>NC_092734.1:9185325-9489394 GCF_047496885.1 Scyliorhinus torazame
GCAGAGAGTCCTTTGAAGAGCCCACGATCTAGGGGTAGGATGGCTTTACGCGAGTTGTGCGTCACTTCGAGTTGGCACGACCCCGTGGCGGGGATGACGTTGCCATTATAGTCGACCAGTTGACAGATGGATGGAAGAATTGTTGGTTTGACCCTCAGGGTTTGAAATGCTGACCATGTGAGGAGATTTGCGGAAGCACCAGTGTCCAGGCGGAATGTGATCTGGGATCGGTTGACCTTCAGGGTGGCACACCACTCGTTCGACTCGGGGACAACTTGTTCTTGTTGATGACAGCAACGCGGAAGGGCTCCCTGTCCTCAGTGTCACTGGTCTGTGTGATGTCGGGATCGGACTCGGTGAATGTGGGTAGAATTGCCCGAACATTTCTGCGAGGCTGGTTAAACTGTTGCGAGTTGGCAGGCTGAGGTGCTCGACAACAGGCAGCATAGTGGCCAAGCCTGCCACAGCGTAGGCATTGTCGCGCTTTGGCCGGACATTGCCGCTTTAAATGGGCGGAGCCACAGTTGCCACACGTCATGACGTCAGTGCGTTCGTTGCGCCACCGCGCATGCGTGGTGCGGTCTTGCGTAGTGCGCGCCTGCGCATCGCGTTCCTCCACGTCAACGTCCCCTCTTTTGGCGTGTACAAGCGCGCGAGGCCTCGGAAAGCGCGTGAAACGGCCGCCCTCCTCCGGGCCGCGGGCCGGGAGGTACTCGATCGTCTGGACCCGCACCGCCTCGTGGGGCCCCTGCCGCGCCGTTTCAGCCGCCTGGATGTGTGAGTACCGGCTGGTGGCGTTCTCATGCAGGACGCAGGTCTCGATGGCCGTCGCCAGGGTGAGTTGCTTGATTTTAAGGAGCTGCTGGCGCAGGGTGTCCGACATGACCACGAAAACTATCTGGTCGCGTATCATGGAGCCAGAGGTGGGGCCATAGCCACAGGACTGCGCGAGGATGCGGAGGTGCGTTAAATAAGACTGTAAAGGCTCGTCCTTACCCTGCAGGCGCTGCTGGAACAGGTACCTTTCGAAGCTTTCATTAACTTCAACGCTGAAGTGTTCATCAAATTTTAGGAGCACCGTCTTGTATTTGGATTTGGCCTCGCCGTCCGCGAATGTGAGGGAGTTAAAGATGTGGATGGCGTGTTGCCCTGCCGTGGAGAGAAGAAGGGCAATCTTCCTGGTGTCCGATGCATTCTCCCTGTCTGTGTCCTCTAGGAAGAACTGGAAGCGCTGTTTAAAAAGCTTCCAATTCACCCCGAGATTGCCAGCGATGCGTAGCGGCGGCGGCGGGTTGATGTTCTCCATGCTGCAGGATGGCGGATTGCTGATAAGTTGCAGGTAGGTCTCACATGGGCTAGTATGCGTCCACTCCTGGAACCATGTCGTGTTGGGTGTTCTGGTCTACAAACAGGTCAACACGGCTGGAGAAGGTGTAACTCTATTTTATTAACAACTCAACTGTAATAACATACTGTAAGCTTGGGTACGTGCATTACCAGCTTATCTGTGGACCCTGTCCTATCACTATCTAGGTGATGCACTCAGCACATGGTGAATGTCTGAGAGGCAGGCTGTGAGCTCTGTGCTCTGAGCTGGCTGCTGCTAGAATGAGCAGGAACTCTGGTGTCCCCTGTCTTTATAGTGCATGTGCTCTCACTGGTGATTGGCTGCGATGTTGTGTATGGTGGTTGGTCCTACTGTATGTCCATCAGTGTGTCAGTGTGTGTGTGATTGCACCATGATATGCTGATGTGTATCATGACAAAAAACAAACTAAACAACAATAACATGTTTAAGGGACATTTAACAGCATCGGGAACAAATTGGATTTAGATTGGAACTTTTGCATGGTCAAGTGTCTCAAGGTGCTTCTTCGCAAGAGTGCTAGCAAACAAAGTCTGACTGCGAGCCTCGTAAGGAGAGTGACCAAAAACTTGGTCAAACGGGCAGGTTTTAAGTGGCACCTTAAAGGATTAGAGGTAGAGAGGCAATTTGGTAGAGAGGGTAATGGAGGGAGTCCCACTACTTAAGGCCCAAGCAGCTGAAGGCATGGCCATTAATTCCTGAGCAACGAAGAGCAGGGATGAGCAAGAGACCAGAATGAGAGATCAATATTCCAACTCCCGATTGCTAGTGTTGGAAAATATGTCTGTTTTTTGTTTAATTTAGAATACCCAATTCATTTTTTCTAATTAAGGGACAATTTAGCGTGGCCAATCCACCTACCCTGCACATCTTTGGGTTGTGGGGGTGAAACCCACGCAAACACAGGGAGAATGTGCAAACCCCACACGGACAGTGACCCAGAGCCGGGATCGAACCTGGGACCTCGGCGCCGTGAGGCAGCAGTGCTAACCACTGCGCCAACGTGCTGCCTGGGGAAAATATGTGTGTTTGGGTTGTAACGGTATTTCCTGTGTATTTCCTCTTTCTTTTTTTTTAAATCTAGAGTATCCAATTAAGAGGTAATTTAGCGTGACCAATCCACCTACCCTGCACATCTTTGGGTTGTGGGGGTGAGGCCCACGCAGACACGGGGAGAATGTGCAAACTCCACACGGACAGTGACCCAGTGCTGGGAATTGAACCCGGGTCGTCAGCGCCGTAGGCAGCAGTGCTAACCACTGCGCCACCGTGCTGCCCCTTATTGCCTCTTTCATTTGTTTTGCTGTTATTTTTAAACCATGGATGATTAATGGACGTGCATCTTCAAGTCAAGCAGCAGAGGAATGAGGAATTGAACAGTTTAGGAGAGAACACTCTGATAGTCTCTACTAGTTTGAGTAGAGGGCCTCAGACCTGTCGGCACCAGAGACAGAGATGGGGTGGAATTTGGTTTGATTGGAATTGGCCAAAAGACTGTGCCCTGCCTGATAACAGATGGTGATTGGATCTTATCCCAGTGGAACTTTCCAGCCGTTTATGCCAGCAGGATCGTCCAGTCCAGTGACTGCGCTCCCACACCCTGGGTTTCCTGGCAGTGAAGGGGGCATTCAACAGGAAACCCCATTGACAATGGCTGGACCAGAGGACCCCGCTGCCGGCCAATGACTGGCCACCTCCCGCAGGCGGATTGCTTGGTAAATTCCGCCCAATACCTTTGCCAAAGTAACGAGAGTAAACATTTCAACATGATATTCTATACACTGCGACGGAAGACAGGATGTAGGTTGATAAATCATTCATGCCATGGTCACCACAGTTCCTGAAACCATCAGCAGTGCTATATCAAGTGATGTTCGATATTGAAACCAATGTCTTATAACCCATGCATCACTCAAGTTGAAAGGTTCAGCATAATTCACATTGAATGATGAATTGCAGCCATTGTATCATTTTCAACCTGTCCTTCCCAAACCGTTAAAAAAAACATGTTCCCAAATCTTGGTGCTATGCCCTTTATTATTTTGAACCCAACCTCACTCCTCGGCCGAAACAACACCGGGCTCGAGACAGGGGCAGCATCATGAAGCCATGACGTTTCTGTGGATTAAGCTCCTTGTTCTGGCAATGCAAACGCAGTTGCCAAGAATGTAAAATCCCTTAAGCCATCAAATTTCTGATTGAACTGTGGGATCTGATGGAACTATAGACACGGGCATCCTGATAGAAATGCTAAGAGGGACCAGTGACGGAGCAACCTCTCCTGAGATAAGTACCTGTGAAAGTGCCTTCTAATTAAGGAGCACTCAAAGTTACAGATGGCACCATTTTAACAGAGAGTTCACCAGTTGTGTCATCTCATTCCTCACCTCCCTGGCATAATGACGTTTGAAGTTGCTTTTATTTTAAGATGAATAAAACATCAGTATGGCAGCGTGATCAGTCAAACCCACATGTGACTGCAGATAGCTGCTTGTGATACTGTTGTGAGGCATTCTTCCCCCCTCTAATATCAGCCTGGGGTGGAATCTATTGTACGAGTATTTCAAGCAGCCACAAACGCGAAAATACATTTTTGCATGCATGTAGCACCCAGGTGATCCCAAAGCACTTTAAGTCCTACTCACATTCCACACCAGGGCTGGAGCACGAACATCAAGGTTGGCGCCCTGGTGCAGTACTGAGGGAATGCTGCAGTCACCCAGGTCTTACCCGCCTACACAGGTGGGTAGAGAAGATCCCACGGCGCTGTTTCGAAGGAGAGCAGGAGCGTTAACACTGGCGCCTTGGTCGACATTTACCCCTCAATCAGCATCACAACGCGAGCAAGATTATTTGGTCGTTATGGCGTTGCTGCTTGCTGGAGCCACTGTCTGCAAGATGGCTGCCGCGCTACAGCGGTGACATTTCACTGGCTGTAAAGAGCTTTGAGATATCCGGTGGTCGTTGAAAGTATTATATAAATACAAGAGCAGGATTTTCCAGCCCTTCCCGCTTGCAGGATGTACAGTCCCTCCGAAGACGATCCCCCCCCCCCCTCCCCCCCCCCCCTCCCCCTCAACACCACCCCAGCAGGTTCCCTGGGGGCGGGACGGCCGAGTCACACCAAACGGCGTAGACATCAGCGGGACGAGAAGATTCCACCTGTCATAATATACACCAGTATATCATAGTGCAGACACACACACACACACTGATGGACATGCAGTGGGACCAATCAGCATGCACAACACCGCAGCCAATCACCAGTGAGAGCACATGCACTGTAAAGAAAGGGGACAGGAGAGTTCCCGCTCTTTCTAGTAGTAGCCAGCTTGGAGCACAGAGCTCACAGCCTGCAACACAGACATTCACCATGTGCTGAGTGCATCACCTGGTTAGGACTAGGCAAGGGTCAACAGTAAAAGCTGGTATTGCATTTACCCACAGTTCAAGTATGTTAATATAGTTAACCTTATAATAAAATAGAGTTGCACCACTTCCAGTGTTGGTGACCTGATTGTGATCCAGAACACCCAACACATCACCCCCGCAGCCGATGGTGAGCTACACCCACCGCTGGAAAAAACGCCGCGGGCAGCCGGAATATCCCACCCCAAGGAATTTGTTTTTCTTTCTCTACGGGGAGTGGAATATCTTTTGAAGTGATGTCACTGCTGTAACGTAGGAAACACAAAAGCCAATTTGCGCACAGCAATATCCCCCTCCGCAAGCAGCAACGAGACAATGAACCGGCAATCTATTTTTAACAACGTGATTTGAGAGACAAATATCACAGAAGGCGGTGGTGTCTGAAACGAGCTGCCAGAGGCGGGTACAATTTTGTCTTTTAAAAAGCATTTAGACACTTATATGGGAACGCTGGGTAGGGAGGGTTATGGGCCAAATGCAGGCAAGTGGGACTGGCTCAGTGGTAAAAACTGGGCGGCATGGACAAGTTGGGCTGAAGGGCCTGTTCCATGCTGTAAACCTCTATGACTCTATGACTTTAACAACAAACACGCAGAACAGTGTAAGAGGGGAAACAGATGCCCAGCAAGGACACATTGGGTCCCTTTGAATCCCTGAAGTCAAACAATCATGTGAGCTGCTACAGGAGGCGATGGAGGAAGTCCATCATCTCTGATTGCCATTGACACGATTGCTCAATGGTGCTGAGGCACGAAGAACATTCACTGCTGAACATAAAGATTGATTTCCTGGTCAAGAACCTCAATCAAAGATTGGTGCTCGCAGAGGGATTCCTGGTTGAGGAATCAAGATCCCGCAATCCCTGAATCTTCATCTATCTGATATGAACTCTTGTAGCTAAAGAGTTAATGTTACAAATATGTACTTCTGACAGGTGGCCTTCTCTGCCAGGAATTCTGCCTGTGCTTCCTAATGACATTCCCATAAGCATTGATGGGTAGGAGCTCAGAGGGAAGGGGCAGGATGTGTAACTGCACTCTCCATGCTTGGCTCGATGCTGGGAACATTACCTCTGAAACCTCCCGAATGCAAAGATGTTCATTCTGTAAGTCATTGGAAATGAATGGGCTGCGTCGAGATTTTTTTAATACCTTGCATTGAAGGAATTTTCAAAAAGCAGTTGGGATAGGGCAGACAGATGGGACAAATTGAAATGCTCTCTGCTTATTAAAATGGTAACCGAGCTGACATGATTAAATCAGTTGCACAAAGCTTCCTCGTGTATGGCACAGGGAGTGAGGCCATAAAGGTCAGTGCTGACAAAAGAGTAAGAATATGTAGTGCCCACAATTAGTTCATTTGAGATATCCGAGAGATCAAGATACATCAATCATTCAATTAGTCAGGGATAGGATGTAAGGAAGGCGTTGATGAGATATACTGAGGGAAACAGGTCACCTTCTAGATGTTATGCGTCAAGAAAAAGAAGATAGATTGCACCATCCATTTCAAATGGCCCAGTCCAGGAAAAGAAATGAAATCATGGGAGTTACGGTTTGACAATGTCAATGGTTCTCTTTCAAAAAATGGTTCTCGGCAATAAGTTTAGATCATAAATCTGGCACGTCGTCATCACAGCTATCAATCCTCCTAGACAGAGGACAGACAGGAGTGGGCAGTGGGATGGTGGTAATGTCAAAGCCCAGGCCAATGCTCTGGCAGAATGGGTTCAAATCCCACCATGGCAGCAACTGGGATGGAAATTCAATTAATCAATCTGGAATTGAAACCTAGGGCAGATCGTCCATCCATTCACACCAGCGGGATTCTCCGTCCATTCACACCAGCGGGATTCTCCATCCTTTCACGGTAGCGGGGCAGAGAATCCGGGCACTAGTCTCAGTAATGGTGAACACGGAGCTATCAATCATCAATTGTTATAAAAATCCATCTGGTTCACTAATGTCCTTTAGGGAAGGAAATCTGCCCTCCTCACCCGGTCTGGCCTACGTCTGACTCCAGACCAACAGCAAGGTGGTTAACACTGAACTGCCTCTCTGAAATGGCCCAGCAAGCCACTTTGTTCCAGGGCAGACAATTATTGGGGATAACAAATGCTGACCTCGCCAGCATCGCCCACATCCCAGAAGAGAATTAATAAAAGAAAAACTTAAAACTTGGGAGATGGATGATTCATAGAATCCCTACAATGCAGAAGGAGGCCATTCGGCCCATTGAGTCTGCACTAACCCTCTGAAGTAGCACTGTACCTAGGCCTGCTCCCCGATCTTACCCCCCTAACTCTGTAACCATACATAATTTTTTGGACACTAAGGGGCAATTGATCATGGCCAATCTACCTAACCTGCACATCTTTGGACTGTGGGAGGAAACCGGAGCACCCGGAGGAAACCCACGCAGACACGGGGAGAACGTGCAGACTCCGCACAGATAGTCATTCAAGACTGGAATTGAACCTGGGTCCCTGGTGCTAATGTGCTAACCACTGTGCCCCCATGTCACCCAATGTAACAGGTACCCCCCGTGGCTTACTTCTAGCACACGTGCCTCTCGGTTAGACTGGGTTCGAGACCCATTCCATAGACTTGAGAAGAACATAGGCCAATGTTGCAGTCCCAGCACTGAGGGAGTGCTGTACTGTCACTCACTTTTCGGATGAGCTATTAAACCAAAACTCCATCTGCCCTCTTCGGGCAATGTAACAGATCCTGTTGAGCTACTTTGAGGAAGAGAGAGGGGAGTTCTCTCTGGTCCCCTGATCTCCCAACATCACTGAAACTTCTCATCCTGTCATTATCTCAAGCTGTTTTATTGCAGTTTGGCATGCTTTAATTGGCCGCCACATTCCCTACAACAGAGACTACACTTCAAAAGGTGCTTAATTGGTTATGAAAAGGTTTGGGACACTGAAGTCATGAACACTATATCAAGCTGTGATGAACGGTTACTGTAACATTGTACACTTGTCATCATGTAAGGTGATGTCCCCTTTAAGACCGGGCTTGGAACCCTGGGGAACTCCGCCTCCGGCTCCGCCCATCTGGGGCCGCCTTGTGGGCAGTGCAGCAGTTAGCACACATCTCGGCACTAGCCTAGTTCTTAGTTTATTTAAGCCTTCTTTGCTGCTTACATTCTCAGCGTCGTTATTGAGGGTACCACCCAAGGCAAATCATTCTGCCTTTGACATCCTCCCAGTCAATGTACACCCTCAGCTTCTTGCCAGGAGAATGAAGAGCAGTTCCGTGTCTTCCACGTGAAGAACCTGGATTTAAAGGCAGTCGGAGAACAGGCAGCGTATTTCCCATTAGATGCGCCGGTGGATAAAACCAAAGTGCCAATGGCTGTGAGGAAGTTCTGAACTGTTTAATTTAAGCAATTTCTACACGACCACCGGTTCCACGATTTGGGAGACTGCGGGGGGGGGGGCGGGGGGGGGGGGGGGCGGGTGGGGGGGGGCGGGGTGGTGCCGGGGTCCCGCCAGGTGTTGGAGACTGCTCAGAAAATGTGAATGGTCGAATGTTCAGGTGATTACATCTCACAGGACACAGGAGATTTGTAGGAGAGGAATGAAGCCAGGGGCCTGCAACACAACAGCTGGCGGACGGGATTATTATATCTGTCATTATTTAACAATAACTTTGCTCTGGCAGCCTAACACGTGACTCGTCCAGTTTCAGATGGCCTTTTGACATGCAGCTTGTGTCAGAGCTCATTAAAATCTTCCCTTGCATCTGCCGATCTGTGCTTCTCATTCTTCTGCTGTACGGAATCTATACAGAAAATAAGCAGTGAGATTTTTTTGCATC
Organism: Scyliorhinus torazame; assembly: GCF_047496885.1. Lineage (NCBI taxonomy): Eukaryota > Metazoa > Chordata > Chondrichthyes > Carcharhiniformes > Scyliorhinidae > Scyliorhinus > Scyliorhinus torazame. The sequence goes on from NC_092734.1 coordinate 9,193,948, forward strand.
CTGCTGTGCCCAGTTCTAAAGACCCAGCAGGTGTCCTCTCCAAGCACTGACTGCTCGACCAAAATGCAGGCCTCTGAGCTTTCTTTCCTTATTACCACCAGGAAATTGCATCCAGCAGAAACGCGGTGACTGATGTCCCGACACCCATCCTGACGGGAGAGAGGGTTGCGAGATTATGGTAACCTGTTTCGAATCACAGACATTTTCAAAATTTGGGCGCAGGCCCGGAAAGAAATTCAGCCTCGCCCGTCCAAATTCACCTCACTCAAGCTCACCTGAGTACGTCTGCCTGAAGGGAGGAAGGAAGGACATCCGACGCCCATCCCACTCCCATTCAACGACAGCGGCTTGTCTTTGTTCATCTTGTTTTGCAGAATAAATCTTCCCAAGAGAGAACAGAGCAAGTATTCGTACATCTCTGCACTAACCGTGTGTCAGCCATGTCTCCGTTGATACTCCTCTGAGTCAGATGGTCCCGAGTTCAAAACCTGAGCACAGAAGTCTTCGCCTACGTTCTACAATGTAGTACTGAGGGAGTGGTGCACTCTTACAGGTGTTGTCTTTAAGATGAGGATCCAAACTGAGGCCCCATCTGCCCTCTCAGAGGGCATAAAGCTCAAAGGAGAGCAGGTGGGTTGTCCCTGATGTCCTGGTCAATACTTATCCCTCAACCAACATCATAAAGAAACAGATAATCTGGCTAGCAGAAAGTAGTTATCTCTCTTTGATGTGGTCCAGGAGCTGTCAATCATAGCTTGATGTTTATAAACATTGCGGTTAGTTTCACAGCTGACTACTTCAAACTGACTCTAGCGTGAAGTAAGGTGAATGGAACAATGCAGACAGCTGGGTGTGTACGGAAGCTGCCAATCACAGTCCAGTAAAATCAGTATCGCAGTGAAATGAATGAAAGGCTTGCAGATCAAAGATCTGAGGGGGTTTAAACCCAGCTGACTGGTTTTCTCTTTCCAGGAATGGACAGCTGCTGCTTCTTCTGCCTGAGTCAGCAGGTGTATTGCCCAGGTGAGTTTTAAAGCAGTGGTCATTTTCACCGACTCTATCTGGACTGCTCGCTAGCTTCCAGACAGGGGTCTCTTTTTTGGGGGGGTCTCTGGTGGGGTCTCTTTAATAAGAGGATTTCTTCAAGTAGGGGTCGCTGGTAGGAATCTCTTTAACTCGGGAGTCTCTGGTCGGGGGGAGCAGTTGGGGGAGTCAGGTCACCCCTATACTGAGGGGGGTGCCCAGGAAACCTCAGAGGGAGCTGAATTGTGTTGGGGAGAGGGGGCTGAGCCGCCAGACTTCACTATCAGGCCACCCGCTGAAAATGGCGGCCCTATGGCGGTACTGTATTGGAACTCGCTTCTTGATCTGAGTTCCCAGCATGAACACAAATCAGGTACAATTCGGCTCCGGCAGGAGAATATAATCTCCCACACAGAGGATCCTGCGTGGCACCCTTTGAGATCTGAACACTAAATGGTGAATTTGAAACGGAGTAAGAAAGAGACTTCAGGGAAACTCTAATGGTGGAAGGACTGGTTGATAAAATTGTTAGAAATGTAATTGGTCAGAACTTGCGGGCAATTAATGATGCAGAGGGTCATGGTGGACTTAGCAGATGTTGGCTAGGGTCCCTTCCATCTTAGCTTTCTCCATTTGAAAGGAAAGTTCTGACAATGATTAACATATTTCACCTTGGCTCCCTTCTGTAAATTAACCATTAAATATCTGAACTGCGGAATGATTTGAAATGGACAAAGTTGGTGAAAGACGAAACCTCATGGGTTGCTGGTCCAGATTGTCACACATAGAAACATAGCAAATAGGAGCAGGGGGAGGCCATTCGGCCCTTCGAGCCTGCTCCGCCATTCATTATCATCCTGTCTGATCATCCAACTCAATAGCCTAATCCCGCCTTCCCCGCATATCCTTTGATCCCCTTTGCCCTAAGTGCTATATCTTTTTTAAATTTTTTAAAAGATGTTTAGAGTACCTAATTCTTTTTTTTTTCAATTATCCCTGCTGCTGGACTCAAATCTTCTCATTGGGAAGGAAACATTCCATTCACCTTCTTTACCACCTGCTGTACCTGTATGCTTTCCTTCAGTGACTGGTGTACGAGGACACCCAGGTCTCGTTGCACAGTCCCCTTTCCTAATTTATGGCCAATCAGATAATAGTCATATAATACAGTGATACCCTACTGGCGGGAAGCCAGTGCGGAGACCAGCAGCGTCAGGCTTGACTGTTGTGCTAAACAACTTACTGACTCTCCCTCCGTTCCAAGTGAATAATAGTTACTTCTGTGAGGTGTTCAGGCCTGCGAGAACCATCTTGCAGTTGTGGTTTCTGTGCATCTGCTGCCTTTGTCCTTTGTAAGAAGTCTTACAACACCAGGTTAAAGTCCAACAGGTTTGTTTCAAATCACTAGCTTTCGGAGCGCTGCTCCTTCCTCAGGTGAATGAAGAGGTAGGTTTCAGAGACATTTATATAGACAAAGTCAAAGATGCAAGATGATGCTTTGAATGCAAGGATTAGCAGGTAATTAAGACTTTACAGGGCCATAGAGCCAGGTTAAAGAGGTGTGAATTGTCTCAAGCCAGGACAGTTGGTAGGATTTTGCAGGCCAGATGGTGGGGGATGAATGTAATGCGACATGAATCCAAGGTTCCAGTTGAGGCCGCACTCATGTGTGTGGAACTTGGCTATAAGCTTCTGCTCGGCGATTCTGCGCTGTCGCGCGTCCTAAAGGCCGCCTTGGAGAACGCTTACCCAAAGATCAGATGCTGAATGCCCTTGACTGCTGAAGTGTTTCCCGACTGGAAGGGAACATTCCAGCCTGGCGATTGTCGTGCGATGTTCGTTCATCCATTGTCGCAGCGTCTGCATGGTCTCGCCAATGTACCACGCTTCGGGACATCCTTTCCTGCAGCGTATGAGGTAGACAACGTTGGCCGAGTTGCACGAGTATGTACGGCATACCTGGTGGGTGGTGTTCTCACGTGTAATGGTGGTATCCATGTCGATGATCTGGCACGTCTTGCAGAGATTGCCATGGCAGGGTTGGTGTCGTGGTCATTGTTCTGAAGGCTGGGTAGTTTGCTGCAAACAATGGTTTGTTTGAGGTTGCGCGGTTGTTTGAAGACAAGTATTTGGGGGGGTGTGGGGATGACCTTGGCAAGATATTCGTCTTCATTGATGACGTGTTGAAGGCTGTGAAGAAGATGTCGTAGTTTCTCCGCTCCGGGGAAGTACTGGACAATGAAGGGTACTCTATACGGCCTCAACCGGGACCTTGGATTCATGTCGCATTACATTCACCCCCCCATCATCTGGCCTGGGCTTGTGAAATCCTCCCAACTATCCCGGCTTGAGACAATTCACACCTCTTTAACCTGGCTCTCTGGCTCTGTAAAGTCTTAATTACCTGCTAATGCTTGCATTCAAAGTATCATCTTGCATCTTTGACTTTGTCTTTATAAATGTTTCTGGAACCCACCTCTTCATTCACCTGAGGAAGGAGCAGTGCTCCAAAAGCTAGTGATTTGAAACAAACCTGTTGGACTTTAAGACTTCTTACTGTGCTCACCCCAGTCCAACGCCGGCATCTCCACATCATGGCTACCTTTGTCCTTTGTGGCTGAGGAGTCAGAAGGTACTGTCAGAGAAACATTGTAAAGTGAGGAGAATAGCGTAGAACTTCAAAGGGACGCAGACAAGTTGGTGGAGTGGACAGATTGGTAGCAGATGAAGTTCAATGCGGAACAATGTGAGGTGATGCATGTTGGTAGGAAGGACATGGAGAGAAAATATAAAATAAAGGGTGCAATTCTTAAATGGCTGCAGGACCAGAGGGTCCTGGGTGTATCTGTGCAGAGGTCATTGCAGGTAGCAGGACAGGCAGAGAGAGCGGTTAATAAAGCATATAGTATCCTGGACTTTATTGTCGGAACATACTGAGAACAGGAGCAAGGAGGTTCTGCTGAACCAATACAGGACACTAGTTAGACCTCAGCTGGAATATTGTGTGGAATTCTGGACACCACACTATAGGAAGGATGTGAGCGCTTTGAAGAGAGCGCTGAAGAGGTTTACAAAATAGTTCCAGGGAGGGAAGCCTCAGTTGTGAGGAGAGGTTGGGATTGTTCTCCTTGGAGAGACAAAGACTAAGAGGAGATTTGATGGAGATGTTCAAAATCATTAGGGTAGACAGAGTAGACAGGGGGAAACTGGGCCCCCTCGACAAAGGATGGCGAACGAGAGGGCGCAGATTGAAAATGATTTGCAGAAGAAGCTAATGTGATGTGGGGGGGAAAGGTTTTTCACACAATGAGTGGTTGGGGTCGGAATGCACGGCCTGGAAGTGTGGTGGATGTGGGTTCAATGAAGGCGCGCAGGAGGGGCACCGGATGGTTATTTGAATAGATCCAATGTGCGAGGTAGTACGGGGAAAAGGCAGGGAAATGGCACCAAGTCATGATGCTAGTTTGGAGAGCTGGTGCAGACGCAATGGGCCGAATGGCCTCCTACCGCGGAACAATTCTGGGGCTTTGTGAGTGCAGCAGTGCGTCCTATGGATTGTACAACACACGGCATCACGCAAGGTGATGGTCTTGTTAACTTTAAATGAATACTTCCAGGAAACACCCACATTACTAGAAAAAAAATGTGTTCTTTTTAAGAGATGTCAGGTAGGAAAACATCGGAATTTAAAATAACCCCATTGTCTGTTTTCAGACTGAAGTCAGTGTGACTGAACTTCATTTCAATTTGCCAAATGTATAATTTCTCCATTACCCCAGGCGATCATCATTCATAGATCAGCATTTCAAACCAGGAAGAGCCAAGTGTGAACAGTCAAGGGACATGAAACTAGTGCTGGGATCCCAGAGGCCTGGTTGTTACCATAGTAACGCAAACACAATACAAGCCTGGAGCTGCTTTACATCTCTATCCTCTCCCTCATTACAGGAGGTGTTATTGTCGTTCTCTTTCATCCGTCCATCTTCGCTTTCGCCATTTGAGAAGACAGTGATCAAAAAATCTCACCTTGATTAACTTGTGACGATATTAAATATTTTAACCGTGGAATGATTTGAATGTTGGAGATGCAAACCACCCCTAGATCTGGCAGCTGTGCACCCCGTTTCCTTCAAGCCTGTCATATTATTTAGCAACCTCAATACTGGTTGGAAAAAATTGCCCCCTTTTCCCGTTCAATTCCCCTCTCCGGGCCGGCCTCCCATCTTCCACCTTGCAAGGTAAACCAGAGCTCATCCAAAACTCTGCTCCCTGAATCCCACCTCGCAACATGTCTTTCCCATCACCCCCGTTCTCATTGACCTACCTTGCCTCTCTAGCCTTGCCCTTCCCTATCTCCTACAGCCCTATAGCTCTCCATGTTCTCTGTACTCCTCCAACTCTGGCCTCTCTGCCTCGCGCTCTCTCTCCCTCTTCCTTGAAGACGCTCCTTAAAACCAACCACTCAGACCGAGCTTTGGGTCGCCTGTCCGAATATCTCCCGGTGTGGCTCGGTGGATTTTGTGCTCAGGTTTCTGGATTGGTTCTCGAACCAACAACTTTATCCCTCAGAGGTGAGTATGAACTGGCTGAGGCTGAATTATACTGCTCCTCGATTACTACACCCTACCTCCTTAACCAGTTGTAAGCCAGGTAACGGAAGATCCCAACAATTTGTTGACAGATGCGTATTATTGGTGATCAAAGTGCTGTGAGTTTACCTTTGTCATTTTTAGTGTGATAGTACGAACTTCAGTATTGCTGAAAAAAGATAGGTTTGTTGAATCTTTCATCTAACACTCATCAGGACAATCATTGAATACCAATATCAGGGGAAACAACAAATGTATACTGTATGTGAAGAGAGTGCTGATTGGTTGGCAAGTAAACTCTGATTGGTAGAGGCGTTGCTATGAAGAATGCATCAGTTGATGTGACTGACAGTTAACTGCCATGCAAGGCAGCATTCCCGGAAACACAAAAGGGTAGCATGCCGTTACGGCAAGTAATTAGGAAGACTAATGGAATGTTGGCCTTTATTGCAAGGGGTAGGGAGCATAAAAGTAGGGAAGTCTTGCTACAACTCACCCCCACAAACCCAAAGATGTGCAGGGTAGGTAGACTGGCCACACTAAATTGCCCCTTAATGGGGAAAAAAAAGAATTGGGCATTCTAAATTTATCTTAAAAAAATAATTCTTTGCTGAGGCAACGAGGAAGTTAAACAAAAGAGAACCAGTGGACGTGATCAATTTGGATTTCCAGAAGGCCTTTGACAAGGTGCCACACAGGAGGCTGCTAAATAAGATAAGAACCCATGGTGTTAGGGGCAAGGTACAGAGGGTGGGGATAAAGGTATCTTTTTCAGGGTGGCAGCCGGTGACTGGTGGTATTCTGCAGGGGTCAGCGTTGGGACCACAGCGATTCACAATATATATTAACGATCTGGAAAAAGGAACTGAGGGCATTGTTCTTAAGTTTGGAGACGGGTAGTGTGGAGGAAGGGAAGAGGCTACAGAAGGACTTGGACAGGTTAGGAGAGCTGGGTAAAGAAGTGGCAGTTGGAATACAATGTGGAAACGTGTCAGGTTATGCACTTTGGTAGGAAGAATGGAGGCATAGACTATTTTCTAAATGGGGAAAGGCTTCGGAAACTGAAGCACGGAAGGGTCTTAGGAGTCCAGGTCAGGATGCTCTTCGGTTAATGTGCAGGTTCAGTCTGCAGTTAGAAAAGCAAATGCAATGATAACATTCAATTCGAGAGGGTTGGAATACAAGACCAGGGATGTACTTCTGAGGCTGTACAAGGCTCTGGTTGGACCCCATTTGGAATATTGTGGGCCTTTTTGTGCCCCGTAACTAAAGGAGGATGTGCTGGCCTTGAAGGGGGTCCAGAGGAGTTTTACAAGAATGATCCCGGGAATGAAGGGCTTGGCATACGAGCGTTGCCACAGAAGGCTGTGGTGGCCAAATCACTGAGTGACTTCAAGCCAGAGATAGATAGGTTCTTGATTAATAAGGGGACCAGGGGTTATGGGGAGAAGGCAGGAGAATGGGGATGAGAAAATATCAGCCATGATCGAATGACAGGGCAGACTCGATGGGCCGAGTGGCCTATTTCAGCTCCTATTTCTTATGGTCTTATGATAGGCTGTTTCTCTCTTTGTCAGAATCCAAAGGGCCTCCTCAAGAATGTCACCAGTGAGTGTCAATGGAAATAGAATATCAAAGCCTTATTCAACAAAAAGGACAAGAGATATTAATCATCACTCTTTCTAACAAAGACTTGCTTTGTATCTATATTTCTTTTTAAAGGCATTTTGTTGACGTTTAGTCTCACTGACAACAACATCCCAAAAATGAGCGCAGCATTTTCCCTCCTCCTTACGGAGTCTAAAATCCAGCTTCCAGGGAGGATTCAAAAACATTGCAATCTGGTGGATCTCCTGTGGCAGTGAGTGGTTCAGGGCAGGACTGTGAGTTTGAGCTGCTCACTTGTCTGTGTCGTTTTAGGCCATTTCCCTCCCTGTTATAAAGTAGAATATTATAGATGTTGCAGAGCTCCCAGGCTCTGTTACCAGACAACTGCCACTGCAGATTTCTTGTTCCACATCAGAGGAACCCAGTGTAAAATGACCTTTTTTTCTCTGCCTAGAACAGTTATCGGTCTGTAACAAAGTGTGACATTTGCGCAGGGGGCGGGGGCGGGGGTGGGGGGCTGCCTCGCACATGCAAGATATACAGGTTGATATTCTGAACATTCGCAAGTTTGCTGTGGTCTGAATCCATGTTCAAAATGCAACACGACTTACCCCAGTCGCCAAACTTTGGCCCTGCTGCGCATTTCCTCAGGGATCTTCTGAGCCCAGTCTTCACAGAAATGGGCAACACAGTGTCCCTTGGGGAACTCCATTGTGTAGGGTTGGGGTAGGATGGGACATGTCCCCTTTTTTATGGCATTAGCTGGTGACGTGGGGCCAGGATCGAACCTCGGCACCGTGAAGCAACAGTGCCAACCACTCTGCCACCGTGCCTCCCAATACCCCTGCTAACTAGCAATGAGTGAAGGTTTTTATGCTAGCAGTGATACAAGGAGAACATTAAACCTGTGCTGAACTATATTAACACAGAACTGGGTTTGCCTTATGCCTAACACAAAAGAGGGTCAATGTACAAAGCACGGTGGCACAGTGGTTAGCACTGCTGCTTCACAGCACCAGGGATCCAGGTTCAATTCCAACCTTGGGAGACTGTCTGTGTGGAGGTTGCACTTTCTCCCCGTGTCAGCGTGGGTTTCCTCCACTTACTCCAGTTTCCTCCCACAGTCCAAAGATGTGCAGGTTAGGTGGGGTTATAGGGGTAGGGTGGGGGAGTGGGCCTATGTGGGGTATTCTTTCAGAGGGTTGGTGCAGACTCAAAGGGCTGAATGGCCTCCTTCTGCACTGTAGGGATTCTATGGTTCTTTAAATTAATGCACAGATTGTGCACCGTTCGATAGTTATCTTTGAATTATTAGAGAATGATTCTGTGATTAAATAATTATTGAGTTTTGTGCCTAGCATTTCCAAAAATACCAGAGAATTCAGTCGTACATTTTTTTAATGTTCATTCATTGCATCACTGGCTTGGCCAACATTTATTACCCATTACTAATTACCCATGAGAAGGTGATGCTGAACTGCGTTCTCGAATCACAGCTATGTATATGGTATTGGTACACCCACCGTGCTGCCAGGAAGCGAGTTCCAGGATTTTGATCCAGCGACAGTGAAGGGACGGTGATATAATTCCAAGTCAGGACGGTGAGAGACTTGAAGGGGAACTTGCAGGCGGCCGAGGTCGCGGATTTGGAAGGTGCTGTCGATAGAGCCTTGGTGAGTTGGTGCAGGGAATCCTGTAGATGGTGCACACGGCTGCCACTGGAGGGAGTGAATGTCGAAGGGGGTGGATGGGGTGCCAATCAAGCGGGCCGCTTTGACCTAGATGTCAAGCTCCTTGCACGTCATTCGAGCTGCACTCATCCAGGCAAGTGGAGAGTGTTCCATCGCACTCCTGACGTGCGCCTTGTAGGAACCCAAACGGAGCCACTATTGAGCAGTAAGCGCCGCTTGCTTGCACCGTCAGCCACACCTTTCAACACTTTGCTGATGGTCGAGCGTAGACCCAGGGGCAGTAATTGGCCAGGTTGGTTTTATCCTGCTTTTATCAACTTTTCTGTGACTTAAATACCCTGCAATACACTCACTCCCATAGCACCATTCAGTGTGCAATTCTTAAAGTTATTTTGTGTCAGACAGAATGAGTGCATCAGCAAATATTTTATGCATCTCAGATTTAGTTTCAGTTCTGAGCAGCGTTGGACGGTCACAGTCAATGAAGAGGCAAATCTTTGGAAGTGATTACCTTGATCCTGCACGTTCAAAACAAATGGGATGCTGTTTGAGTCAGCCTGTTCACATCTTCAGGGAAAATTCCTCTACTCATGCAGCAATGGGCCAATGAGAGAAGAGTCCCTGAAAATCTGTGTTTCCAGGGAAATCATAAAAATTCTTTTGGATAAAGAGAGCCTTTGTGATTTCACTGGATCCGATTTCCCATTTGTTCTGTGTCTACAGGCAAGAGGCAATGTCTTGGATAGTTCTCCGTTGAGTTCCGACACCATTCCGCTGCTTCAAAGGAAAGAGACTCCTTGCAGAAAGGCTCAGCATTAATTTATCAGCTTTGCTAACAATGTTTGAGGGGCAGTGCTTATTATAAAGCCATTTACTTTTGTGTGCTGCTCCTTAATAGCACTGGAGGTAGGGAAACAATAGTGCAGAAGGATTTAGTACATGAATTGTGATGAAAAGTGATTAAGTGGCGCTGTAGTTTACATGGTAGCCTTTTATCCATGGGACCCAGGTTCCAAACCATCATCGCTCGATGCTATGGTGAGAATCTCGACTGCCTTGTCACTTCGAAGATTGGAGCAAACTCGAGTTGGTTCATCAGGGGCTGGAGTCCATTCCTGCAGACCCTGCTGTCTTTTATCTCCAAATGGCGGCTGCCCTTAAGTGCTCAGTCTGGGGCAGCACGGTGGCGCAGTGGGTTAGCCCTGCTGCCTCACGGCGCCAAGGTCCCAGGTTCGATCCCAGCTCTGGGTCACTGTCCGTGTGGAGTTTGCACATTCTCCCCGTGTCTGCGTGGGTCTCACCCCCACAACCCAAAGATGTGCAGGCTAGGTGGATTGGCCACGCTAAATTGCCCCTTAATTGGAAAAAAATGAATTGGGTACTCTAAATTTTTTTTTTTAAGTACTCAGTCTGGGAAGTGGAATCATGGGACTGGCTTCAGCAAAGTTGTTCTTGTAAGGTTGGGATTTGACAGGAAGATTTATTCTTTTCTTCTTCAGGAAGCATCAGAAGTGACACTAGGTACTGGAAAATATTCCGTTCCTCAGCACTGTTAGTCATCACAAAATAATTCACTTTTCACCAAAAACAAACAATAGGGTAATAGTTTAGTCAAATGCGAAGTGTAGGGAATCATAGAGTGATACAGCATGGAGGGAGGCTATTCAGCCAATCGTGCTCATGCTAGCCCTTTGAACGAGCTATCCAAGTCGCCATCCACTGCTACTCTATACCTTCTCCCAAAACCCTGCAAATTTTCTCTTTCGGGTCGTTACCTAATTCTTTTCTGAAAGTTGTTATCTTTTCAAGCTGCGCATTCCTGACCTTAACTCACGGCATAAGACGGTAACTCTGGTTCTTTGCAGGTCATCTTAATTCAGTGACCCTTCTGCCAGCGGAAACAATTCTTCCTTATTGGCGCTATCAAAAGCCTTCATGATTTTGAACATCTCTATCAGATCTCCCACTAACTTTCTCTACTTTAAGGAGGAACTATTGATGTGATTTCCCTTTTATTTCGGCTGTTCTATTGCTAAGGTCCCCTCTGTGACTCTCTTCTGAGACTCAGATATAGCCAATCATCCCCAGCAGCTGGCAGCAGCCTGGTGGCACAGTTCCCGCAGTCTGAATGGTTCTTTTCACTCACAAGTTTTGTGCAGTTTGCCTTTAAGTCAACCATCCTCCGACATTGGAAGTGACTCCAAATACTTCCAATGCCTTCAAATTAAGGAGGCATCAGTTTAATCTTTGCTTTACTGTTTGTTTCCAGCAGGAAGTCATTCGTTTCCTGTGCAAAGCACACAGGAGTTATCCCGATGGTTGAATTGGATCATGTGGGAATCTGGTTATGTGGTAATGCGGGTTTTGTTTATCACTGAGCCTCCTGGTGACGGCAAAGGCTGTGGCACAGCTGTGTGTTTGTGTAGCTGTTCACTTCACTCCATCATTTCATATGGAGCAAGAGGCAGATACAGCGCTTTGCGGTACTGGCGCGCTCTGTGCCAGGACAGGGCACACGCTCTGCTCAGCTGGGGAACAGAACACAGGCAGCAGGGGTGAGGAAGCGAGGGGCGGGGTTGAAAGAGTTGAGGGAAGGCCCGGGCAGTGGGAGAATGAGCTTTCAGAGTGATAGTGGAACCTCAAATCTCAAACCTCAAGTACGTGACGGTGCAAAGGGAGCTGGGTGGATACGAATGGTGACAGACACATTAATATCAGACACTATTTCCATTTGGATTGGATTTGTTTATTGTCACATGTACCGAGGTACAGTGAAAAGTATTTTTCTGCGAGCAGCTCAAACAGATCATTAAGTACATGAAAAGAAAAGAAAAATAATAGGGCAACGCAAGATACACAATGTAAATACATAGACACTGGCATCGGGTGAAGCATACAGGGGTGTAGTGTTAATCAGGCGAGTCGATAAGACGGTTGTTTAGGAGTCTGGGGCGGGTTTTAGGGCAGACCAGGTGCTGTGGGAGCTCTCCGGCTCTGGCTCGCTGGTCATCGCCAGGTTGGCTGTGAGGCACCGGCTGAGCAGATCTTTCTTCTCAGGGCCTTGATTCCATCGACAGCGAGCCTCCTGCGGCCGGGTTTGGGGCCAGATTGATGGAGATGGTCGAGCGGATTAGCCGGTGGTCAGTTCAGCAGTCGTCGGCTCCAGTCGTGGTGCGGACATCTTTGCGGTCCCTCACTCGGATGATGATGTCGTCTGTGAGGTGCCAGTGCTTCTAGCCATGAGGTCTTGTGCTTGTCTCTCTGGCAGAACAGGGTGTTCGTTATGACCAGGTTCTAGGCATTTTGTCAGGAGGAGGATTCCGTTGGTGTTTGCTGTCCCTACGTCTCCCCTGCCTAACACACCTTTCCAAAGGTTTGCATCCTTCCCGTCTCTCGCAGTGAAGTCGCCGAGGAGAATCAGCTGGTCTCCCTTAGGGATGCAGGACAGACATTGGCCGAGGCTGGAGTAGAATGTCTCTTTTGTCTCATCCGTTGCATCTAAGGTTGGGGCAAAGGCTGTGATGTGCTATTTCTGGGCCAGAGTGAGCCGTAGGGTCTTAAGCCATTTGCTCACCCTGCAGAGGGTGAGTTGAGACATCTGCCCAACTCATTTTTTACGGTGAGGACGACCTCGTAGAGATGGCGTTTTTCTTCTGGTTTGCCTTTCCAGATGAAGGTATATCTGCCACCTATCCGCCGTCCTATCGCCACCAGCTGTCCATCATGTCTATCAAAAGAGCATCGTCAATTGATTCCTCCACACAACATTATCTAACATAATTCAAAGATAGGAAGGAAAGTAAGTTGTGAAGAAGACATAAGGAGTCTTCAAGAAGACTCAGACTGGTTAAGTGAGTGAGCAAAGATTTGGTAGATGGAGAATTACATGGGAAAATATGAACTTGTCCACTTTGACAGGAGGAATAGAAAAGCCCCGTATTATCTAACTGGAAATAAATTGCAGAACCCTGATATGCAGAGGGATTGGGTGTTCTGGTACATGAATCACAAACCATTGGTGTGCAGATACAGCAAGTAATTAGCAAAACAAACGGAGGTAATTCATTGCAAGGAGGATTAAATGTAAATGTAGGGATGTTTTTCTACAGTTGCACAGGGTATTGGTGGTAGGGGAGGGTGGAGGAGGGGGGCAGCCTAAGCCTCTCCTCCCCCCCCGCCGTTAAATTGCGGCAAGATCAGGGCGGGCGTGGGCCCGGTGGGGAAGGCCATCCGAAAAATCTTACGGCCACACCCCGCCTGCAAATGGACCAGCGGGGGCAGATAAAATTCTGGCCCAGCAGTTAATAGAATGGGTGGAACTATTTAATTTGCGCAGTGGATGAAGCGTTCCATGTCTGGAATACGCTCTGCGCTGAGGCAGCTGATTGAGACTTGAGTCAGCAATCAAACCCTCGCAATGGGTCTCATTATTTCCCCATCGTCCTCCAACAACCCAGGTGGAGGGGGGGGGGGTTGGTATATCGTCTTGATTTTCACTTCTTATCAATATGCACTAACTCTCGGGGCAGCACGGCGGCGCAGTGGTTAGCACTCCTGCCTCGTGGCGCCGGGGTCCCAGGTTCGATCCCGGCTCTGGGTCACTGTCCGTGTGGAGTTTGCACATTCCCCCTGTGTCTGCGTGGGTTTCGCCCCCACGACCCAAAGATGTGCAGGTTAGGTGGATTGGCCACGCTAAATTGCCCCTTAATTGGAAAAATGAATTGGGTACTCTAAATTTATATATTTAAAAAAATATGCACTAACCCTCAGCAATAAATGCACTCGTGCATTTCACAGCGACCTGCAGTTCCCCCCCCCCCCCCCCCAAAGTCAAAAAAGACTGGTAGCATCCGGGGTCCCATGTGCAGAATGTGGACTGGAGTTAAGGGACCACGAGACAACTGGTGCCCGTGGAAGCAGAATGCAGCAAGGGGTCAGCGACTCCGGGAGGGGGGGAAATTGGCAGAATATCTCAAATCCAATTTCAAAAGTGGAAGCTCGCCCTGCACAGACTGCACCATTTTATGTCAATACGGTTGTTTTAATCCAGTCTTGGACTTGCCTGGGAACGGGGGCGAGTTGTATTAATTGGGGTCAATACACATCACTGGAGTCAGAATTCATTAGGAGTTGGGCTCCAGACTGTCTACATGGTTCGATTGATCAGACTAAGGCTGACTCAACTGATCTGAGACCAGCTCCTGAACTCAATATACACCAGGATCAGTCAGCAAACAACTGGAGAAGCGCAGCACACGATAGGAATACAATGATTGACATTTCATCCTCCGAAATGACTTGTGCTGAGCGGTCACATTCGGGAACGGCTAAAACGCCTTTGACTTTTCAGTTGGGGGCTGGGACATATTTTTGTGTAATGAAGGACGAATCTAATTAAAATGTCATCATTATACATCAGATGAACTGCGTGTCAGGTTGAGAAAACCTGCTTATAGAACAGCAAATTGGTGTTATAAAGGGTGACAGTTGTGAGCAAACTCTACACAGCTATTGAGGCTATGATAACGGAACCTAAGGGCGAACAACATTAATTATACCACCAACAATTCAAAGCCGGGGGCAGCTCGGTGGCACAATGGGTTAGCGCTCCTGCCTCACGGCGCCGAGGTCCCAGGTTCGATCCCGGCTCTGGGTCACTGTCCGTGCGGAGTTTGCACATTCTCCCCGTGTTTGCGTGGGTTTCGCCCCCCACAACCCAAAAAGATGTGTAGGGTAGGTGGATTGGCCACGCTAAATCGCCTCTTAATTGGGAAAAAAAAGAATTAGGTACGTTAAATTTTTTTTTTAAAACAACAATTCAAAACAAGGCGCAGTGGTTAGCACTGCTGCCCCATGGAGCCGAGGACCCGGGTTCGATCCCGGCTCCGGGTCACTGTCTGTGCGGAGTTTGCACATTCTCCCCGCGTCTGCGTGGGTTTCACCCCCACAACCCAAAGGTGGATTGATCATGCTACATCGCCTCTTAATTGGAAAAAAAGAATTGAGTACTTCAAATTTATAAAACAATTCAAAACCAAACACACTTATTCCATTTCATCACTGACTGGAAAAGAATAGGGTTTGTCAATAAGGCTGCAGTGTAATTGTTCAGATAGTTTTCTTCAACTTCACTCTGGTCTTGGCAGTGGGAACACACAGTTTGGACAACATGGAGAGAGTATTGACAACCTCAATGAAAGATTTCTCCTTTAACTTCTCTCAACTCCTGCAAATTAAAGGTGTGGCTATGGAAATCTGCATGGGTCCGAGTTATACCTGTCTTTATGTGGGGTATGTGGACAATTCCTTGCTCCAGACCTTCCCACGCCACTCCCACAACTCGTCACGCCCAACTTGGTGAGGGGGTGAGGTCGTTTAATCTCGCGAGGTTCGTGACACTCGGAATGCCTTGCGATATCTAATGAGATTTGGCTCATTGAAGTATGTCTACGTCGGATCCTCCCGAGGCCCGGGCACTAATGCCCTAGCCTGGGAGACCTCACCATGGTGCCATTTAGCACTGATCCACACAAACCTGGGTGGGTCTCCCAGGGCACTGGAGGCCCCGGGTGGTCGGCCCCTGGGCAGGATGGTACCCTGTCATTCCCACTGGCACCTGGGCACCTTGGCACTGCTAGCCTGGCACCGTAGCACTGCCACCTGGCACTGCCTTGCCTGGCAGGGTCACTGCCAAGGTGCCAGGTTGGCAATGCCAAGGTGCCCAAATGCCAGGTTGTCTGTGCCAGGGATCAGAACTGAGGGTGTCCTGCCCTTAAGGGGTTGGGTGGGGCGTGGGGGGGCTCAAGGATTCCCTAAGAGGTAGTTTGGGGCAGTGGGCGGTGCGGAGGCTGCGATGGGAATGCCGAGGTGGGTCGAAATAGCGCCCCAGTCCCGGGGACACCTCCCTCGTTAGTTCAAGAAATGAAGTAAGTGTGGCCACGGCAGGGCGTTCGCTAACTGCTCAGCTCCGAAACCTGCGGTCCCACCTGTGATAGTGCCCGAGAGAGAATCAAACACTTGCCAGTGGCACCCAAAAGGATATGAATGAAGTGCGTTTGTTGCTCCCTCAATCCAGGTGTTTGGCAGGTCTGGCTCTGCAATGCAATCAAGCTGCCCCAGGAGCTGCAACAACAAACATCAAATTGCCAATCTCACGAGGGTGAGGCCGGGCGGATCATTGATATGGGAGGAATGAAAAGAGGCAGTGGGATATTTCACTCAATGACAAGGAGAGGTTTAGTGCTTTGATGAGCACCGGGACACTCAAGCAGACTTCATAAACTTGGTTTGCTCCTACATTTGAGTTCCACAACAACGTTGCTTGTCAATATAAAAGCAAATTACAGCGGTTGCTGGAATCTGAAACAAAAAGAGAAAATGCTGGACAATCTCAGCAGGTCGGACAGTCTCTGTGGAGAGAGAAGGGAGCTAACATTTCGAGTCTGGATGACTCTTTGTCAAAGCCAGGGAGAACTAGAAATAGGGTCAGGTTTATGCTTAGTGGGGGAGTGGCGTGGAGCGGTGGGGCTGGATAAGGGGCCAGCGATAGGTGATGCCGTGGACAGAAGATAAAAAGGATGTAAATGTGGGTGATTAAGGCTAAGAAGGCGCATAAAGAGATTAGAATGCGTGAATAGCAGAACAAAGGTGATCAGTGTGTCAAAGGGGGCAGTTGGTCCAAGTGCACAGGGGGCTAGGGGAGGGGGAGGGGGGGGACAATGGTGAGGGAAAAGGAGATCAATGGAAGAAATGAAAATAAATTGATGGAAATAAAATTGGGGTGAAGGTGGAGGAGAGAGTTCACAGTCTGAAGTTGTTGAACTCAATGTTCAGTCCGGAAGGCTGTAACGTGCCTAATCGGAAGTTGAGGTGCTGTTCCTCCAGTTTGCGCTGGGCTTCACTGGAACGTTGCAGCAGGGCAAGGACGGACATGTGGGCGTGAGAGCAGGACGGGGAGTTGAAGTGGCAGCGACAGGAAGGTGTGGGTCCTGTTTGTGGACCGACAGAAGGTGTCTGCAAAGCGATCACCCAGTCTGTGTTTAATCTCTCCAGAGTAGAGTAGGCCGCACTGGGAGCAGCGAATGCAATAGACCAGATTGAAGGCGGTGCTCGTGAAGCGCTGCCTCACCTGAAAAGAGTGTTTAGGGCCTGAGATGGTGAGCGGGAAGGAGGTAAAGGGGCAGGTGTTACACATTCTGCGATTGCATGTGCTGTAGGAAGAGGGTGAGGTGTTGGAGGTGATGGAAGAGTGGACCAGGGTATCCCAGAGGGAACATTCCCTGCGAAATGCTGACGGGGGAGTGAGGGGAAGATGTGTTGACGATGGAATCATGCTGGAGTTGGCAGAACTGGCGGAGGATGATTCTTCGAATGCGGAGGCTGGTGAGGTGAAAAGTGAGGACAAGAGTTCTGGGAGGGAGGCGAGGGGGTGAGGGCAGGGGTGTGGGAGGTGGGTCAGACACAGTTGAGAGCCCTGTCAACCACAGTGGGGGGTAAACCACGATTAAGTTACAATGAAGACACGTTAGCAACACCGTTTTGGAAAGTGGCATCATCGGAACAGATGCGACTGAGTCGAAGGAACTGGGAGAATGGGATGGAGTCCTTATAGGATGTGGGGTGTGAAGAGCTGTAGTCGAGGTAGCTGTGGGAGTCAGTGGGTTTGTAATGGATATTAATGGACAGTCTATACCCAGACATTGAAATAGAGAGGTCAAGGAAGGGAAGGGACATGTCAGAGATGGATCATGTGAAAGTGATAGAGGGCTGGAAATTGGAAGCGAAATTAATACATTTTTCCAGGTCCACACGGGAACATGAAGCGGCTCCGAAACATACATCATACAACATTCCTTGTCATACTGTTGGTGTTTACTCCAGCTTTGGATTTAACTTCTCGGACAGTGTTTGCCATTAACATTCTGTCCGCTCTGCATTAACATTTTCTTTTACAAATCCAGAAGTCATCAGTTGTGACTCAGTGGATATGCCACTCTCGCTGAGAGTTAGTAGGCTGTGGGTTCTAACCCCATCCCCGGGCCTGAGGACATAACCTGAGCTGACACTTCAGTATGTTACCAGCACTGTCCAAACATCATCCTTCAGGTGGGACAGTTCATCGCGTGAACTACGTGGTGAGGGAGTGTTATTCGGATTGGATTTGTTTATTGTCACGTGTACCGAGGTCCAGTGAAAAGTATTTTTCTGCGAGCAGCTCAACAGATCATTTAGTACATGAAAGAAAAAGAAAATAAAAAGAAACTACATAAAAGGGCAACACAAAGACCACAATGTAAATACATAAACACCAGCATCGGGTGAAGCATACAGGGGTGTAGTATTAATCAGGTCAGTCAATAAGAGGGTTGTTTAGGAGTTTGGTAACAGCGGGGAAGAAGCTGTTTTTGAATCTGTTCGTGCATGTTCTCAGACTTCTGTATCTCCTGCCCAATGGAAGAAGTTGGAAGAGTGCGTAAGCCGGGTGAGAGGGGTCTTTGATGATGCTACCCGCTTTCCCCAGGCTTTTTGCAGCAATGGGTTTGTGGGATTAACTTTTTTCAATGCAAATTTATGGAACGTTTGTCAGTAGGAACCATTTCAGCACAACCTAACGATCCATGCTTAAATGAAACATGATTAAGTTCCTTAGCAGTTGCTGCTCGCGCAACGGAACATTCAAGGAATTGTAATAAGTTGTGATTGTAACAAGCCTCTGAACCTTGGTCTCCCTCCTCCTTCAAAATGTCTCAAAATACCCAGCTTTTGGGTATATCTCCATTTGGGGCTCAGTGTCAAATTGTGAAGGTCTATGGGATGTTTCTACTACATTAAGGGTGCTGTAAAAATGCAGCTTGTTGTTGTTGTGGATGAAGTAGCAGTGAATTGCACACAGGAAGATGCCACCAAACTAAAGGTACGGCTAACAGGGTTTCTTTTCATTGCTGGCTGGGAAGATGTGAAGCCTTCCCTCCTCCTCTTCAAATGGTGCCGGGGAGGAGATAGACAGGGGGCTGACTTAACTTTGCCTCTGAATGTCAGCGCCTTCAGCAGTACAGTGCTCCCTCGTGACTGCAGCAGAGTAGATTATGGGCTCACCTTCTCAGGCGCTGAAACCTTATGCAGGGCTGGGAGTGCTGCTCATTGAACAAGACCGAAACCTAATTAAGAAAATAAACAAGGAAATGATCAGAAAGCAAGAAAACAAGGTGATAAAAGTAAATGGAGGAGCGAGTGGGAAAGATGGAGAAGAAATCACATGGATAAGAGAGGCACAGAGAGTCAGTGGGCCGGATAAATGAAAAGGGGAGACAATTAGGAGATGATTCATCGCCAAGACAAAAATAAACTCGAAGGTAAATTTTTAAAGCGATTTGAACGAACGTTCAACATCTCTCCCAATTGTCATTTCCAGTAAGTTCAAAGGGGAGAAATGTGGAATGAGATGCCAATAACACAATCGCCTGTTCTACCCAACTGGACAAAGTCAAGAACTTCCCCTTGCTCGACAAGGAACTGTGCAGAGTCTGCACGTTCTCCCCGGGTGCTCCGGTTTCCTCCCACGGTCCAAAGATGTGCAGGTTAGGTGGATTGGCCATGCTAAATTGCCCTTAGTGTCCAAAATTGCCCTTAGTGTTGGGTGGGGTTACTGGGTTATGGGGATAGGGTGGAGGTGTGGGCTTGGGTAGGGTGCTCTTTCCAAGAGCCGGTGCAGTCTCGATGGGCCGAATGGCCTCCTTCTGCACTGTAAATTCTATGAAAACACTATCTATCGATATCAGGCTGGAAGCAAACGTAACGGCAAAAAGGATAGATAAGGGTGTGAAGTACAGAGTCGCAGAAGGAAAATGTGGAGCGAGTGGAAGTGGGAATGTAGGATGGCAGGGAGAAGGGCGAAGACTAGCACGGGGTGATGGAGGTTTGTGGAGGGAGACACGGGCCGGTTCTGCATTGCAACTTCTTCACATAATTCGCGTGGAATCAGCCAGCCTGTGCAAAAGGCCACCGAATCTGTTGTGTCATGGTCGCAGCGTGAAGGAATAAAAGTGTCTGCACGGGTGTATATATTCGTCAGCTGCACTACTTTAGAAAGTCACTTTTTTTGTGCTTTTCAAAATGGACAATTGCTGAGCTGACAAGGTGGCTCCAGCTGGACATACGATGGCTTCTGGAAGTTACTGAGTCACTTCAAAGCGAACAAATGCTAACACCTCAAAGGTCCTGGAATGTAACACACCTTACGTCACACAAACATTCCAGCCAAGCTAACTGAAGGCCCCAGCAGCTGGTTTATCTGCTCCGTCCAGCTTCAAAGACAACCGCTCGCAGGTCCCGACCTCCAATAACGGTGCTAATGGCCTAAGCTTAACTGTTCTAGCACAATGGTTTCAACAAGGGGGCCTTATTTAGTCAACCAGAAACCAGTGTCTCCAATAACAAGAAGAATCCTGACCCCAATTGAAGAGCTCAAGATTCTGGCCTTGGGGATACATGCTTTTGGTCCCCCAGCGAGGAAGATGGGTGACAGATATGTCACATGACCTCCCCCAAGCAGCACCTTCATATTATCCTGTGGGACCGAAATCCATCATGAACAGGATTCCAGGCAACAGCCAACCATCCAGCTGCGGATATCAGAAAGATCTCTAGCCCCCGGCAAAACCGCCAACTGCTGGAACCTTGGAACTCAAGAGTAACTCACTCTGCGGGCCTTCTCCCATCATGGGCGTCTCGCTCTGGAAAGGCAGATCACCCCATAATCAGACAAACCCCCCTCTGAACGAACATTCCAGTTGACATCTCTGATCCTGGACTCTGGACACGTGTAAACCCCAAACTAGTGTTTTATTGTGGTCATGCCCGGAAGCCTCTTCTTTTTCCCTCCTCCTTGGTTTATTGTGTGAGTGCAAAGGGACGTTGCGGAACCTCTCGCTCTCTCGCGCGCGTTTGGGTGCAAAAATAAGTTGTTCATAGAGGATTGGAACATTCCAAATGTAATGGTTGGGGAGAGCACCCCCCCCCCACCCATTTATAAAGGGGGAAATCAGAATTTTTAAAAACACTTCGCTGATTACGGATGGGTAGAGAGAGGGGCAGTCAGAGTGGTTTAAATTCACCCAGCCCATAACATATTGTATGTTGTCTCATGAAATGTCTGGAGCTTGTATGGTTCAACAATAACTGTTTATTAATAACACATAGCTATATAATAATCATAGAATAATAGAATTTACAGTGCAGAAGGAGGCCATTCGGTCCATTGAGTCTGAACCGGTCCTTACAAAGAGCACCCTACTGAAGCCCACGTATCTACCCTATCCCCGTAACCCAGTAACCCCCACTTAACATTTTGTTTGGACACTAAGGGCAATTTAGCATGGTCAATCCACCTAACCCGCACATCTTTGGACTGTGGGAGGAAACCGGAGCGCCCGGAGGAAACCCTCGCAGACACGGGGAGAACGTGCAGACTCCACGCAGACAGTGACCAAAGCCGGGAATTGAACCTGGGACCCTGGACCTGTGAAGCAACAGGGCTACCCACTGTGCCCCATCTATAAAGGATACAGTCCTGACCAGGTGCTATCGCCACATCGACCTTTGCAGACTCGCTAACTACTCACTCTAACCAGTCCCGTATGACTCTCTACATCAGAATGTGTGTGGTACTGCTCCCAGTACCACATTAACCCTCACAGTCCCAAACTCTCGTGATTTACCCCCAAATTCCACGTACCTTTGTGGTTTCTTGTATGCTGGTTCAAGAAACATCACTCCACCTGCCCACAAAAAAACAACCCCACTCCTGAATCGAAATTCTGAGTTGGACCTCAGAATTACTTGCGGCTGGAGGGGAAACGGGACTATCATCGTCTTCTGCGGGAAAGACGAAAATGTGGGGGTGAGGGGGAAATCAACAAAAGGAAAAGTAAACACAGTCAAAAATAAAAAATGTTAACTCTTTCAATCTCCCAACAAACATGGCCATTCAGAATACAATATTGAGTGTGTGTGTGTGTGCGAGGCTTATGGTCATATTCATTCAAAGTGCTATGAAATGAAATGAAAATCGCTTATTGTCACAAGTAGGCTTCAAATGAAGTTACTGTGAAAAGCCCCTAGTCGCCACATTCCGGCGCTTGTTCGGGGAGGCTGGTACGGGAATTGAACCGTGCTGCTGGCCTGCCTTGGTCTGCTTTCAAAGACAGCGATTTAGCCCACTGTGCTAAACCAGCCAGCATCTTTTCGAATGAGAAGATCAGTTTTAGTTGTCCAGATGCACCATAGAGATTTATGTCCCATGCTCTGGCTGTAATTCTGTCGCAGGTATTAAAATAGACGTGTCTAATTGCCAAATTATTGCATCACTGGGTCCCCAGCAGCGTCAGTTTTTAGTGCAGTCTGAGCAATTGCCCCTGATTTCAATTCATCCACAGCCTTCCTGAATCTCTCTAACTTCACCCCCTCCTGTGGCTTCTCCTGTCAGCTCCTCAAAGATGTCTTGGCTCAGTCTTCTGGCAGAATGTGTCAGTCCCCTGGAGGCGATCTCCCCACATCCCCTACACCTCTCCCTTGGAGCCGTTTGCACTCAGTGCCACGGCATTGCTCTGAGGCAGTCTGCCTGACATCCTTCATCTCTGCCACACATGCTAAATCTGCAAACGGCCTAAACCTTTCCACTGAGCAATGTCTGTTTTTACCTTAGCCTGTCGCAGGCTGCCAAAGAAAGCAGAGACGCTCACTGAAACAGCGCCGTCACTTCTCAAACCCCACTTCGCTAAGGGTAAAGGGTTAGCAGAACAAACTGCGTTTAAATAGCACCTTGAACACATCTCGAGGCAGGTAAACTGGGGCAATATGAACTGACACGGGGCCACATCAGGAGATACAGGAATTGAAGACCAACTGTGCAAGAAAATAAAGTAATGCATTCATATGAACATACGAACATGCGAAATAGGAGCAGGATTGGCCACCCGGCCCATCGAGTCTGTTATCCCATTCAATAAGATCGTAGCAGGTCTGTAGCAGGTCTGATTTTAACTTCAAACCCACATTCCTGCCCCCCCCCCCCCCAATAACCTTTCACCCCTTTGTTAATCAAGAATCTATTGAACTCTGCCTTAAAAATATTCAAAGTTTCTGCTCCCACTGCCTTTGGAGGAAGAGAGTTCCAGAGACTCAGATCCTCGGAGAGACAGAAATTTTCCTCATCTCTGTCTTAAATCAGCGATGGCTTATTTTTAAACAGTGACCCCCCAGTTCTAGAATCTCTGACAAGAGGAAACGTCCTCTCCACGCCCACCCTGTCAATGCCCCTCAGCGTCTCAAAGGTTTCAATCAAGTCGCCTCTTACTCACCTAAACTCTAACAGAGTGTGGGAGCGTACGCATGGCTATAGAGTCGGTAACGCAGTGTCAATTGTGCACAGTAAGATCCCATTATCAACATTATGAGCCATGAGCAGCAGAGGAAGGTTTGGAGGAGCGTGTTAGAGACAGGGAGAGGGGCAAAGTGATTTTGGGAGAGAATTCTAGATCATAAGGTCCAGGCAGTGGAAGGAATGCCCGTCAAAGAGTGGGGGAAAGGAAATCAGGGACATACAAGAGGCGAGAGACACGAAACAAAAGCCGGATTTCATACATCACCTGGAGCAGTAGTTTTAGTGCCAGTGGATTATATGCCTGCAAGGTGGTTTGAACAACAAAAACAAGATTGATACAATGCAGAAACAAAGAATAAATGATAGGCAGCTGCTGTAAATCACCAGCTCAACTTGGAAAACTAAACAGGATTGCCCTTCCCTGCGGCCTACTTGTTGACACTAGCAGTGCCAGCTTGGGTCAAGACGTTTGCAGAACCCAACAAGGTCAGACCGCCAACGTTCACCCCAAAACTACTTCATTGGCACATCTGTATCGTTTCCCCCAGTGGAGCCATCGCCTGAAGGTTGAATGACATCCTCCGGTCATCTGTCCAAACCACGACATTCCCCCAGGGTGGAAGGTCTCGGAGTAGAGAAGGGTGACATCTTGCCCAAGATGCACGTTGCGCCACCGAGTTAGGATTGTAGTCCCCTGGGTTCCAATAAGCAGTCCTCAACAGATTGTAAACTGCACACTGCCAGGCGAGGTTGGATGAGAGATTCTGCACAACTCACAGATGTAATCCAAGCCTTTCACAATCCCACCTGAGAGTCAATAGGTACACGGTCAAACCCCACTCCAGCCAGTCCTGCTGGGTGGAAACGGGAGCTCCGGCTCGAAATACTGGCGCAACATCCATCCTGATGATCAATGGGTGTGAGTGACCCCCAAGATTCTCATTGTATGGGCTTGTGGGAGCCTGTAAGACTTCCGCACCTGCCGTGTTCAATTGTTCTGAGTTTGATGATGTGCGGCTGGTAACTGATCTCTGCTCACTGTGCTTGATCGGTTAAGTGAGGTTCTGGACTGAGAACAAAGTGAAGAAAGGCTGTCAGAGCTACTGGAAGCGGAGCTGGGATAAGCGTGAGTGCAGACATTTTGTGATTGTAGATTGGTGCCTTAAACTTGTAAAACATTACTGGCCCTGAATTATTGATAGTTATTACACCCCTAGCAAATTAATTATTGAGGTAACATTGAAGGAAACTGCTGCGTTGTGGTTGCGGAGTAAAATGTCAGTCTGACACTCTCCCATGGGGACACCATTCAAGCTTCGAGCATTGTGGTAACGGGAGAGGGACAGGCTGGTTACTGAGCTGAAACTCGGGCAAACAGGGAGATGGAAACCACTTCACAAATCACCAAGTGTCCAGGGAATGGATCAGGAGAAGTGTTGCACACACACAGGCTGCTTTCGGTTCTAATCTTCCGCCTACCTCCCTTATCACTTGACCAGAGGCGAAAAACCGACATTGTCCATAAACTGAACCTCTGACAGGTACCATTCCCACTGTCTCTCACTGCCACAGGGATGCAATCACCTATAAATGTGCGTTATTTAACTTGCATGGAGAGATGGCGCAGTCACTGGGCTAGTAATCCAGAGACCCTCGGGTTCAAATCCCACCACAGCAGCCAGTACAATTTAAATTCAATTTATAAACTCTGGAATTGAAAAGCTAGTCTCAATGATGGCGACCATGAAACCCTTGTCGATTGTTATAAAAACCCATCTGGTTCACTGATGTCCTTTAGGGAAGGAAATCTGCCGTCCTTACCCGGTCTGGCCTACATGTGACTCCAGACCCACAGCAATGTGTTTGGCTCCGAATTGCCCCTCCGAAATGGCCAAGCGAGACATGCAGTTCAAGGGGCAATTAGGGATGGGCAACAAGTTCTGGCCACTCCCCTTACCTGCAAGGTAAGGAAGAATTAAAAGAAAACCTCACCAGACTCCAGTGACCCAACAGCACTCCATTCTTAGCATCCTATCGGGCTGCATCACATCCTGGTATGGCAACTGCTCGGCCCAAATCAGTAAGAAACTACAGAGAGTCGTGAACACATGCCAGTCATAGAATCATCGAATTTACAGTGCAGAAGGAGGCCATTCAGCCCATCGAGTCTGCACCGGCCCTTGGAAAGAGCACCCTACCCAAGCCCACACCTCGACCCTACCCCCGTAACCCAGTAACCCCACTTAACCTTCACACGAACCTGCCTCCCATCCATTGACTCTGTCTGCACCTCCCTCTGCCTGGGGAAAGCGGGCAGCATAATCAAAGACCCCTCCACCCGGGTTATTCGCTCTTCCAACCTCTTCCATCGGTCAGAAGATACAAAAGCCTGAGAACACGCACTAACAGATTCAAAAACAGCTTCTTCCCCGCTGTTACCAGACTCTTAAATGACCCTCTTATGGACTGAACTCTGATCTCTCCACACATCTTCTCTGCTGAGTAGTACTACGCTCCTGTATGCTTCACCCGATGCCTGTGTCTATGTATTTACATTGTGTGTATATCGTATGTCCTGTGTTTTCCATGTATGGAGCGATCTGCCTGGACTGCACGCAGAACAATACTTTTAACTGTACCTCGGTACACGTGACAATAAATTAAATCTAAATCTAAATCCTATGGATTGCTTCCTCAGTAAACGGAGGTTAATTAGCTCCGTTGGCTGGGTGGGTTGAGTGTGGATGCAGAATGATGCCAACAGCACAGAGTTCAATCTCTGTATCAACTGCGGCAGAACATGCAGGTTTCCTGTTTGCCTTGCCCCAGACAAGTCATGATGTGGAGATGCTGGCGTTGGACTGGGGTGAGCACAGGAAGAAGTCTTACAACACCAGGTTAAAGTCCAAACAATACAGGTGCAGCTCAAGCTCTATAAAGCCAGTTGCCTTCCCCTAAGAGAGAGAGCGATGCCTAAGGTCCCTCCTAGACTAATTACCTCGTGGGTAAGGGAGCCTTCCTTCTGCATGCTGCCTACAATCTGTTGAGAGAAAGATTCTCTGGCCCCAGAAGTGCGAGTGGGTTTGGCCCCCTCACCATGAACACGGTATGAAGGTTCACCACCAATCTGATCATTGGGAAAGTTTGATTGAAGCAAAATGCGTAGTTTTAAAGGCAACTCCATATCATTTGTGTCTGGCAGGTGAACGTTTTACACCCTGCATGCTGGCTGCTTCCAATGCATTATTGTCAAGAGAGACAGTGACGAACATAAAGAGATCTGTAGCATTTTAGAAGTTTATCCTTTCATCTTTTTTGAGATCCTCAGCCTGTGTCTATGGCACTTATTTGTTTTACTCTCTCATTTTTAAAAACAAAAATTAAATCATTAAAAAAAAAATACCCTTTGCATTGCATTACCTTGCAGGTAAGGGGAGTGGGATTATGACGGGAGGGCCCCCTCCTCCCTCTCCACTCCCTCCCCACTTCACATCAATGTATTCGGAATAATCTTTGTCTAACTGAATGACTGGAAGTTGCTGTGGGTCCGGATACTCGGCTGCGAGCTCCCCCTTGTGTCGGGCCCAGTATTGCAGCCTTGCTGCTGCTCTCTCTGGGGTTGTGTGGGACACTGTGGTCACTCACACTGTGGTCACTCTGTCTCTGGCCAGGGCTAAAGAGGAGGGGGGGGGGGGCGGGAATAAAGAGACCAGAACCGGCTCCCATCACTGAAAAAGAACAATTCCAGAATTCCCCAAACTATATATACATTTGTTTTTAGTCCTAATCATGGGTACATTTAGTCACCCCTAAAGAAATTGCAATTGATGCTCAAGCTTTAATCTAAATGTTTAATTGCAGGAATATTTGACCGATTCTAATTACTTCTGGCGTGTTTCCTGCATCCGCCTGGCGATTTAAAGCGGCGATTCATTTGGCTTTTTAAATGCATTTTAAATCAAATTTTTAAAGAACGTTTTCTCAATGATTTATTTTCCAAAAGAATTCATTTTTGAAATAAGTTTAGAGTACCCAATTATTTTTTTTCCTCCCAACGAAGGGGCAATTTAGCGTGGCCAATTGATCGACCCTGCACATCTTTCTGGGTTTGTCTGTATGTGTGTGTGTGGGGGGGGGGGGGGGGGGGTGAGCCCCACGCAGGCACGGGGAGAATGTGCAAATTCCAGACTTTTCAAAACTTCGGGCAAAGTTTAGAAACGTCGTCAAGACACTGGGGCGTGGGGGGGGGGGGGGGGGGGGGGTCTCCGGGTCCAACTTTGGACAGTAAAAAGCTGCAGTGTTTCTACAAGAGTTTGGGTGATGTGTGTCCCTTCGCCTTGGCCACAGAGGCAGTGCAGAAGCTGCAGTTTGGAGTTAACTCCAGCTGTCTGTGAGAGTCGGGCTGTCTCCCTCCCCAGGCTATGCCAGTGACAAGTTGCCCTCACCCCCCCCCCCCCCCCCCACCCCGGGGCCGGTATCTCCACTGGAACCTATGTGGCGCCAGCCCACTCACCCTTATCACGTCGTCAGACAATAAAACTGAACTATATCCACACATCAAGGCCGGCCGTGTCTGCACAGAAAAACAGTGGTCGTTAAAACACACACACTTGGCGAGTGAGTGCAGATTGCAGCTGGTTAATCCTCCCCGTCTCCAGCTTTATCCCCATCCCAGTCAAATGGTGCGTTTGAAAAATGCCCCTTTGTGTGGGTCCCCTCTGTGGGCGCAGTCTCACCCCCCCCCCCCCCCCCACCACCTTTGCCCAGGTACCAGAGCCCATTCCTGTGAAAGGGGCATGTGGGCTGGGCAGGTTAGCTCTGCCTCTCTCTGTCCACACACAGGCTGCCAGACCTGCTGAGTTTACCCAGTGGTTCTGTCCTTTAACATTTTAAGCTGGATCCGTGTGACTGGGAGGAATGGGCAAAGCTTGCGTGTGGCACAGTGTACAGGGCGCGCACTCGGGCACGTTTCGGGCTGAGATAGCGAGATTTATGTGTGTGTATGTGTGTGTCTGCATAATAAGAATAATAATCTTCATTATTGTCACAAGTAGGCTTACATTAACACTGCAATGAAGTTGCTGTGAAAAGCCCCTAGTCGCCGCATTCCGGCGCCTGTTCAGGTACACAGAGGGAGAATTCAGAATGTCCAATTCATCTAACAGCACGTATGTGTATGTATATATGTATGTGTATGCATATGTGTAAGTAGGTGTGTGTGCATGTATGTATGTATGCATATGTGTCTGTATGTGTGTGTATGTATATGTGTGTGCATGTTTATGTGTGCATAAATGCATTTATGTGTGTGTATATATATGCGTGCATCTGTATATAGATGTATATATGTGTATGTATATATGTGTGTGTATAGGTACGTATATACGTGTGTATGTACATATATATGTATGTATATGTGTGTGTATGTACATGTATATGTATGTGTGTGTATATATGTACATATGTGTGTGTGTGCATGTACATATATGTATATGTGTGTGTATGTCCATATATATGTGTATATATATGTGTATATGTATGTGTGTGTATATGTACATGTGTATGTATGTGTATGTATACATGTGTGTATATTGTACATATATGTGTGTATATATGTGTGAATATATATATGTGTGTATGTTACTGCTACATTGACATGGGGGTCCGATTGTTTATTGGAGCTCCCAGACCTGGGACAGCAGCAGCCACTTGTCTGCGCAACAAATGAGGGAAGTTTTCAGGTGACAGCATCTTTTTCTGTAGTTGGAGCTGTATCAACATCCGCAATCCGGACCGTCCCATTCCCTTCTCCTGGTCGGGATTTTAGCCGTGGCGGAGTTTCCGCTCAGGCACCTAACGTACCGCCTGGTGCAGACTGCAAAAAGAAAAGAATAGTTTATTCATGAATGTGTTGATTCTAACAGAATCATTGTCCGTCTGCATTTTGTTCCGGTTTGAAACACGAATCTGGATTGAGTTCAGGGAAGAGCGGGCGGTGTTAGCGCCGGGGGGAGGGGAGCGGGGGGGGTGCAATTTAAGATTCAGTGAGTTCTCCCGAGAATTTGAATGAAGTGATTGAACTGACAAGGTTGTTCCAAGTTGATTATGCCAAACTTTTAACTGGTGCTGTTTGCTCCAGTTCCTCTCCCCCCTCTCCTTATTTATACGCCCCCCTCCTTCAGGGTCAACGTTTCAACTCAATTAATTCAGCTATCATTCGGCTGGGGGGGGGGGGGGGGGGGGAGCAACTTGTGATTCTAAAATGATCCGGAATGAATTTTAGTCCATTTTGTGTTTTCTGGACTAAGTAAAATCGAGGAATTAAAAGAAAAGACTGCTCAAGGCAAATTTCTCAAAACACTTCTATTTCTAATTGGGGCAAAGATGACCCCCCTCTCCTCCAAATATTGATCAGGTAGGGAGGGAGATAGTTGCGTTGAGAATTGTTTGCAATGGTTATCTGCTGCCAGAGGCTGCTTTCAAATTAATTGTGGGGAATCCGGGGTCAGGTTTCATGTGTTTATTAATAACAAAGAGTTTACAATCTATTTTATCAGTCCGCCCTGCTTCCCCATCGATCACAATGAGGAGAAACTTCTCCTTGACAGCTCTGATGGTGGGGGGGAAGAGGGTCTGAGGCTTTACTGGGGTTCCCTCGAACAGCAGATACCGGATTCTGGCAGTGGAGTGGGACTGGCTTGGCACACAGGGAGGGAGGGGTTTTATTGTGTGTGTGTGAGAGAGAGGAGAGGAGGGACGGGAATATGGTGGAAAGTGCCAGGTTTTGCGAATGAGCCGAGGGGGGTTGGTGCATGATGCTGCAGACGGAGTATCGGCTATTGGCGGAGCTCAGAGCGGCGCTTGTCCCCTGTTTACACCTCCAGGTTTGAGTGAGTTGCATGTTGTGCTGTGTGTGGGGTGTATGTGTGTGTGGCGCTGGGAGAGAGACACACACACAGGGAGACACACACACAGGGACACACACACACACATAGACTAAATGGAGAGCCTCCCAGAATGGATGAGAAAACGCAACTTGGGATTTCAAAGTGACCTGCAGCAACTGACAGCCTTCTCCCTCCACAGCACTTTCCCCTCGCCTCTTCCAGCTCTGCAAGGAATTCAAGGGATCGTATTGTACCGTTGCAAACATCACCCCTTCTCAGTTTATTCTGCATCGCAAATGAAGATGTTGGAGTGAGTGAGCGAGCGAGGCGCCGGAGAGAAGAGGAGAGAGAGAGAGAGAGTGAGACAGTGTTTGGAGCCCTTTTCGAACATTTTCTTGGCTCTCCCTGTTCGTGCTTCGCCCCGACACTTGGCCTTTGAGGGAGAGGAGGAGAGGATTGGAGAGGAGAGGAGAGGATTGGAGAGGAGAGGAGTGGGGATTGGATTGGAGAGGAGAGCAGGGGGGCATAAGTCTCCCGCAGCCCGGCTCCAACATGTTGCCTTCGCGGACAGGGGCAGTGCCCACTCTGGGAGTACACATGGTCTGGGTGGCACTGTGGACGGTCACTCTCTGCCAGGCAGGTAAGAAGCTTGATTCCCCGGGCACGGTGGGCGAGGGAGGGTCCGGCAGCAGCTCTGCAATGTGAAGTTTGCCAGTCGGGGCCGGGTGGTTTGTGTCTGTACAAGTTCAGACTGTCCGGGTTGAGCTGCAATGTGCCCCCCAGCCTGACACTGGCCCAGCCCTAAACCCCACACTCCATCACTGCCAGGAGCCTTTCCAGAGACCCCCGCCCCAACTCTACCCCCCCCCCCCCCAACTCTATCCCCCCAACTCTATCCCCCAAACTCTACCCCCCAAACTCTACCCCCCCCCAACTCCTCTCCCCAAACTCTACCGCCCCAACTCTATCCCCCCAAACTCTACCCCCCAACTCTACCCCCACAACTCCAACCCCCAAACTCTACCCCCCAACTCTACCTGCCCAACTCTACCCCCCCACTCTACCCCCCAAACTCTACCCCCCCCAACTCTACCCCCACAACTCTACCCCCCCAACTCTACCCCCCAACTCCAATCCCCAAACTCTAACCCCCCAACTCTACCTGCCCAACTCTACTCCCCCAACTCTACCCCCCCAACTCTACCCCCCACAACTCTACCCCCAAAACTCTACCCCCCAACTCCAGCCCCACAACTCTACCCGCCCCAACTCTACCCCCACAACTCTACCCGCCCAACTCTACCCCCAAACTCTACCACCCCCAACTCTACCCCCCCCAACTCTACCCCCCCCAACTCCAGCCCCACAACTCTACCCCGCCCAACTCTACCACCCCAACTCTACCCCCACAACTCTACCCGCCCAACTCTACCACCCCAACTCTACCCCCACAACTCTACCCGCCCAACTCTACCCCCAAATGCTACCCACCCCCCAACTCTACCCCACAACTCTAACCCCTCCCCCCAACTCTACCCCCTCAACTCTACCCCCCCCCAACTCTACCCCCAAACTCTACCCCCCACAACTCCTCCCCCAAACTCTACCCCCCCAACTCTACCCACCCAACTCTACCCCCACAACTCCTCCCCCCAAACTCTACCCCCCCAACTCTACCCACCCCAACTCTATCCCCCCCCAACTCTACCCCTCAACTCTACCCCCTCCCCCCCAACTCTACCCCCTTCCCTCAATCCTTCCCAACACTATCCCCCTCCCTCACTTCCCCCAACTCTACCCCCACCTTCACTCCCCCCAACTCTATCCCCTCCCTCACTCACCTCAACTCTCCCCCCTCCCTCACTCCCCCCAACTCTACACCTCCCTCACTCCCCCAACTCTACCCCCTCCCCTCGCTCCCCCAACTCTACCCCCCACTGCCCTCCCCAACTTAGCCCCTTACCACTCTACCGCCTCCCCCTTTCCCTCCCTTGCCCAGCTCTGCCCCAACCCTCCCACAACTCTATACCCTACCACCACCCAGCTCTACCCCTCCATCCCCCCCAACCCTAACCCCTCCCTCCCCCCAACTCTAGCCCCTCCCTCCCCAGCTCTAATCCCTCCCTTCCCAACTCTAGCCCCTCCCTCCCCTGCTCTAACCCCTACCTTCCCAACTCTAGCCCCACCCTCCCCCAAATCTAGCCCCTCCCTCCCCAACTCTAGCCCCCTCCCTCCCCTGCTCTAACCCTCCTCCAGCTCTACCACTCCATCGCCCAGCTCTACCACTCCCCTCCCACTCACAACTCTATCCCCTACAACCCTTCCCAACTCAACCTCCTCCACCTCCCAACTCTACCCCCCTCCCTCCCCCAACTTGGCCCTTCCCCCAAAACTACCTCCTCCTGCCCTCCCCAACTCTATCCACTCCCTCCCCAATACTCTATCCCATCCCTCTCTCCAGCAACTCTACCACCTCCCTCCCTCCCCAGTACACTACCCCCTCGCCACCCAACACTCTTACCCCCTCCGCCTCCCACCCCAATTCTACCCTCTCCCCCTCGCTAACATACTACCTTCCCCAAACTCTATCCCCTTCCTTCCCCAGCTCTATCCCATCCCTCTTTCCCCAACTCTACCCTTCTCTACTTCCCCCCAACTCTACCCTGTCTAGCCCAGCCTGACACTGTCCCTTCCCTCCCCCACCTTCTATCTCCTCCCTCCCCCAAACTCTACTCCCTCCCCCAACTATTCCCTCCACCAACTCTAGCCCTTCCTGCCCTCCCCAATCTATCCCCTCTCTCCCCACCACTCAACACCCTTCCTCCCCCCAACTCTATCCACTCCCTCCTTCAACTCTATTCTCTCCCTCTGACAATGCGCTACCGACTCTCTCCCCCAACTCTAACCCATCACTTCCTCCCCCTCCCATCCCCAACTCTGCCACTTCCTCCCTCAACTCTGCCCCGTCCTCCCTCAACTCTGCCCCTCCCTTCCTCAACTCTGCCCCTCCCTCCCTAACACTCTACCTCCTCCTTCCCTAACAGTCTACCCCTCCCTCCCTCTCTCCTCAACTCTACCCCTGCCCACCCACCCCAACACTCTTCCCACTCCCTCCCTCAAACTCTACCCCCTCACCCAAATCTACCCCTTCCCTCCCTCTCCCAACTCTACCCATTCTGGCCCTCCTCCCAACTCTACCCCATCACTCCCCCAACTCTATCCAATCCCTCTTTCCTGCAAATCTACCCCCTTCCTCTCACAACTCTATCCCCTCCCTCCTCTACCCCTTCGCTCCTCCCTACTCTACCCCCTCCCTCTTCCTAAATCTACCTCCTACCAACACAACCCCACCCCTCCCCAACCCTACCCCCCATCCTCCCAACTCCCAAACCCTAGCCCACACCTCCCCAACTCTGCCCTCTTTATCCTCCCATTCCTACCCCTTCCCTCCTCCCAAATCTACCCCACCGTCCGCCAACTCTAATCCCTCCTCCCCTCCCCCAACTCCATCCTGCTTCCGCCAACTCTAACCCTTCTCTCCCTCACTCCGCCAAACTGTTAACCCCTCCCCCCAACTCTATCCCCTCCCCATCTTAACCCCACCACCCATCTCGCACCCTCCCCCAGCTCACCCTGCATCCATTGCCCGCCCCTCAACTCCATCTCCTTCCTGTTTACTTTTACCCCCTCCCCCTCAACCCTACCCCCTCCCCTTCACTTCCCCTTCCCATCCGACACTCCGGCCCCCTCTTATTCGGCATTGGCAGAGTTGGTGGTAAATTAGACCAGGAGTGTTGTAGAGTGGGCAGGAACTGATAGGGAGAGCTGAGCCCAACGAGGGTCTGGAGCACAGAGAGATCCCTGTTTGCCTGTCTGTGAATATTTCTGGCATTAGACTCAGTAATTCACCAGTTCCTTGTCAGCTCGGCAGGGTTTCTGCCCCCCTCT
This sequence comes from Scyliorhinus torazame, assembly GCF_047496885.1. NCBI lineage: Eukaryota > Metazoa > Chordata > Chondrichthyes > Carcharhiniformes > Scyliorhinidae > Scyliorhinus > Scyliorhinus torazame. The sequence goes on from NC_092734.1 coordinate 9,228,074, forward strand.
GCTGTGTGAAATCTCAGTTTCTGTACTTTCTTTATGGAGTGGGTCAGTCTGGGAGGCAGATTGCGGGAACAATGCTACCCTTCTGCACCGGGTGTATCTATGAAACTTAGTTCCCTCTGCGGCTTGCCTCTGATTTCTTGCTGGTCGTAATTGTCTCCTTCAGGTCAACTTACAATTGTTACTTTGCTGACAGTGTGTAAAATGGGATCTTTTAAAGGTTCTGCTGATTAAACCCATCTGCTCCTGAATTTAATTAAGAGGTTTTTTTGTAGCCCAGCTGGAAGTCGCCTGAAATAATCCCAACTTCCTTCTAATATTATTTAAGGTGAACAACAGACACATCAATAGCAGTTTCCAACTTTAAATGAAAAAGTCTCTTCAGTGAATATAAATAATCAAGATTATGGACAAGAAAGACTGAAAATTCCTCTCCGAATCTCTTAAAAAATATGAACATGGCACAGATACACAGTCATCCTGTCCATTCACTGAATAAAACTGGTTAATAGGTAGAATGTTTCATGGGATTTTTTGCCACATCTGGGACAGAAGGAGTCGGAGTGTTAATAGCAAAATAGAGTCAGATTTGTTTAATAGATCCGCCCGTATCCTGTACTGAAACACATAATCTGATTTGATTATAAAGAGTTCAATCCAATCAACGACAAACATTAAACCATCGGAAAATATAGTCAGAAAAATTAACTGGACTGTTGCTAAATCAGAAATTGTCAGTAATCCTAATCCATTTTCGATCCCATCTACACATTTTATCGTGCACCCACACTGCTGCCCCCCCCCCCCCCCCACCCAACACACACACACACACACAACACTCTCACATAGACACACAACCTCAACCCCCCCCTCCCTCATGCACCCACACCCTTGCTCGCAAACACTCTCCCATGCCCTCGCACACACACACACACACTCCTGACATTCACTCACAGACGCCCTGCCCTCATCAACCCTTCTCATTCTTCCCGGAGAATCAGGAATTAGGGATATGTCGGGTGGAACGTGTTTCCAAGGAGTCAGGGTTGATATCATTGCATTTTCTCGGTTAGTTACGAACGGCGGATCTTGTCCCGGCAATGCTTGGCTACTTAACCTGGTGGAGCGGATAATCTTCCATTTCTCACTTTTAAAATGTGCTCATTTCACACTGCAAGAACTTTTTGTCTTTGGAATGTTTTTGAAACAAGGTTGATTCATCCCCTAAGACCCATAAGAGATTTCATATTATCGGGTAGTTTTGCCTATTCTCCTCTTGAGGTTAACCTTCTCCTGTTTCACTGCACACTATCAGTCAGATTACTAAAGTCTGTGACCTGGGTTGAGATAGAGACAGTACTGGAGCAGAGTCTGGAAACTTAGTGTGCGTTTAATTGTGTTTTTTAACACTTGCATTGGAGCAAATTCAAGTTGAGAAACTGAGCATTTTCTCATTGAATTGTTTTGTTTGATACAGGTTTCGCTTCACTGTCAAAATATTTCTCAGTGTGTCTTATTATGAACTAATTTTAGTTTTGAAACTGTATTTGTAGTTCTCTTCACTGTCAAATATTAAATGTATGGGTTTTGGACATTTGGGGCGATACGGTGGTTAGCACTGCTGCCTCACAGGGACCGGGTTCGATTCCCGGCCTTGGGTCACTGTCTGTGCGGAGTCTGCACGTTCCCCCCGTGTCTGCGTGGGTTTCCTCCGGGTGCTCTGGTTTCCTCCCACAGTCTAAAGATGTGCAGGTTAGGTGGATTGGTTGTGCCATCCCACTCTTAACTTTCCAATCAATCTCTCCCCCCCCCCCCCCCCCAACATACTCGAAGGAGAAAGGGATGGTGATTGGGTTTTAGGGTAGAGGGATCGGAGGAGGCACGTGAGGAGCATCAACACTGACCTGGACTATTTGGAGCAGTTGGCCTGATCCTGTACATTCTCTAATTCCATTCATGCAATATGCAAGCACACAACTTGAACTTTTTAATGCTTGATCTGGTAAACGGTGACTCTCAAATTTAATCTCAATTTTTTTTCGATTATGGTTTTTGTTTGATATAATCCTTGGGTAAGATCGATGTGTGTACCCGTATTTTATATACTACTATCTCTTTTGTTCCTCAGTTCCACCTGGGCAGCTGTATCAGTAATCTACATAACAGTGTGGGTTGCAATTCCCTTTTTAAGTGTTCCTTACTCAGTCACGAGTCTGCGGGTAGGTATTCACAGAAGACTAGAACAATGGTTAATGGGAGGGTTTCACAAACTACTCTTAATGTTTTATGAAATATACATTCAGAAGCTAATGGCACATTTCACTCCGAGCTGGACTGTGTAATGATGCGGGACTGCACAGGCAAAGTAAACAGGAGGAGCCAATCTGTGATTAGTTAGTCATAAAATGTCTTTAACCGAGCCTGCCGGGTGCAATAAACATGTAAGCAGACTGTCGACTGGAGCCTTGAGACGCTCGCTGCCAGCCAGGGGTCAGAATAGTTTGGTGCGAATGTCTGTTGCGAATTGCACGGGCACTTTTCAGTCTGACTCAAATGGGCTCCCAGTTCACGTTCCCTTCCCAATGCGCGCCAGTCCGCCTGAAACTATTGTCAGTTTGGGAAAACGTCAGCTTAATTGATAACAGATACTTTAATGCTGACTTCCTGAAAAGAACGAGCGGAACTGTTGAGTTTCCACCACCAGGTGGCCTTTTGTGGCTTGTGGAATACCATTGGCCGAGGGTGCTCCCTAGTGACACCTAGAGGTGTTTGAAAAACCTCAAGGGTTTTGCACCCTCCCTCCCCGTGAATATAAAGGAGCCGCATTGGGAATTGTAACCCACCCCCAGAAAACGGGTGGATTTGGATTGGAGGGGGTGCTAGAATGGTAAAATGACTCCTGAGAGTTTTAATGCAGGTGGGGTAGGAATGAGGGCACCCCATCCACTCTCAAGAGGCCAGCTGACTATTTAAATATTCTAATCAGGATATGGGCCTCATATTTAACCAACATTTTAAATGAAAGCCCGAGGCCTGGTTGAATTTGTCAGGCCTCAGGAAACGCAGAGGATACGGAGAACAGGGGCTGGTTTAGCTCACTGGGCTAAATCGGTGGCTTTTAAAGCAGACCAAGGCAGGCCAGCAGCACGGTTCAATTCCTGTACCAGTCTCCCCGAACAGGTGCCGGAATGTGGCGACTAGGGGCTTTTCACAGTAACTTCATTGAAGCCTACTCGTGACAATAAGCAATTTTCATTTCATTTCATTTTCAGAACCTCCGACACTGGGAGGTGACTGCCTGCCTGCTTCACCAACCACCCATAATCAGGCAATCCCACCCCCCGACTCACAAGGACATAAGTAGTAGGATGAGGTTATTTGGCTCCTCGGTCCTGCTCCGACATTCCAAACCGTCACTGCTGATCCACCTTCCCACACGATTCCCACATTCCCCCATTCCTCTTGTACCCACAAGTCTCTACCTCTGTCTTCAGTGTACTCAATGACTGAGAGCTCACAGCTCCCTGAGATAGAGAATTCCAAAGATTCACAGCTCACTGAGTGGAGAGATTTAACACAGAACGAACATAGAATCCCTACAGTTCAGGAGGAAGCCTTTCGGCCCATCGGGTCTGCACGGACCCTCTGAAAGAGCACCTTACCTAGGCACACTCCCCCACCCAATCCCCAGAACCCTACCTAACCCGCACATCTTTGGACTGTGGAAGGAAACCGGAGCACCCGGCGGAAACCCACGCAGACACATAGAATCCCTACAGTGCAGAAGGAGGCCATTCTGCCCATTGAGTCTGCATCGACCCTCTGAAAGAGCACTGCACCCAAGCTCACTCCCCTGCCCTATCCCAATCACCCCTTAACCTAACTTCAACATCGTTTTTGGACGAAGGGCTGCTCTCCGAAAGCTAGTGACTCCAAATAAACCTGTTGGACTTTAACCTGGTGTTGTAAGACTTCTTACTGTGCCCACCCCAGTCCAACGCCGGCATCTCCTCATCTTTTTTGGACACTAAGGGACAATTTAGTATGGCCAATCCACCTATACTGCACATCTTTGGACTATGGGAAGAAACCGGAGCACCCGGAGAAAACCCACGCAGACACGGGGAGAAAGTGTAAATTCCACACAGTCACCCGAGGCCGAATCGAAACCGGGTCCCTGGCGCTGTGAGGCAGCCGTGCTAACCGCTGTGTCACCCAACAGATCTCCTCCTCTCACGCTGAGGCATATGTTATAAGGGGCTGGTTTAGCACAGTGGGCTAAACAGCAGAACAAGACCAGCAGCGCGGGTTCAATTCCCGTACCGGCCTCCCCGAACTTTCCTGGCTCCTCACGCCAACCTTCAAGTCCATAAATTCAGCCTCTTCCCAGTGCCCGCCCCCTCCGCCTCAATCGGCCCCATCTGCCCTCCCCTCCTCCCTGGTGCCGAAGGCCAATCTACCTGGCAGCCTCTCAATCTGGCTGGCCGCAGCGAAATGACCAAGGCAAAAAAGAAGCTCGGTGATCAGGGCCTGTTTTTCAAAATTCGATAGAGCTGACGGAAACCTTTCTGGAAGTTTCCCCAAGTCAGACCAGCCCGCCCACTCCCTCCCCGCTCTCTGAAATAATAATATCTAGCCCAGAGGTTTTAATGTAGCTCTTGCGCTAATGGAGCAAGCACAATAAGGAGACCATTATAAGCGACTCTTAAGAACTGAAGAGGGTCAAAAGACTGCAGAGGGAGCTGCTTTAGCCGTCCATAGCTACAATGTAAATGATTTACAAAGAGCGTGCTTCACAAAGTCACAACACACTTCTTCCAACCCCCTTGCAAGTGAAATGGGACTTGGGAATAGAGGAGTTTATTTTCTCCTGGTCACCATTGTGCAGGAAGTAAACTGTATCGAGTGGCTGTAATGGCATCGGAGAATAGCAGTTTGGAAAAAGGGACGATTATTATTTTTGAGCGCAAATGGTTGAGATGTTTATGACCTCATGAATGTCACTATATTCAGGATGCGTTTGAGTTTGTGTGTGGTGGGGTTCCAATGCCCCTAAACCAAGAACAACCCCCCTTCTCCTGGGACAGCTCTGCACCTGCGTATTCCCTGCAAACCACAATTTCTTTGTTAAAGAGGTGGGTAAGTCAGTTGAATACACAAACAGTGAGCACTTCTTTCACAAAGGATTTGCAGGGCAGCCATTGGGATCCGCTGATCTATGCTGGCGGCATTTATGCTCCACTAGAGCCTCTTCTTAAGTTTCTTCGCCTCATCGTATCTGCGTGGCCTTCATCTCTTACCTCCCTCGCATACTGACCGAGTTCCCCCTTAAATGTATCCATGCTATCCTATTCACCTCCGCCACTCTCTATGACAGCGAGTTCCATATTCCCACCAATCTCTGGGTAAATAAGTTAATAAATAAAAATTAATAACATTCAATTCTTTTCATACCCATTTTCGCCCTAGATGAAAATCATAAAATGCGATCAGCTGAACATGAAGAGCAAACGCGAATCTTAAAAGATATAACAGGGCATAAATCCCTATTTCCTACTTGATATATGAGTGGCTATCTATTATTGATGCTTCCTTGTTGTGATCACCCCTACATTTGCCTGTGCTGCTGTGTATTGTGAGTTATAGAGGTGCTTTATCCACGAAATCGCCTTCATGTGGTTTGCTTTGGAAGATAGCGCAGTGACTGTACAAAGTCACACTCCGCGCAATTGGAGGTTTCAATCCCTTTTGGTTTTATCCTCGTGTAAGTACCACCCGACAGAGAGCCGTCAGCCCCCCTCAATGCAATGGTCACAGTTTTGCTCCTTAGATGTTTTTTTGTGGCATGCAGTGTTATTTTGCAATGGATTGAAATGCTGCTTTGAGAGTTTTAACAGAATTTCCTGATTCCCAACTCCCTCTCTTGCCAACACCCTTCGTTCAACCTGTTCTTTACACTTCCCTGTTTCTTTCTCTCTCCCTTTCTCCTCTCTCTCTCTGTGCTAAAGGTGCCCACTCTCGCTGGGGTGGAGGTCGGCGGCGGGGAGGTGCAGAAACATCTGCTAACATTGGTAACCTGCCACCACCTTGTCCCAAGGCCATGGTGTACCTGAGTCAAGCCATTACATGTCGGCCAGCTGCTCACTTACCCTGAGTCTTGTGCAGAGCAGGGTTTCTCCTGGCTTCTCCCATTTGCTCCCCATGCCAATATTTATCCCTCAAACAGAGCAGAGTACCAGACTGTGCTCCTATTTCTGGATGGCCAGATTCTGTGCTGTAAATCCTATGGAACTATGTGTAAACCAATCCTCAGAACCATGAACCAATGCCATTATTGGTCCTTTAACATGGTCGGTTACATCTGTTCCAGGCCTTGCTTTTCATTTCTCTTTGTAGCTACCATCAGTGACAGTGGCAGCGGAAGTTTTGAAATGGACACAGCTAGATGATGGTATAGGGTGGGGGATACTTTGAGTATTCCAGGGAGACCAGTTAGTTCAATATAAAGAAAGACTTGCATTTCTATCGCACTTTTCACAGCCTCAAGATGTCCCTAGGTGCTTTCCAGCCACTGAAGTTTTTTTTTGAAGTGTAGTCAGAAACTTGGCAGCCAACTTGCGCACAGTAAGCCGCCTCACACAGCAATGCCAGAATGACCCCATCATCTGTTTTCAGTGCTGTTGGATGAGGGAAACATTGTTTTCATAGAATTTATTTCATAGAGTCCCCTCGGTGCAGAAGGAGGCCATTCGGCCCATCGGCTTTACACTGACCCAAGAAAGAGCACCCCACCTAGGCCCACACCCCTGCCCCATCCTAACCTGCACAGCTTTGGACACTAGAGAGGCAATTTATCACGGCCAATCCCCCTAACCTGCACATGTTTGGACTTGTGGGAGGAAACCGGAGCACCCGGAGGAAACCCACGCCGACACGGGGAGAACGTGCAGACGCCGCACAGACAGTCACCCGAGGCTGGAATTGAATCCGGGTCCCTGGCACTGTGAGGCCGCAGTGCTAACCACTGTGCTACCGTGCCGCCTGTGAGAAGGAAGCTGGAAAAAATGTTTTTCAATATGGTGCCATGGGACTGTTTATGCCTACTGGAAAGGGCATACATGGCCATTTCAGGGCAACATCTCTGGCAGTGTAGCACCTCGCTCAGTACTGCACTGGAGTGTCAGTGTAGAGTATTATGCTGGCGTCTCTGGTGTGGGACCTACGCCCACCTCCTTCTGAGTCAGGCTTATTATTGTCTAGTAGATCATTAAAATGTAACATCTGTTAGCATATGGCCCTTTTGTCCTGGAGCTAATTCAACAAGTTATCCGAAAACATGCTGTCCTTTTACCCATGGTTTTACCCCGCCTGCTTTCTCGTGTGTCTTTATCTCTTTCTGATCAAGGAGGGTTTGGTTTCCTCGTGTGTTCACGACGACTTTGGTGTCCTTGGCGTCTCATTCTCCCCTCCCCATTCGCATTCCTTTCGTCGTGGGCTGTTGAATAAACAGACGATAGCTTTGTGTACGTGCTGGGCCTCTTGGAAGCTTCCAGCCCTCCATTGTGAGTGAGGGCGGGCGGGGACAGATTTCATTGAGATGCTCTGGTAATTATGAGGGAGTGGTCAGTGAACACAGGGAATGGATAATTGACCTAATGGGCAGGGGGGTGGGAACTGTTAACTGCTCGGCCTTTTCACAAGTTGTGCTGAATGACCTACTGTGCAATGCTTTTAAAGTCCATTTATTTTACTTGTTACCAAATTACAGCGCTGATAATCTGTCACAAGTGTGAGTTATTTTATTCCTGCAGCTTTGCGCTAATAAAAGATGGCCTAAAAATTCAACGGGGCAACTTGTAATAACATTTTTAAAAGTTAATGTGACAGGGGCTTGTTTGAGTTCAGATCTATAAAGAGCCCATTGTAAGCTCTGACCCTTTAAACTATTAAGTAAAGTGGAGAGGTCTGTGATTCTTCCAAACTGGAAGATTGGCTGTTTTCAATGATTGCGTCCCATAGCTAAAATCAGCAGCGGGGAAAATCCTCAGGTCTCATTTTACCAGTCAGCGCCCACTGGAACTCCTCCAGGGAATTGGGCGGAAAACTGGCAGGGAAGCGAAGTGATGTGGCATGGGAAGCTGTGTCCCTAAAGCTTGAATGTTAAAACCAGTTTTAAAACAAAGAAAGACTTGCTTCTCTGTTGCGCCTCCCACAGCCTCCGGGTGCCTCAGGGTGCTCTGCAGCCAATGGAGTATTCTTTTGTTTGAGCACAGCTACTGTTGTGATGTACGAAATGCAGCAACCAGATTACACACAGCAAGATCCCACGACAGTAGCCAACGTGATATTGATTACGGATTAATGGCGCAGGGGAGCTCTCCTGCTCTTCAGAATTGCACCGCGGCGTTTTGGGGCCTACTGAAGAGGTCAGGCGGGGCACATGTTTCATCTGAAAGACAGTGGGCCCGATCGAACAGTCTCGTTCGCGCCCAACCCGGGACGCGATCAGGCCGTTAAACACGCGAGGGGCCTCTCGCAAGATCTATGAGGCTCGGGACACCTCACAAGATCTAACGGTATCGCGCAAGATGTTGCATCTGGATTTTGCCCTCACTGGACAGATCCAAATTTGCATATTTAAGTGACCAGTTAGCCTCATTTGAATATGTCCGCGCTGGCGTATCCCTTAGGCCCCAGATTGAATGCTCGTACCTGGGAGACCTCGATGTGCCACCGTTTAGCATTATATGTTCATACGTTCGTACGATAGAAGAGCGGAACTTGGCCATTTGGCCCATCGAGTCTGATCCACCATTCTATCATGGTTGAATGTTCCTCATCCGTTCCTCCTCATTGGTTTCCACAAACATGGACCAGGCACTTGGGGGGGGGGGGGTTCTCCCAGCCAATCGGAGGCCCCGGGTGGTCGGGCTCTGGGCAGCGTGGTACCCTGGCACCCCTGATGCCACTGGCACCTTGGCACTGCCACACATGCACCCTGACAGTGCCACCTTGGCACTTCCATGGTGCCCACGTGGCACTACTGGGGTGCCCGTGCCAGGGATGGGGCCCTTGTGAGTTGCGATAGACCCCCGAATCGGTAAGTTGGGGCTTTGGAGGGTATGGAGGCCACGGTGGGGAGTCCAAGGGGATTTGAGAGATCGGGGTGGCATTTAAAAATGGCACCCCGATCTCTTCCTGCATTGACGTGCTGAGGCATGAAACAAACCCAGAGTCACTTTCAATAGCGGGGTCGTTCTCGGTGCTGCAGGCTCTGCTATTTGCACCCTAAACGGGACTCTTTTCCCCGTTAAATCGGACCAGCACTTCAGACAATGCAGCAGTGCCTCTGCACTGGGCTGGAGTGTCAGCCTAGACCTCTGTGACTTGGGATCCAAGTGTGCCACCCACTGGCTCCAAGGCAGACTCCACAAGCAGAGAATCCCAAATTCTTCAGATTTGAAGCCAGGTGACTGAAAGGGATAGAGGCCTGAATTTTACACCGGTCAGGCCCACGCCGTCAACGGGCTTCCGGCCGCGCTGATTTCATGCTGGCCGTCCAGGTAACGGGCAGACAGCGCGAACCGTGCGCCGGTAGACGCTGAGCACTGCCGGGTGGATGGGAGTAGGGCAGCCGCTGAGAAAAGGGGGGGGGACTGGCGGTTCCGATGTGCCCCTGAGGGGGCCAGCCGCTGCGGGGCTGTCTCAGAGAGCGGCTGACCTGCAAAAATAATAAATAGATCACGATGCAAAGAGTGTGTTGGCAGCAACTTCGAACACAAACCTCAGTCACCGGACATCTTCTTTAAGGTTTTATTTCAACCGGGAGAGTTCATTCCCCCCACCCCCCCCAGGATGGGGGTTGCGGCTAAACTTACCCATCAACCTGCTCTCCGAGCGTAAAGCAGGTGGGACAGGGGAAATTGCATCCAATTGGCCCCGTGATGGACTTAATTTGTCAGCTTGATTGTCGGCGGGCAGGCATCCGACTCTCGTGTACACCCGCCAAACAAAATATTACGCGAATGCGCGCTGAAGCCTGGACACGGGCACATCTTTTCGCCCGATTGCCCCTGCTTGGGCAACCTAAATTTCTGGCCATAGGCACATAACCAAATAATAGACAGAAGGAAAACCCCGTTCACGGTTTCAGGATAGAACCATCATAGAAAGAAGGAGCTGACGGCTGATGTCAGATAGATATATTTCTGATTTTAAAAACGGGTTAAAGGGATATGGGGAAAGGGGTAGGGGGGTGGATTTGAGACCAGGGAGAGATCAGCCATGATCCGATTGAATGTCGGAGCAGGCGCGAGGTGCTGAATTGCCGACTAATTCCCATGTTCCCTTGTTCCGATGTCTCACCAATTTGGGACCATCGCTGGGGAAAAGCTACAAACCATTTGCAGCCACAGCCCGTCCAGACCCAGTTATATACCTCGCCCCTCCCTTTCTCTGTGATCTCCTCCAACCCCACAACACAGCGTTCCCAACGCTCCTCTCGTTCTGGCCCCGTGTGCGTCCCCAGTCACAATCACTCCGTCACTGGAGGCCGTGCCTTTAGTTCCTAGGCCCCCCCAAACTCTGGAAATTCCTCCCGAACCCTCTCCATCCATCTGCCCTTCTTTAAGACACTTTCTAAAACCTAACTCTTTGGCCGAACCGTCTGACCTAATATCTCCTGGTGTGGCTCAGTGTCATATCTTGTTTTATAAAGGTCTTGTGAAGCCACCTTGTGATGTTTCATCACCTCAAAGGTGCTACGTAAATGTGAATTGTTGTTGTAGTCCTCCGCATGAACTTTGCCCCAATCTATCCACTCCATGCTTCCCTATTAACAGATCCGACTATTATTTCTCTCCCTTGTACTTGTCTATTAATCTATACTGTTTTCCTCAACCTGTCCATGAGTTGGAAAATTCCATATTCCTGCCACTCTGAGGAAAGTGGTTTCTCCTGAATTCTTCACTGGATTATTTATAGCCCCTAGTTTTGGACTTGCTAACAAGCGGAAACAACTTCTTTATACCTACCCCATCAAACATTTTACACTGTTTTAAAGACCATCAGGTCACCTCTCAGTCTTTTCTTTTCGCGGGAAAAGAGCCCAGACTTTTCAGATCAGCCAGGCCCTTTCAGCTCTGGGATCGGCCTTGCGAATCTTACCTTTCGCACCTTCTCTGGTGCCTCTTGCAGGCTTGTTGTGGAGCGGAGACTGGAGCTGAGAACAGTGCCCCCGAGTCTGGGGAGTTAGGAAGGGTGAGTCATCCGCAGGCGGAGTTAACACCGAGGCAGCGAGGGATGGTCTATGTCACTACCTGCTCGAAATTGTGCAACTTAAAGGCAACTTTCTTCGTGCAAAATGTGAACAATTGATTTTCCCGGCTTGATGGAGGAGGTGAGAATTTATTCAGGATTCACTGAGAGAGTTGAGTGGCCTCAGTTCCCTTGGTTTATGGTTCCCTAACTGGGGGACATAGGTTTCGGGTCAACGGGAGGAGACTGAGGAGATTTGACGGAAACTTCTTTCACCCAGAGGATGGTGGGAGATCTTAAATTCCCTTCTCGAAAGGGTGGTAGAGGCAGAAACCCCCATAACAATTACAGAGAGCTTGGACAGGCACTTGAGGAATGTCTCAGCCTGAAAGGCTACAGACCAGGATCTGGAAAGTGAGATTTGGTTGGACGGCTACATGCCAACCAGCCTAGACTCAGCGGATGGCCTCATCCTGTACATTTCTGTGACGTGATACGGATGGCTACATTTTTGCACTTGGGATGGTTTTTCCTTAAGTGCTGCACAAGGTGCTTTCCTGCGCAGTCGCAAAGGGACATTTAATTAGACAGCAGAGGATCTGTTCAGAGATTTTTGCTGCCACTTGCCAAGGCTCTAGGAGGCTCTGTGGAAATGCTGGACTGCTTGAGGACTTTCCATTTTTCTTCCCAGCCAAGCGATTTTCCTCATTGCTTAGACAAAGGTAAGGACAGCTGAGTCCAAACTCGGAATGAAATGAAATACAGTCATTGTGATACCTGCCTCGCCAATGCATTTTGACACTCAAATCTAGATGGACCTGGCGGTACTTTGCATCACCAGATGATGAAGTAACATGTTTACAACTGTGAAGTGGCTTCAATGCATCTTTCACGGGAATTGTACAATGAAAGATCTTGCAGGTAATGAAAGTATTTGCATCTCATTTCACAGTGCCTTCCTGCTTCACTCCCTTCCCACCCTCCTTTCATCTCTCTCTGCCCACTCTTCTCTTTGGCCAAATTGAGTTCTGTGCCTTGCTCGTGCTGATCACCCGAGGGATTCTTTGCAAGCTCTGTCTAAAGATAGGCCAGTTTGCAGAGGTCTGCAGGTATATTTACAGCGGCTCACCTCGTACGATGATTCAAAATCAGAACCTCCCTTTGTCACTCAATTCCCCAAATTGGATCATCTCAGCTGGCGTTGATCTTGAATTTTTGCCGACTTGTATATATTTCAACTCATAGATATAAACTGGCCCCAAACTTAGTTTTTACTTCTGGCAAAGCCAACGTTTATTGTTCATCTCTAATTGTCCTTGGGAAGGTGGCGATGAATTGCTTTCTTGGAGTTGCTGCAATCCAGAGGCACATTTTAAGGAGCTAGAGTAGGCCATTTGGCCCATCGAGTCTGCTCTGCTATTCAATTTGATCATAGTTTAAAAAAAAATTTAGATCACCCAATTATTTTTTCCAATTAAGCGGCAATTTAGCGTGGCCAATCCGCCTACTCTGCACATTTTTGGGTTGTGGGGGCGAAATTCACGCAGGCACGGGGAGAATTTGCAAACTCCACACGGACAATGACCCAGAGCCGGGATCGAACCTGGGACCTAAGCACAATGAGGCATCTGTGCTAACCACTAGGCCACCGTGCTGCCCCCAATTCGATCATAATTGATCATCAATCTCAACCCCACCTTTGCAGTCTCCTCTCGGTCATCAGCAAAGTGATGGAAGTTGTCAACTACAGTGAGAACAAGCGACACTTACTCGGCAATAACCTGCTCACTGACGCTCAGTTTAGGTTCTGCCAGGCTCCTGACCTCATTACAGTTTTGGTTCAAACATGGACTCTCAGCAGAGAGTGACTGCCCTGACATCAAGGCAGCATTTGACCAAGTGTGTCATCAAGGAACCCTAACAAAACCGGAGTCAATACAAATCATGGGGAAAACTCTCCAGTGATTGGAGTCATACCGAGCACAAAGGAACATAATTGTGGTTCCAGGACATCACTGCAGGATTTCTTAGGGTAGCGTCCGAGGCCCAAACATCTTCAGCTGCTTCATCAATGATATTCCTTCCACCATAAGACCAGACGCGGGGATGTTCACAGATAACTACATAATGTTCAGCACCATTTGCAACTCCACAGATGCTGAAACAGTCCATGTCCAAAAGCGGCAGGGCCTGGACAATGTCTGGACTGGACTGACAAGTGGCAAGTTACATTCCTGCCACACAAGTGCCAGGCAGTGAACATCTCCAATAATTGAGAATCCAATCATTGCCCCTTAACATTCAATGGCATTGCCATCGCTGAATCAGCCATTATCAACATCCTGGGGTTACCATTGACCAGAAACTGAACTGGACCAGCCATATAAATGCTGTGGTTGCAAGAGCAGGTCAAAGGCTACGAATCCTTCAGTGAGCAACTCACCTCCTGACTCCCCAAAACCTGTCCACCATCCACAAGGCACAAGTCAGGAGTGTAATGGAATACTCTCCACTTGCCTGGATGAGCGCAGCTCCAACAACACCCAAGAAGCTCAACACCATCCAGGACAAAGCAGCCCGCTTGTTTGGCACCCCCTCCACAAACACTCACTCCCTCCATCACTGATGCACTGTGGCAGCCGTGTGTACCATCTACAAGATGCACTGCAGGACTTCACCAAGGTTCCTTAGGCAGCACCTTCCAAACCCACGGCCACTGCCATCTAGATGAGCACGAGCAGCAGATACCTGGGAACCTCACCGACTGGAGGTTCCCCTCCAAGTTACTCTCCATCCTAACTTGGAAATATATCGCCGTTCCTTCACTGTCGCTGGGACAAAGTCCTGGAACTCCCTCCCTAACAGCACTGTGGGTGTACCTACATGACAGGGACTGCAGCGGTTCAAGATGGCAGCTCACCACCACCTTCTGAGGGGCAACTAGGGATGGGCAATAAACACTGGCAGGGGACTTCATTTGGAAGACAAGCTCAATTCCAAAGAGGTGACTTTTTGAAGAACATTTATTTTTAAAAATAAATTTGGAAAACCCAATTATTTTTTTTTCCGATTGAGGGGCAGTTTAGTGTGGCCAATCCACCTAACCTTGGGCTGTGGGGGGTGAGACCCACGCAGACACGGGGAGAGAAGCAAATTACTGCGGATGCTGGAATCTGAAACGAAAGAGAAAACGCTGGAAAATCTCAGCAAGTCTGGCAGCATCTGTAGGGAGAGAAAAGAGCTAACGTTTCGAGTCCGATGACTCTTTGTCAAAGCTAAAGCTTCATCTGAAGTTGTTGAATTCGATGTTTAGGCCGGGAGGCTGCAGCGTGCCTAACCGGAAGATGAGATGTTGTTTCTCCAGTTTGCGTTGAGCTTCACTGGAACATTGCAGCAGGCCAAGAACAGTCATGTGGGCATGGGAGCAGGGTCTTTTGTTAAAATGGCAAGCAACAGGAAGGTCAGGATCCTGAATGCGCACAGACCGAAGATGCTCAGCCAAGCGATCACCCAGTCTGCGTTTGGTCTCTCCGATATAGAGGAGACCACATTGGGAGCAGCGAATGCAGTAGACCAAATTGGAAGAGATGCAAGTGAAACGCGGGGAGAGTGTGCCAACTCCACACAGACAGTTAAAGAACATTCATCAGATGTTAATACATGCACACGGTGTTCCCAACATTGTTGTCCATCAGGAAGCTCGAGCTGTCTTTATCTAGCCAGGAGAACAAAATTCCAACAATTGGATAAACTGCCAAGAAATGAGATTTTTTTTTTGTTCGTCGCCAAATAAGGTGCCCCCTCCCGCTCCCATCTTGCTGCGAGCTGGGATGGAAAATTCCACCCAGTACAATGTAGTGCTGGCTGGAAGGGGTTCCTTGGTCGCCTTTACAGAGAAGCAGAATTTACATTTTGCGATTGTTGCCTCTCCTGCCCACGTTCACAGATTGATTTTAAAATAAAGCATCCCACAACGGAGCCCTGTGCATTTATTTCGGTTCCTGAGCACAGAGCCTGCTCCTGGCCCAGAGGGTCTTGAGTTTACAGCCCAGCTGTAAATCCGAGATTGGTAGCTGCAGTGTAACTTAATTCTTTGGGTAAATCACAACTGTAAATCTCATCGACACGCAGTCACTGAGGACTTGCCCCCCCCCCCCCTTCAAGTAAGAGATTTCTGTCATTTTGGAATCTCGTTAGCGTCAGATCTATGATTCTATGATTTGGTACTAAAAAAGTCAATTGCGTTCTCGTCCAGAGCATCTCCTGGCATTTTCAGCGCAGACCCTGGGGTAACATTTGACTGGCTGTAGAAAACCTTCAAGAACAGTTTGTCCGGACAAAGCTCGACCTTCTCAAACAGCCCAGAAACCACCCATCAATCGGCTCATATCACATTTCAGTGCTTTAGAAAGATCTCTTGCTCTCGCTCCCTCTCTCTCGCTCTTTGAACTGTTAATTTGGTGGTGGTGGTGGGCAGCACTGCAGTCTCACGGCGCCGAGGTCCCGGGTTCGATCCCGGCTCTGGGTCACTGTCCGTGTGGAGTTTGCACATTCCCCCCGTGTTTGCGTGGGTTTCGCTCCCACAACCCAAAGATGTGCAGGGTAGGTGGACTGGCCACGCTAAATTGCCCCTTAATTGGAAAAAATGAATCGGGGACACTAAATTTAAAAAAAAAATTGGTGGGGGGGGCGGGGTGGGGAATGTGCTACTCGCATCCAGCGAATGTTTTGATAAATCTGCTGACAGTTTTTAGCAAGTGGCAGGTGGGGGCTGGGTCGTGAGACCCCGTGAAGAAGTTGGTTTACATTGTGATGGCGGAGGACAGTTTCCTTGGCCCTGTGTCAATGGCTGTCTGGGAGGCAGGGAAGGATATGAAATAGAAACGCACTGCAGGGCACTCGATTGTTGTCCGGTGTTGCTGGCAGACTGGGCAGATTCTCTTGGCCCAGGCGTGTTGCTGGGAGCACAGTGTCTTCACTGCCTCCTGCAGCAGAGCTGACTGACAAGGCAGGGAGACGAGACGGGGAGCTGGGAGCTTTGGGCAGCGTGCGTGCTGTTTACGCTCAATAATCTGCTGTAAGGCGTGACGCCACAGTGCATGTAAGCTGCTTTGCTTCAGGTCAGATGGTGGTAACAGCTGCAGTCTTATACAGGACCAGGCCTGTCGGGCAATCATCCTCCCACCCGTAACCACAAAGGTTACCACATTAAAAAAACCCTAAATGTCTGTTATCAGCAAATCTCTACTGCTCCATTCTCCGTTCAAACAACTAAACCAGCCTTGTGCACACCAGCTAGCTGCTTATTGGGCAGATCCTGTAGCAAATCAGAATATGCAGTCAATAATATAAGCACAGTAAGAAGTCTTCCAACACCAGGTTAAAGTCCAACAGATTTGGTTCAAACACTAGCTTTCGGAGCACTGCTCCTTCCTCAGGTGAATGAAGAGAAACATATATATAGACAAAGTCAAAAATGCAAGACCATGCTTTGAATGCGAGCATTTGCAGGTGATTAAATCTTTACAGATCCAGACATAGGGGTAACCCCAGGTTAAAGGGGTGTGAATTGTCTCAAGCCAGGACAGTTGGTAGGATTTCAACTGTTGGTAGGATAATATAAGCAGGGATGATTTAGGTTGACACAGGAGTTCCTGCTCAAAATCTAGACGAGGAACGCTAAAAACGCCTCACCTGCAAAGTTTTTGGATTCATGTTACTGTGAAGCTCCGAAGTCTTCCCATGGTAGGGTTACCGGGTATAGGGCGGGGGCGGGGGAGGGGGGAGGTGAACCCTAGGTGCAGACTTCAATGGGCCGAATGGCCTCCTTTATGCACTGCAGGAATCCTATGGTTCTATTTCCAGATACTGAGTGACCCGGTCCAAGTTTCGGGATCTATCCACCAATGAAGGAGCATCGTTAAGGTGGCTTCTTTGCAAGACTCTGGATTCGTGAAGTTCAGCTGAGGGAAACCAGGAAAATGAGGAAAAGCTGGGATACATGGGCAGGGTAGCCAAGGCCAAGTTTGAGACATTCAATGGTTGAATCACTTGTCTTTTACCTTCATCACCTGCGAAGAAGGAAAGAATTTGCACTGTACAGAGTCTCTCATAACCTCACCATTCCAAAATACTTCACCGCCAGTGTAGCCTCTGTTGTAATGCAGCAAACACAGGGACCAATTTGTACACAGTCTTCCACAAACAGGAATATGATAATGATTGGATCATTGGTCTTCTGGGCCATAGTCCAAGAAGCAATATTGGACGCGACATGGGTGAACTTCCCTGTCCTCCCACATGATAATGGCGGCCGGATTAATTCTGTTAATCTGGAAGGGCAGTCGGAACATTGATAAAAACTCATTCAAAATACCAATCAGGGGAGTCGGCCAGGATCTCTATTTTCAAGTCCTGCACAGAGGGTGACTTGAACCCACAAGCTTCTGAGCCAGAGGTAAGAGTGCTCGCCAGGTAGATTCCTCAATGAGCCTGCCCCCGTGCAGCTAACCATTCTCTGTATTTCGGCAATACTTTTAAAAAACGTTGTTCCGCTACCATGCACCATGTCAAATAAAGAGAGCCTGCTCCAGTTCTGCTCTGATCCATCTGGAGTTGTTCGCAAGACGGCGTTATAACAAGAGAAATCGCAATGTTCTCAGTTTCTTTGTGTCCTCTCATTGAAACGAGCTCCTCACCCAAGCTCCCCATCGAATGGTAGCCAAAGTTCAGGACCCAGTGAGGTGACCTGCATTCACATAAACTGGTAGTGTGCCAGTTTTATTATTGCTGCTCATCATCTAAGTTATGGATCCAGTCACCACTGCACTAAAGTGACTTTGCTGGCTATTACTCCACATCTTTAATCTGCTTAAGTGCATTATGTTATCATTATGTTGATAATGTTATCAGTAAGGCATGATTAATAGCGATAGGTGGATAAGAAGGTTTTTATATTTGTGCATAATGACAGTGATTTTCAGGAATAAAAAATGAAAATCGCTTATTGTCACAAGCAGGCTTCAAATTAAGTTACTGTGAAAAGCCCCTAGTCGCCACATTCCGGCGCCTGTTCAGGGAGGCTGGTACGGAAATTGAACCGTGCTGCTGGCCTGCCTTGGTCTGCTTTCAAAGCCAGCGATTTAGCCCAGTGTGCTAAACCAGCCCCTGGTTGTAGCCCCTGGAGAGTAATGTACAAGTGCCAGGTCCTTTCCTAATGATACATTTTTCTGGAGCTAGGGACCCAGGCTCATTTAAACGATAGGAAGCGGTGAGCACAGGGAGACCAGCGCTCACCCACGTGCCATTTGCAAGTTAGGTGGAAAAAGTGAGGCTTCTTTCTGATCTCTCTGAACAACAATGTGGACTTATTCTTAAATTGTGATCAGTCTTGTGCTGGGGAGCCACATCGATTGGGAGTGTCACAAACCCACCTCACATGGGGGAGGGTCATCTGTCGGAGAGGATTTTAGGCACAGGGAGTGATTCCCATCTGAGCCCTTCTCCTCGACGAGAAAGGGCGAGCAGAGCTGAACCAGGGAATGGGAAAACTAACTCGGGGTTGTCCCAGTGATGTAGGAACCAAAAATGCTGGATAAACCCAGCGTTCATGGAGAAACAAACAGCTACGGACTGGAAAACTTAACTCTGGGCGGGATTTTCCAGCCACAAGATCGGAAATTCCCACCCGAGGACAACGGACCCTTTAAATGGTCCGTCAAATTGTCCCGTTTCGGAACGGAAGACCTACCCCTCTGTTTCTCTCTCCACAGACGCTGCCAGACCTGCTGAGTTCATCCAGCGTTTTCTGTTTTATTTCAGATTTCCAGCACCCGCAGTATTTTGCTTCCATTTGTTTCGGTGGTGTGTTGGCAATCGTTAGAATTTCAGAGGAGCAGCAACGGAGAGAGTTTTGTTGGTGCTGCAGGAGGTCACCGATGTAGACCCGTGCCCAAAGTTAAAGCTGCGCGACTGTGCAATCTTTCGTGCGGTGCACCTTTGTGCCTCCATGAAACAATTTAAAGAAGGAGTTTGCATTTGCGGCGCTCTTTCACAACATTGGGATGTCCAAAATCTCTTTGACGTGATGTAGTGCTCGTTGGCCGCTGGCGTTCTCTGTTCCTCCTCCCACCATCTGTGGGTCCCCCGGCGTCGTGGGGTGACTTCAATGGAAGATCCCATCGACAGCAGCGGGAACAGAGAATCCCGCCGCCAGCGAATGGCGCACCCCCTGCAAGGAACACGCGGCTCGGGGTCAGAGAGTCCATCCCATAGAGTGTAGTCACTGCTGTAAAATAGCTCGGTTTGCACACAGCAGGGTCCTCCTGATGCTCCTGAAGGTGAAGAAGGCAACTGAGATGGTGGAAGCTTGTGAAGAATGATTGCCTTTTGCAACTTGCGGTCTGATTCCAAAAATCAATTAGACTCAAGAGCTTTTCTATGTTTGCTACTCAGAACAGGCACTGAGCTTTCCAGATATCTTACAGGGATCGGCATGCATGTTTACTCGTAAGTTACTAATTAATTAATGCCCTCTTCCTCAATCTCGGCCCGTTTCAACAACAACAACTTGCATTCAGAAACTCTGTTCCACCATCCTGGGGCATCCAATGTGTATTTGCAGCCATTGAATTAACCATTAAAATGTGGGGAAAACACTCCAAGGGGTTTCACAAAAGGTGCAAATGCACAAAACTGGATACTGAGACCCAAATGGAAACATAAAGAGGGATGACAAGGAGCTGAGTCAAAGAGGTGACCTTTAAGGAGAGCGTGGAAAGCAGAGAGGTGAGTAGAGAGACGGGAGGGGGCTAGGGAGGGAGTTTTGTGGAGTTCTGACAGTTCAGCCTCCAATGCTGGGGCAAAGGGGAGAGGGGCGTCCCCAAGAAATTAGAATGGGAGGAGTGGAGACTGGTGGGTGCCGATGTTTGGCGTTGTAAGACTTTACAGAGGTAGAAAGGATGGAATCCATGAAGAATTTAAAATATGAGGATGAGTATATTAAATTGGAAGCTATGCAGGAACTGGGATTGGGAGAGGATGAAACTTGAGGATCTTTTTTCTTTATTCTTTCACGGGATGGGGGCGTCGCTGGGCCAGCATTTGTTGCCCGTCCCTAATTGCCCTTTCAATGAGATACTCGCTCGACCAGTTCAGGGGGCAGTTAAGAGTCATCCACGTTGCTGTAGGTCTGGAGTGGCTTTTAGTCCAGACCAGGTAAGGACGGCAGATTTCCTCCCCTAAAGGACATCAGTGAATCAGGTGGGTTTTTACAACACTGGATGATAGTTTCAGATCACCATTACTGAGACGAGCTTTTCTTTATATCTGAGATTTATTAATTAGGGGCTGGTTTAGCTCACTGGGCTAAATCGCTGGCTTTTTAAAAAAAAAGCAGACCAAGGCAGGCCAGCAGCACGGTTCAATTCCCGTACCAGCCTCCCCGAACAGGCGCCGGAATGTGGCGACTAGGGGCTTTTCACAGTAACTTCATTTGAAGCCTACTTGTGACAATAAGCAATTTTCATTTCATTTCATTTCATTTTCAATTGAATTTTTTATTACACCAGCTGCCATATGGACGGAAGAGTTTTGATGACAGTCACATGGCAATGCTGAACTTGAACATTAAAAAAAAAAAATTTAGAGTACCCAATTCATTTTTTCCAATTAAGGGGCAATTTATCGTGGCCAATCCACCTACCCTGCACATCTTTGGGTTGTGGGGGCGAAACCCACGCAGACAAGGGGAGAATGTGCAAACTCCACACGGACAGTGACCCAGAGCCGGGATCGAACCTGGGACCTCGGCACCGTGAGGCAGCAGGGCTAACCCACTGCGCCACCGTGCTGCCCTCTGAACTGGAATATTACGGAAAAAAAAGAGAGACACGGGGCGGGATTCTCCGACCCCCCGCCGGGTCGGAGAATTGCCAGGAGGGCGGTGTGAATCCTGCCCCACTGCTCCGATGCCAGCTGCCAAATTCTCCGGCGCCGTTTTTTGGGCGGGGATCGTGCCCCCCCCCCCCCCCCCCTCGGCAATTCTCGTTTTCGGCCAGTCCCGCCGGCGTGAAATAGACAAGGTCCACACCGGTGGGACCTGGATCTGAAAGCGGTTAGCGGGGTCCTCGGGGGGTGCGCAGGGGGATTCAGCCCGGGGGGGGGTGCCCCACGGTGGCCTGGCCCGCGATTGGGGCCACCGATCTGCGGGCGGGCCTGTGCCATGAGGGCACTCTTTCCCTCCGCGCTGGTCTCTGTAAGGCTCCCCGATGGCCGGCGTGGAGAAGAAACCCCCTGTGCATGTGCAGGAAACACGCCAGCTGTCCCGCGCATGTGCCAACACGCGCTGGCTGACAGAGGTCCTTCGTTGCCAGTTGGCGCAGCGCCAACCCCTCCAGCGCTGGCCTAGCCCCCGGAAGTGCGGAGGATTTCACAACTTCCTGGCGGCCCGACGCCGGAGTGGTTCCGCCCTCTTTGGCGCCGGTACGGGCCGCCCCGCTGATTCCGGGAGAATCCCCGCCATGATGTCAAAGCTTTTGATCTTACACTTACCAGGACAAATGCAAGAATACCAAATTTCAAGCAGTCACACTTTATGTCACAGTAGAAATCTGTTCTGGTTGGTTGGCAAATCAACTCTAATTGGCCAAGGCGCAGCCATGGAGAAAACAAGGGGGACCTATAGAAATTCGGCATTCTTGTGTTTGTTCTGATGAGTGCAAGATCAAAAGTTTCGACAACATGGGCGGGATTCTCCAACCCCCCGCTGGGTGGGAGAATCGCCGGGTGTCGGCGTGAATCCCACCCCCTCCGTCCTCCCAATTCTCCCGCCCCCCAAAAACCAGCCCGTCGTGAGACGCGCCATCCGCCTCGGAGAATGGCGGGGTCCGGCGCGACTCAATGACCACCGGGGCCGCCCGAATTCTCTGGCCCGCAATGGGCCGAAAGCCCGCCCTCCTGTAGCCGGTCCCGCCGGCGTAAATCAGAGTAGGTCCCTTACCGGCGGGACCTGGCAGCGCAGGCGGGCTCCGGGGTTCCTGGGGGGTCGCGGGGAGATCTTGCCCCGGGAGGTGCCCCCACGGTGGCCTGGACCGCGGTCGGGGCCCAACGTTCCGCAGGCGGGCCTGTGCTGTGGGGGCACTCTATTCCTTCCGCATCGGCTGTTGTGGTCCTCCGCGTAGGCCGATGCGGAAGTGAATCCCTGTGCGCATGCGCGGGGATGACACCAGCAGGCGCTGGCACTCCCGCGCATGTGCCGACTCGCGACGGCCGGCGGAGACCCTTCGGCGCCTGTTGGCGTGGCGCCAAGCCCCTATCCCGCTGGCTGGCGGGCCACCAACCACTCCGGGGCGGGCCTAGCCCCTGAGATCCTCCACACCTTTTGGGGCAGTGGACGCCGAAGTGGTTCAAGCAACTCCGGCCCGCCGGGACCCCCCGCCCCACCGGGTACGGGAGAATCCCGCCCCACGTCTCTCAGCCAAATTCACATTTTGGATGAGCTGAAGTTTATGAAAGGTCAACGATAAGGGTCAGTGGACTAAATCAGTCACATGGTCCCACTCGCAGATGAACTAAGACAGGACAGGCGATGTCCTGGAGGTGAAAGCCTGCAGCTTTGTGACAGAGCAGGTCTCTCGTCACCTCCTTATTCTGGGAGAGTTTGTCGGGATGTGCTGTGTGTCAATGTCGGTGCCTTGGAGGAGTACACGGTAAGAGGATATTTGCAGATGGAGGCTGGATTCTCCATCGACGGGATCCTCCATTTAGCCGGCAGCGCGCTTACGCCCGGGGATTTCCAGACGGCATGGGGGTTCCCACAATGGGAAACCCCATTGGCCGGCTGCCCGGATGGAGGATGTGGGGCGGGACAGAGAATCCGGCCTGGTATCTTTGTCATCATGGAAGTGTCATTCTGCTCCCAAGCCCAGATTAACTTGGGTCAATTTAGTGTGTGCTGTTCGAGCACACACTCCACCTAACCTTATCCCATCGTCCCACCTAACCTGGACTCCCCAGCATGACAGTGCCCATTTACTCCTAGATGCCCTGTCTACAAGGTGTGCCAATGAATGCAATTAAAAGTAAAAAGAAAAAAGAAAATTACAGCACAGGAACAAGCCCTTCGGCCCTCCCAGCCTGCGCCGATCCAGATCCTTTATCTAAACCTGTCTTCTATTTTCCAAGGATCTACTTCCCTCTGTTCCCCGCCCGTTCATATATCTGTCCAAATGCATCTTAAATGATGCTATCGTGCCCGCCTCTACCACCTCCGCTGGCATGGCGTTCCAGGCACCCACCACCCTCTGCGTAAAAAGATTTCCCCGCACATCTCCCTTAAACTTTCCCCCTCTCACCTTGAAATCGTGACCCCTTGTAACTGACACCCCCACTCTTGGAAAAAGCTTGTTGCTATCCACCCTGTCCATACCTCTCATAATTTTGTAGACCCCAATCAGGTCCCCCTCAACCTCCGTCTTTCCAACAAAAATAATCCTAATCTACTCAACCTTTCTTCATAGCTAGCACCCTCCATACCAGGCAACATCCTGGTGAACCTCCTCTGCACCCTCTCTAAAGCATCCACATCCTTCTAGTAATGTGGCGACCCGAACTGCACGCAGTATTCCTAAATGTGGCCGAACCAAAGTCCTATACAACTGTAACATGACCTGCTGACTCTTGTACTCAATACCCCTTCCGATGAAGGAAAGCATGCTGTATGCCTTCTTGACCACCCTATCGACCTGCGTTGCCACCTTCAGGGTACAATGGACCTGAACTCCCAGATCTCTCTGTACATCAATTTTCCCCAGGACTCTTCCATTGACCGTATAGTCCACTCTTGAATTAGATCTTCCAAAATGCATCGCCTCGCATTTGCCTGGATTGAACGCCATGTGCCATTTCTCTGCCCAACTCTCCAATCTATCTATATTTTGCTGTATTCTCTGACAGTCCTCCTCGCTATCTGCAACTCCACCAATCTTAGTACCATCTGCAAACTTGCTAATCAGACCACCTATACCTTCGTCCAGATCACTTATGTATATCACAAACAACAGTGGTCCGAGCACGGATCCCTGTGGAACACCACTAGTCACCTTTCTCCATTTTGAAACACTCCCTTCCACCACTACTCCCTGTCTCCTGTTGCCCAGCCAGTTCTTTATCCATCTAGCTAGTACACCCTGAACCCCATACGACTTCACTTTTTCCATCAACCTGCCATGGGAAACTTTATCAAACGCCTTACTGAAGTCCATGTATATGACATCTACAGCCCTTCCCTCATCAATTAACGTTGTCACTTCCTCAAAGAATTCTATTAGGTTTGTAAGACATGACCTTCCCTGCCTATCACTGATAAGTCTATTTTCTTCCAAATGTGAATAGATCCTATCCCTCAGTATCTTCTCCAACAGTTTGCCTACCACTGACGCCAAGCAAGTAAGTAATAGAACTGTCACGCCTCACTTCCTGTGGAGCCACGGTGATTGATGATGTTGTTTATGCACGAGTGTTTACGCTACTTTGTTCCTGAACCTTGATGAAAACACTTGCACGATTGTCCACTAATATTGCCTGTAATCTTTTCTAGCTAATCACGTTGTGTCATCTGCAAAAGCCACCATTTGTTTTTTTTGAAAAATATTTTTATTGGCATTTTGCACTTATCCAAACTCTGCAGAATAATACAGAAACAACCAGTATAATTAATCAGCTGGCATCACAGGCTGTCCCCACAGCCACACCAGTGGCCCCAGTTCGATCCTTTTCTTTATTTACAAAGGTGTGTACTCAGGTTTTATTTTAATGTTCTAATCGGGGTTTGCTTAGTGATCGAAGGTCGTCCTTTGTGTGCCACAAGTCAAGATTTAGTGTAACCCAGTGTTTGACAAACTTCAAAATAAAGGTGCTTGTAAACCGTTTATGTTCTCCTGCTGCAAAGGTGTGCATCAGCCGTGGCTCCCACTCACCTCTGGACCACAAGGTTCTGGGTTCAAGTCCCACCTCACTGCTTGGGCACAAAGGCTGACACTCTAGTGCAATTCCGCAGGAGCAATGCAATGTCAGAGGCACCCGACCAGTCAATAAGATGGTGGCTGATCTGATTGTGACCTCAACGCCACATTCCTGTCTGCCCCCATGGGCCAATCTTGAAGACAAGCAGGGGCATTCAACCCAAAGTCCAGGCTAATATTTTCGCCCTCAATCAACATCGCAAAAAAAATATATGGGCGGCACGGTGGCACAGTGGTTAGCACTGCTGCCTCACAGCTCCAGGGTGCTGGGCTCAATTCCTGCCAAGGGCGACCATCTGTGCGGAGTCTGCACCTTCTCCCCGTGTGTGCGTAGGTTTCTTCCAGGTGCTCCGGTTTCCTCCCCCAGTCCAAGGATGCGCAGGTTAGTTGGATTGGTCTTGCTAAATTGCTCCTTGGTGTCCAAAAGGTTAGGTGGGGTTACTGGGTGGGGTAGCGTGGAGGTGTGAGCTTAAATGGGGTGCTATTTCCGGGGGGGCCAGTACAGACTCGATGGGCCAAATAGCCTCCTTCTGCATTGTAAATTCTATGATCACATTGCCGTTTGTGGATTCTTGCTGTGTGAAGATTAGCTTCTGCGTTCCTGCATTGCAACAATGACTACGGGGCTCAAGGACGTCATTGGCTGTAAAGTGCTTTGTGATATCTGGTTGTTGTGAAAGGTGCTATACAAATGCGAGTCTATCTTCTTCTGTAAGTTAAGGCAGGTGCTCAGTGTGTCAGATATTCTTCTTCCAGGACTTTACCTTCAGCCATTTCTTTTAAAATACCGCATTTCCTACCCCCAGCTCTTAGTTAATCTGCAGCCAGCTGCAGAAAGCGTCAAAGCCAGGCTGAGCTTGGGATCTTTCTAATTCCACTCCTGTCAGTTAGTCAGATGGTGTGTGTGACTGTCAAATGCACTCACAAGGCAGCAACGAGTTGAAGACCAATGCAGATTTCCAGTATGCAGTGGGTGCACAGGGTCCGAGGGAAAGTAGCTCAATGTCCACCACTGAATCCAAATTCCGTACTGTCCTTGCGAGTAAGTCCTTAACAGTGCTGGAGATGGGGAGGGTGTTCCAGGGACTTTGGGGGATGGGGTGGGGTCGGTTAGCTCAGTTGGCTGGGAGGCAGGTTCGTGATGTGGAGTGACGGCAACAGCGCAGGTTCAATTCCCCCACTGCCTGAGCTTATCCCTGTTTTCTCAACCTTCTCAGCCTCGAGCGTGGTGACCATCGGGTTGAATCACCACCAGTCAACTCTCCCTCACAAGGAGGAAACAGCCCATCTTCACTCCAGGGACTGC
This sequence comes from Scyliorhinus torazame, assembly GCF_047496885.1. Lineage (NCBI taxonomy): Eukaryota > Metazoa > Chordata > Chondrichthyes > Carcharhiniformes > Scyliorhinidae > Scyliorhinus > Scyliorhinus torazame. Next base: position 9,254,654 of record NC_092734.1, read on the forward strand.
ACAGAAAGTCGGTTTGACGCAGGGTCCCTGTGACAAGTCACAATGGTTATTTTTCCCCCCCTCATTTCCTCAAGTATTGGCTAACCAAGGGCAGCACGGTGGCCCAGTGGGTTAGCACTGCGGCCTCACGGTGCCGAGGTCCCAGGTTCAATCCCGGCTCTGGGTCACTGTCCGTGTGGAGTTTGCACATTCTCCCCGTGTCTGCGTGGGTTTCGCCCCCCCCACAACCCAAAGATGTGCAGGGTAGGTGGATTGGCCCGGCTAAATTGCCCCTTAATTGGCAAAAATGAATTGGGTACTCTAAATTTATTTTTTTTAAAGTATTGGATAATCATCTCTTGGGTCCTCCAGGCAAATGTGGGAGGAAAAAAAAATGATTGGAGCTTTGAAAAGAAAACCAAATTATGTGGTTTTCATTTTATTTGAACTCTTTTAATTGTGGAAATGGGAACAATTCGATTGGGTGGGGCTATTGGAAAGAAGTTCATGTGATAAAACCTTCAGGATTACGTCCAACCCGGGTTGGCAACCCTATTGTAGCGTGATTTACTGCTGGGATATTCAAGGCAGTAAAAATGCCAGCGTGTGAGCGAAAACAAATGACCTCATTATTAGGCAATAAAACATCCCCAACATATGTCTTGTCTATCTGCCTATCCGGAAAAGAAAGGAATTTTATTTATACAGTCCCCTCTGGATGTCCCAGAGCCCTTCCCGATCAATTACGTCTTGCTAATCACCAACAACGGACTCTAAATGTAGCCAGATCGCGGAAGAGATTCTGCCACGTTTTTCCGGTTAGATCTCACCTTCCAATGAGATCTCGTCTTCCAGAAGCTAATGAAGAGACACTTACTTTGCAGCACCGGAGAACATCTTCCACAAACCCCTTTCCAAATCCTTCCTTCCTGTCGGTGAGCTATAACTCGAGGGGAGGGGTGGGGGGGGCGGCTGGGGGCTCTGTTAGTGTTATATGAGGATATTCAGAATTTTAACAGCACGTTTTTCAATTGTATGACATTTCACAGCACAGAAGGAAGCCGCTTCACCCATCATGTCCATGCTGTCGTGTTGGGTGTTCCGCTATACAACGAACCAACACGGTTGTAGATGGTACAACTCTGTTTTATTATTCTTGATAACATCTTCTGTATACTTCTGGCTGTGGTTCGTACTTCACCAGTTAACCTGTGGACCCAGCCCTAGCACTATCTTAGAGAGGCACTCAGCACATGGTGTATGTCTGAGTGGCGCGCTGTGAGCTCTGTGCTCTGAGCTATCTCCTGCTGGAATGAGCGGGAACTGTGGTGTTCCCGGTTTTATAGTGCTTGGCTGTGATGTTGCGTGTGTGTTGATTGGTCCGTCGATCTGTCCATCAGTGTGTGTGTGTGATTGCACCATGATATGTTTATCTGAATATCATGACACATGCCAACTGATAGTTGGGAACCTCATCGCACCTTCAACCCTTAGCTTGTAGGCCTGTAGGTTGGTACACTTCAAGTGCAGATCCAAGTATTGTTTAAATGCGATGGGGCTTTCTTTCAGACAGTGAGTTCCAGACCTCCACCACACTCTCTTCCTCAGATCCCCTCTAATCCTTCCACCAATTGCTTTAAAAGTGGTGTCGTTAAGTTCGGGACCTCTCTGCCAATTTAAATATGCACGTCCCCCCCTCTCGAGGCCCCTCATAAATTTATACATCTCCATTAAACCTCCCCTGAAGGAGACTCTTGACGGGGGTAAGAATTTCCACACAGCCTCTTGGTTTACACATTACACCAAGGTGAGCGCTGGTGCTTTGTGTTGGGAAACTGATGCACGTGTGACCGCTTGGCCCTGTTATAGCTTCTGGGTTGTTGTAGAGTAAAGGAGTTCTGCTTCTGCACGAAACACCTTTATTTCTTTGATCCAACTTGGCACACAAATCTCCACCAACAATAGTGCCACCTGTAACCCCTTTATATATCAGTGACTTCTGTTGGATGATTGACATCAAATTAGTATTTAATTGGAAGGTCTGTTAACGCATTCCTGACAGTTCCCCTTTCCTTGAAGGAAAGAAACTATTTTGAATAATATTGGTTTTCTCAGAAAATCCAAGAAACACACACACACTCTTCATTCAGTGCCCAACTGTTGATGACCTGACCACGCTGAGACATTCTATTGATTTGCGCACCTGGCTTCAACGCTACATTGACTTTGACTGAATTCCCAGCAGCCTCGTTGAGGGAGTGGCACCTCTGACCCACATCTGTCGACGCCCCTTCTCATTTTCTTCCACAAAGGAAGCGAAAAAGCCCACCAATCCCAGAAAGTGCAGCACAATGAGTATTCAAAGTGTTCAATACTTTATTAGGTACATTGGCTTGATTACCATGAGCATAAGTGCTCCCCGGAGGCACAAGATTGGTTTGTCGACATCATCAGGACTGCAGTTTCGCTAATGTTGAATACATTCCAGTGGTACTCAAAAGCATGACAGATGGTAATGGAGTGGTAGGGTGGTTCCTGTGTGCGATGTAGCTTTAATACAAGTGAGTCACGCATTCCTTCTGGAAACAAAGCACTGTTTTCTTTTTGCAAAAGCGGCCGAATGCTACAACGCTCTGTGACCAGGACTCAACAGAAAGGCCAGCATGTTCAATTGAAGGGTTAACTTGTTTTCAGTTGCCCCCACCCCCTCACACACCCTGAGGCAGGTGCTGGGAGGACATTTCTTGGTGCATACATGAGTTCAAGTCTTTTGAACTGTTGGTTTCCGGGGCGAGCAGTCAGTGAGATAGAGAGAGCTTTCCAGTAGACCCCCCAGGGGAGGGGAGCTAATCTGGAGGTGCTACCTTTTCAGACGGCTGGTTCCAGCTTTAGGCACCTGGGGGTCTCAAGTAGCCGGGGATTGGGACCGTCTCCGTAGACTATACAAGCTTGGTAGGTCGGGTCAAGACCCATCTGCAAAGGTGGGATTATCTTCCCCTGTCTTTGGCGGGCAGGATCCAGTCAATTTAGATGAACATTTTGCCAAGATTTTTGTTTTTGTCCCAGTATTTGCCGTTTTTTCTGGTTAAATCCTTTTTTTGGGAGTTGAAAAGTTGATTACATCTTTTATACGGGCGGGCAAGGCCGTGAGGTCATAGAGCAGTCCTTCAAAGGGATGGACACTCATTTGGTTTGGCATTGCCGAACCTGATGTTTTATTACTGGGCAGCCAATGCGGAGAAGGTGTTAGGTTGGTGTGGTGACCAGGGAGTCATGTGCAGATCGAAGTTGTGTGGCGGGTCTGATCCGCGAGCATTAGCGACGGACTCGCACCCGTTGTCACCGACAAAGTATTTGGCAAATCCAGTGCTTGTCCCCACCTTGAAGATATGGAGACAATTCCAACAGAATTCTAAATTGGGGTCAGTGTCAAAGCTGGCTCCCCTTTGTGTGAAGGGAGGCTGTAAGATTGGATGTCACTTCCGGGCGGTGGGAGGAGAAGGGGTTGGAGAGAATGGCTGTTCTGTTCCTGGAGGGGGCGGTTTGCCAGTTCAGAGGAACCGACGGAGAAGTTTGGGCTCTCGCAACCAGACTTATTTAGATATTGTTGAGAGTGTCGCCCCCTCTTTGTGTCACTCTCGTCAGTGCTACATACCCTCAAGTCCTTCATTCCCTGAATACACCATTCTCTCAGTTCCGCTCACTCTCAGTGCTCCCTCACAGGAAATGTTCACACACCCCATTGCTCAGACCTCGATGCTTGTAGTTGATGTGATATAAATAGCAAAGAGTGGAATTTCACCTGAACTTTTAAGTTCAGGGGTGACCGTTTAATTGCAGACTCTGTGGATTTTGGGTGATGTCTGAGATAGCTGTGTGCATACAGGTGCCTGAATTCTGCTGGCGTGATCCCAATAACCATTGTGCCAATGACAGATGCAAGCAATAATCTGTATTGTTAAAGCTACATTAAATTGAATCAGTTCAGGGCAGTAGGCATGGCCAACTCGCAAATGGAAAGCATTTACCATTGAGGTAATGATCATGTAAATAAGTAAGCAAATTGAGGGATATGGGAGTAGAGTGGGAGAGCGGAGTTGGGGTTGAGGAGTAGCCATGGACATTTGGAATGGAGGAGTATGCTCGAGGAGCTGGATTGCCTACTCCTCATATTCCTCATGTTTTATAATTGTTCATCACCTGTGCGACTGGATATATAGGACGGATCTCTCCCGTCCCGCCCGCGGCGGGTTTGGTGTCAGGCGGGAATGGAGAATCCAGCGGGAGCGGATCAGTCGGAAACTTGGAGAATCCAGTGGGAGCGGAAAAGTCGGAAACTTACTGGCGTAAAAACAGTTTGCGAATTCCCCCAATGGTGACTCAGTTCTCCCGCTGCCTGGTGGTGTGAATGCTATTTGCACTCATTTGTATCTCATGAATGCTCATTAAAACCCCCATCAGGCCTTCCGATCTTCCGTCCCGCCGGCGCCAAACCCGATTGATAAAAGAGTGGCGTGCACAAGGTGGACTTCTGGTCGCTTGAGACCTCGAGGCGAGTGCAACATACATAGCCCACCTGTCGTAGCGCTGCTCTCAGTGCGCTGAACACCACTCTGCCTGAGCAGGCCGCTTCGTGTCCTCCAACACCATAACAAACTGGTCTTTAGGAATAACACTGTGCTGTGGAACTCATGTACTCTCCATTCAATGGGCCAATGTTTCACCCGGTGTGGGGTGTGAGGTGAGTGGAGGGACTGTCGAAGACAAGGGTAGTAATGTGGATTGAGGGTTCTGCGAGGGTGGGGGGGGGGGGGTTTGCGAGAAGGGCGAGGGGACAGGGCGGAAATGTCCACCACAGCAACAGCTGTCCCCTGAACATCTGCAGGGGTGGTTGCTGAGGAATAAGGGTTACTCACTTTAACAGTGGCTGATGACTCTGATGCATCACCCTCAGGCTTGTGACAAACGCAGGTACAAGGCAGCTCACAGCTTCATACCCTCCCTCGCAGAGCAGACCATAGGACTACTGAAGATGCAATTCAGATGCCTGGACTGTTCGGTGGCTCTCTGCAATACACACCAGAGAGGGATTCCTGCAGGATCACAGCTTACTGTCCCGTCACAATCCAGCTGTGCAGAAAGGTGAGCCTTTCCCAGAAGGAGCAGAGGGTGGAGTGTGAGCAACGTGACAGATGGATGGTGGTGATGTGAAAATGTCCATGAGACAATATATATTTTTCAAAAGTTAGAGTACCCAATTCTTTTTTTCCAATTAAGAGGCAATTTAGCGTGGCCAATCCACCTCTCTGCACATCTTTAGGTTGTGGGGACGAAACCCACGCAAACACGGGGAGAATGTGCAAACTCCACGCGGACAGTGACCCAGAGCCGGGATCGAACCCGGGACCTCGGCACCGTGACGCATCAGGGCTAACCCGCTGCGCCACCGTGCTGCCCCCATGAGACAATATATATCTCCCAATTGATTTATAGAATTTACAGTGCAGAAGGCGGCCATTCAGCCCATCAAGTCTGCACCTCCATCCTATCCCCGTAACCCCAACTAACCTTTTGGACACTAAGGGCAGTTTTCCCCTGGGCATTCTCTCACCCCCCCCCCCCCCCCCCCCCCCCCCCCAGCTTCAGCTAGGCAAATTCTCCAGCCTTGTTTTAACTGCCACTGCCCCCATGTTCAGCACCTTGTAGAACACAATGTGATCCAACAACGAAACCACCCAGGTTTGCAGACAGGCAGGCTCCAGCACATGTCACGTGACTCCTTTCGTGTAACCTACTTTTAAAGGTACAGCCAGAAATATGATAATCTTAAAGGTGAAAAATATTGTCCCGCAGCATAGTAATCCTACAACCCCCACACTTTCAACAATCAACCGAGTTCTGACACAAGCGTTAAAATGTGGGATTTCGATAAGAATGTCCCCCTAATCTCAAGCAGGTTACATGGGTTCATGGAACATGACAGAGGAGTAATGGGCCATGTGAGTGGACAATGTATTTTCATAAAGTGTATCCAATTACCTCAGTCCCTCTTTGTAGAAAATATTGCTCAGTAGTAACCGTATTGGGTGGGTCCTAATCCCTCGGTTGATGTCATTCTCATGAAGCCATACTCCTGACGTGCCTCCTCTGCTGAGATCCAGGAACATAAACACATTACTTAGTGAGCAGCTGAAAGCCATGGTAGATTTAGAAGTGAAAGAAAGAGGAACTTTGCTGTTTCACAGTACGATGCGCTGGGGCGTTGAACTGGGACGCGCGTTAAATGCTCAAATCTGTCACACCGAGCACTGTCTTATGACTGGGGGAGGGTTCTTTAAAAAAACCCAGAGCAGTTGCATCTCATTCCGAAGATGATTCCTCCGGTCTCTGCCTGTTGGATTTTTTAGTTTATGTCATAAACAGGGACACATGGGCGTGATTCTCCGCCAGCGGGATGCTCCGTTTAGCCGGCGCCCAGGGGCTTCCCGACGGCGTGGGGCTGCCCCACAATGGGAAACCTCATTGACCGGCCGGCATAACGGAGAATCCCGCCAGCCGGTCGGGGCAGAAATGTGGCGGGGCGGGCGGAGAATCTCGCCCCTGACGTTTGATGAGTGACGAGCTTGAAAAATGGAGGCAGGGTAGTTATATATATATATATATTTATTAAGACTTTTAACACAATTTTTCACCCTTACAAACAAACCCCCGTAACAAAAAGAAAGAAAGCGCACGTAGCAAGACATGAACATGGTAAATCGATATGTTACAGAGCTTTGTACATTGGATTCCTCTCGTACATGTCAGTTTTCCAGATCCTTCATGTATTTTCTTGCTCAAATCCCCCCCAAACAAGCCCCCCTCCCCCCTCCCTCCCTCCTCCCCCCCCCACAAAAGATATCCCCCCCCCCCCCCGGGTTGCTGCTGCTGCTGACTGACCTTCCTCTAACGCTCCGCGAGATAGTCTAGGAACGGTTGCCACTGCCTGTAGAACCCCTGCGCAGACCCTCTCAAGGCAAACTTTATCCTCTCTAATTTAATAAACCCTGCCATATCATTTATCCAGGCCTCCACACTGGGGGGCTTCGCTTCCTTCTACAATAGCAAGATCCTTCGCCGGGCTACTAGGGATGCAAAGGCCAGAATGCCGGCCTCTTTCGCCTCCTGCACTCCCGGCTCGTCCACTACTCCAAATAGTGCTAGCCCCCAGCTTGGCTTGACCCGGACTTTCACCACCTTAGATACTGTTCCCGCCACTCCCCTCCAGAACCCCTCCAGTGCCGGGCATGACCAAAACATATGTACATGGTTTGCCGGACTTCCTGAGCACCTCCCACATCTGTTGGAGGCAGGGTAGTTAAAAGCCATGGTGACATTCTTATTTAAGACAAGACCTCATCTTCTTCATCTGTCTGTACCCATTCATCATCTCGTAGCAGAAAGGGAAATGGGCAAAAATGATGTACTCTGCTGTGGATTCAAACACTGCTGTTATACTTAAGCTCCTTGCTGCAAAGAAAGACTGGCATTTAGAGTGGCCTCACACCATTCCCAAAGCGTATCAGAAATACTTTTAAAGTAAAGCATTTGGGCAACCAATTTGCACACAGCATGCTCCCACCAGCAGCAGCATGATAACTGACCTCGTTCAGTGATGTTGCCTGAGAAGTAACGATTGACCAATTCCACCAGGGAGCACTCTCCTGCTCCTCAGAACAGAACCACAGGCGCGCCTATATTCAACAATTCCTCAAGACTCTCGAGTGAGACTTGAACCCACAAAGAACAAAGAAAAGTACAGCACTGGAACAGGCCCTTCGGCCCCCCCAAGCCTGCGCCGACCATGCTGCCCATCTAAACTAAAATCTTCTACACTTCCGGCGTCCGTATCTCTCTAGTCCCATCCTATTCATGTATTTGTCAAGATGCTCCTTAAATGTCCCTATCGTCCCTGCTTCCACCACCTCCTCCGGCAGCGCGTTCCAGGCACCCACTACCCTCTGTGTAAAAAACTTGCCTCGTACATCTACTCTAAACCTTGCCCATCGCACCTTAAAGCTATGCCCTCTAGTAACTGATCCCTCTACCCTGGGAAAAAGTCTCTGACTATCCACTCGGTCTATGCCCCTCATAATTTTGTAGACCTCTATCAGGTTGCCCCTCTAGGTGGGTGTGGGGCACCACCAAGTCCTTTGGGTTTTAAGCTAGCACTTGTAGCACTCTGGCGGACAATATAGTAGATTATTGTCTAAGTTTATGGTAGGGCATAGTAGGCTATGTAATCCTAGTTTGGGGTCTAACTGTTGTGGCATCTCAACCTCCTTCGTTCCAGTGAGAACAAACCAAGTTTATTCAACCTCTCCTCATAGCCAATGCCCTCCATACCAGGCAACATCCTGGCAAATTTCTTCTGCACCCTCTCTAAAGCCTCCAGATCCTTCTGGTAGTGTGGCGACCAGAATTGAACACTTCCAAGTGTGGTCTAACTAAGATTCTAAAATTGTCACGAATTATCTGACTCAGGTGAGAGGGCTGACACTGAATCACGTAGTATTATACACTGAACCATGTTGTTAGGTTGTATTTGTTTCCTATTAGTTTTACCCAAGTGGTTGATATAAAAAGAATTATCATAGAATTTACAGTGCAGTGAATTTCAATCCAGACCATTTTGGCCAGAATTCTCTGAGGGTTGCGATTCAATTTTCCCACCAGCAGCACAATCCCGCCAAATGGTTCCATGGTGGTCATAGTGGGAAGCTCCATTGACAGTCGGCCAGCAAACGGCGCACGGCCGAGAAACACACGGCTGGCGGAGCGGAGAATCCCGCCCATTCTCTTCTCACTCCGGCCTGTGTGTGAGACTCTTCGGATTAGTTCCGTTTCTCTACTGCATAAAAACCAGAAACACACACACACACAGCCTCTGAATAGTACAGCATCTGAATATTGCTGAAAAGGGAAACATGCTGCTGAAGTTTCTCATCTGGCACTCATCGGGATAAATGCAAGAAAGCCAAATTTCAAACAGTCACAATCACTTCTATTGCAAAACTTTAGAAGTTATTCCGCGAGTGGGGAGCACTTGATGAACAATTCTAACTGCGCCAGCAGCTGCACTAACAACTAATTTAAGATAATTGTTTGAGATTGTGATGTGGTTCATTTATGCTTGCCAGAAGCGAAACATACATTCATTCGCAGGGGCACCTTTTCTGCAAGCAAGAGGAATATGTTCAAGTCCAGCTTTTTTAAAAAATTACCCAGGAGCTTATGGTTCCCCATTACTTTCTCCATGGTATCCGTGGCCAATCAGAGTCGGCTTGCCAACCAATCAGCACCCTTTCCTGTTGCAGTATAAATTGTTGTGACCGTTTGAAATTTGGCAATGTTGAGTTTTTAAAAAATTAATTCAGCGTGCCCAATTCATTTTTTCCAATTAAGGGGCAATTTAGCATGGCCAAACCACCTACCCTGCACATCTTTGGGTCATGGGGGCGAAACCCATGCAGACACGGGGAGAATGTGCAAACTCCACCCCGAAAAGTGACCCAGAGCTGGGATTGAACCTGGGTCCTTGGCGCCGTGAGGCAGCAGTGTTAACCACTGCGCCGCCGTGCTGCCCTGGCAATGTTGAGTTAATCGTGATGAGTGCAGGACAAAACGTTTGAACAACGTGTCTCTCCTTTCATAAATATACAACCTGAAATGTGATATTCGTTTCAGGAGAGTGTGTCAAATTCCATTTAAATGAATGGGTTGACACCGGTGTCACAGTGACTGGCAAAGAGAGTCTGTTGGGAATTGATGGTATTAAGTATCAGCCGCTCACATGTACTGTAACTGAGCCCGCATCAGTGGGGTGAAATCTCCAGCGGCGGGATTCCCCGATCCGCAGGCAGCTCGCCAACGCCCGTGGGTTTCCCTGAAGCGTGGGGTGGTAACAATGGGATATCCCATTGGCCGGTGGCGGGAACGGTGAATCCCCCGGCCGGTGATGGCGCGCAGCCGAGGAACACGCGGCTGGGAAGGCGGAGAATCCACCCCAGTATTTTTGAATACATCAGGTAGAATCTTCAGCCGGGATACTCCCAATTCCTCAGGGCAAACTCCGGGGCAATGAGTTGAAGGGGCATTTATATAAACTTCCCCCACTGTTTCCATCGAGCTTGTGCCAAAATGAGATCAAGGGGCTGGGAGAACCCGCGCACTAAGTCCAGGAGTGTGGTTAATTTGTGCCGTCTGCTCCAGCACAGGGATGTGTCCACCGAGCCCGTTTGTCAATATTGCAAAGTGATACAGGACGATTTAAAAATGAGCAAAGACTCGAGGCGAAGGCACTTAGAAATTGGATCGTGTGTCTGATCTGGTTTCTGGACATGCGTGAAAGAGGTTTGTGTGTGTGTGTGTGTGTGAAGGATTGTTCCTTCACTTATAACACGGAGCCTCTGCTCAGTTCAGTTGAGCATTTCTGAAGGTGCTGCCCCTTTGTCTCCAGCCTTAGTGATATAATCACTGTGATATCGGTGGGAGCTTCCTGTGTGCCAATTGATGCTGTGTTTCCTACGTTACAATAGTGACTCAACTTTGAAATTACTTCATTGGTTTAAACCACTTTGGGACTTCCTGAAATTGTTACAAATGCTACATAAATGCCAAGTAAACTATCTGGCTGCGTCACAGCCTGGTATGGCAACTGCTCGGCCCAAGACCGCAAGAAACTTCAGAGAGTCGTGTACAGAGCCCAGACCATCACACAAAGCTGCCTCCCATCCATTGACTCCATCTATACCTCCCGCTGCCTGGGGAAAGTGGGCAGCATAATCAAAGACCGTCCTACCCGGCTTACTCACTCTTCCAACTTCTTCCATTGGGCAGGAGATACAAAAGTCTGGGAACACGCACGAACAGACTCAAAAACAGCTCCCCCACTGTTACCAGACTCCTAATTGACCCTCTTATGGACTGACCTGATTAACACTACACCCCTGTGTGCTTCGCCCGATGCCCGATGTGTTATGTAGTTACATTGTGTACCTTGTGTTGCCCTATTATGTATTTTCTTTTCTTTTCATGTACTTAATGATCTGTTGAGCTGCTCACCGAACAGCACTTTTCACTGTACCTCGGTACACGTGACAATAAACAAAATCCAAATCCAAGTTGTTAATTTCTTACTTTCTGTATGGAGGCTGCTAGAGGTGCCCCCCCCCCCCCCCCCCCCCCCCTGAGGCCAGCAACAATTTTCAGTTTCAGTAAACAGAGAGTGTTCATTATGTAGTGTTGACTTATTTGTCTTAATTTCTGTGATGAAGTGAATTAACATCCTGGGGGTTACCATTGACCAGAAACTGAACTGGACTTGTCATATAAATGCCAGAGCAGCTCGGAGGCTGGGATTCCTGCGGCGATACAATTCACCTCCCGACTCCAAAATACTGTCCATGTGCCTGAATGAGTGCCGCTCTAACAATATTCAAGAAAATTGACATTATTCAGGACACAGCAGCCCCGCTTGATTGCTCCCCCTTCCACAAACTTTCAAACCCTCCACCACCGATGAACAGCGGCAGCCGTGTGCACCATCTACATGATGCCCTGCAGTAACTCACCAAGGTTCCTCAGACAGCACCGTCCAAACCCGCGACCACTACCATCTAGAAGGACAAGAGCAGCAGATACCTGGGAGCCCCACCACCTGGAGGTTCCCCTCCAAGTCTCTCACCACCCTGACTTGGAAACATATCGCCGCTCCTTCACTGTCGCTGGGGCAACATCCTGGAACTCCCTCCCTAACAGCACAGTGGGTGTACCTACACCTGAAGGACTGCAGCGTTTCAAGAAGGCAGCTCACCCCCACCTTCTCAAGGGCAATTAGGGATGGACAATAAATGCTGACCTAGCCAGCGACGCCCACATCCTATAAATAATTTTTTAAAATGTGAGACTGGGATCAGCCAAATAGCTCGATATTTAGAGTTAAATAATTTAATGTAACACTACCTCAAAAATAAAATCATCCTTCATTTGAAGCCACCACATTTAAAAATTAAAAATAACAATGGCGCAATGTTTGTTAACTAACACATTTAGTGGTGCGGTGACAGATGAGAATTGGCAGCTGCATTTGCTGCATTTCTCTTTACTCAGACTGTCTTTCTCTGTAGCCTGAGGATGTTGGTTGGTTGCAGTGTCCAAGAGAGTCCGTATCTACGAGGACAGTAGGAAGACTTGAGCGCGGAGTCAAAAAGATTTTGGAGGGGGCGGGGGGGGGGGGGGGGGGGGGGGGGGGGGGGCGAGTGGGGGCTGTTGAAACCTGTGACAAGGACATCAGTCTAGTTAATGTCGCAGTGCAGGACAATATTTATCTGTATCGTGTGAGTGGGAAGCTAAAGATGCAATGAGCATTAGAATTGTAGCCGCCCATTCTGCTGGTGCATTTCCCAGTGAGCATCACTGCTACAATTCTTCCTTCTCGGAGGAACAGTTTGCTTTCATCTGGAACCCATTACGTTCACTCACTGCAGTCTCAGGTTGTTCACTTGGGGAACCCACACCATGTGGGTGCAGGTTAATCTGCATATAGATTGGGCAAATCAAATTAGTCACAATACCAGCTGGAGGGAATTCCTGGAGTGTTTACGGGACGGCTTTCTGGAGCAATACATTGAGGAACCAACTAGAGAACAGGCCATCCTGGACTGGGTACCGTGTAATGAGAACAGAATCATTGGCAATCTGGCTGTGCGAGACCCCTTGGGGATGAGCGACCACAATATGATAGAATTTTTCATCAAGGTGGAGAGTGAAGTTGGTTGATTCTGAGACTAGGGTTCTGAATCGTAATAAAGGAAACTATGATGATATGAGGCGTGAGCTGGCTTTGATCGATTGAGAAACATGACTTAAAGGGATGACAGTGGATAGGCAATGGGAAACATTCAAGGAACGCATGGTGGAACTGCAACAATTGTTCATTCCTGTCTGGCACAAAGGTAAAATGGAAAAGGTGGCCAATCCATGGCTTACAAGGGAAATTAGAGATCGTATTCGATCCAAGGTAGTAGCATAGAAATTGGCCAAGAGAAACAACAGGTGTGAGGATTGGGAGCAGTTTAAAACTCAGCAAAGAACAACCATGGGATTGGTTAAGAAGGGGACGAAATAACGGGAATCATTGACAATCTAGTTGTGTGAGACCCCTTGGGGATGAGCGACCATAACATAAAAATTGATTGTAATTATTTCTATAGGTACATGAAGAGAAAAGGATTGGTGAAGGTAAATGTAGATTCCTTACATTCAGAAACAGGGGAATTTATAACAGGGGAACAAAGAAATGGCGGACCAACTAAATACATACTTTGGTTCTGGTCTTCACAAATGAGGACACAAATAACATACCAGAAATGCTGGGGAGCACGGGGTTTAATGAGAGCGAGTAACTGAAGGAGATCAATATTAGTAGAGAAATGGTATTGCGTAAATTAATGGGATTGACGGCTGATAAATTCTCAGGGCACTTAGAAAATAGTGGCAGAATCGGCCAGAGTCAGCATGGAATGATGAAAGGCAAATCAAGCTTGACAAATTTACTGGAATTCTTTGAGGATGTAACTTGTAGAATTGATGAAGGGGAGTGAGTGGATGTGGTTTATTTGGACTCTCAGAAGGCTTTTGACAAAGTCCCACATAAGAGGTGAGTGTGTGAAGTTAAAGTGCATGGGATTGGGGGTTAGAGTATTGAGATGGATAGAAAACTGTTTGGCAGACAGGAAACAAAGAGGAGGAATTTCATGGGATCTCAATAAGAAAGAGGCAGGCAGTGACTAGTGGGAACCGCAGGGACCGCTGCTCAGACCCCAGATATTCACAATATTGGGCGCGATTTGACGGCGTCTGCGCTGGTTAAACCTTTAGGAGAGGCTGACATCGGGATCTGAGCTGGGCGCCAATCAGTCCACGATCTAACTGACCCCCTCCTGTTGGTGGGTTCTGAATCCCGCCTGGATGTGGCGAGATGCCAATTAACGGGATGGGTGACCTACCTAATGACCTCCTGGAAACTAACCGGCTCCCCAGCGAGAGGTAATGCAGGCACCGTTTAACATCTGCCACACAAACGTGGGCCGGGTATAATGGCACCTGGGGGGGGGGGTCGCCAGGCCATTGGGGACCGCTTGGTGGTCAGAAAAAGGGCAGGGTAGCACCCTATCTCTCCCTCTGGCACTTGGGCACCTTGGCACTGCCAGGTTGACACCTCAATACACTACCCTAATCCCATGAACTTCCGAGTGTAGAAATTTCAGGGAGTCCCCGGGAGTGTATCAGTATTTACAGGAGGGTCCTCGGGGAGTGTGTCGGTATTTGCAGGGGGATCACCGAGTGTGTGTCAGTATTTACAGGAGGTCCCCGGGAATGTGTCAGTATTTACAGGAGGGGCTCCGGGGAGTGTGTCAGTATTGACAGGGGGTTCCCGGGGAGTGTGTCAGTATTGACAGGGGGTCCCCGGGGAGTGTGTCAGTATTTACAGGGGGTCCCCGGGGTGTGTGTCAGTATTTACAGGAGGGACCCCGGGTGTGTGTCAGTATTTACAGGAGGGGCCCCGAGGAGTGTGTCAGTATTTACAGGAGGGTTTTCCGGGGAGTGTGTCAGTATTTACAGGGGGTCCCCGGGAATGAGTCAGTATTTACAGGGGGTCTCCGGGGAGTGTGTCAGTATTTACAGGAGGGTTTTCCGGGGAGTGTGTCAGTATTTACAGGAGGGTTTTCCGGGGAGTGTGTCAGTATTTACAGGGGGTCCCTGGGGAGTGTGTCAGTATTTACAGGAGGGTTTCCCGGGGAGTGTGTCAGCATTTACAGGAGGATTTCCCGGGGAGTGTGTCAGTATTTACAGGAGGAACCCCAGGAGTGTGTCAGTATTTACAGGAGGGGCTCCAGGGAATGTGTCAGTATTTACAGGAGGTCCCCGGGAATGTGTCAGTATTCACAGGGGGTCCCTGGGGAGTGTGTCAGTATTTACAGGGGGTCCCCGGGGAGTGTGTCAGTATTTACAGGAGGGTTTTCCGGTGGAGTGTGTCAGTATTTACAGGGGGTCCCTGGGGAGTGTGTCAGTATTTAGAGGAGGTCCCCGGGAATGTGTCAGTATTTACAGGGGGTCCCTGGGGAGTGTGTCAGTATTTACAGGGGGTCCCCGGGGAGTGTGTCAGTATTCACAGGAGGGTTTTCCGGGGAGTGTGTCAGTATTTACAGGAGGGTTTTCCGGGGAGTGTGTCAGTATTTACAGGGGGTCCCTGGGGAGTGTGTCAGTATTTACAGGAGGGTTTCCCGGGGAGTGTGTCAGTATTTACAGGAGGATTTCCCGGGGAGTGTGTCAGTGTTTATAGGGGGTTCCTGGGGAGTGTGTCAGTATTTACCGGGGGTCCCCAGGGAGTGTGTCAGTACTTACAGGAGGGTTCTCGGGGAGTGTGTCAGCATTTACAGGGGGGTCCCCAGCGAGTGTGTTAGTATTTACTGGGGGGTCTCCGGGGAGTGTGTCAGTATTTACAGGGGGGTCCCCAGGGAGTGTGTCAGTATTTACAGGGGGTGGGGAGTGTGTCAGTATTTACAGGGGGTCCCGGGGAGTGCGTCAGTATTTACAGGAGGGGCCCCGGGAGTGTGTCAGTATTTTCAAGAGGGTCCCCGGGGAGTGTGTCAGTATTTACAGGGGGTCCCTGGGGAGTGTGTCAGTATTTACAGGGGGTCTCCGGGGAGTGTGTCAGTATTTACAGGGTGTCCCTGGGGAGTGTGTCAGTATTTATAGGGGGATCCCCTGGGAGTGTGTCAGTATTTACAGGGGGTCTCCGGGGAGTGTGTCAGTATTTACAGGGGGTCCCCGGGGAGTGTGTCAGTATTTACAGGAGGGTTCTCGGGGAGTGTGTCAGTATTTACAGGGGGATCTCCTGAGTGTGTTGGTATTTGCGTGGGATCGCAAGGAGTGATTTTGGCGAGGGGGTTAATTGTAAGTCAGGCACTGATTGTGTGTCAACGTGGCATTTAATAAAAATTGAGTCTATTTGGAGAAATAACTTTTTGTTTTCATCCCACAGTGTGTAAAGTGCTCATCCATCTGATTAACGTGAATTACCTGGGATCTAGATTAGGTCCCATTCATTTTTCACTGCTTCACCGAGTGTCCTCCTCTCCCACATTGTACTTCTTACTAACCTGTCTATCAAACGTAAAAACAATTTCAGTTTAATTATCACAGCGTGCCTTCAATCCTCAGCAGCACTGGCCTAAAATGGCTAAATGTTCTTCTGGATTTCCTAACTTATTAACTGCTAACGTGTTGTCTGGAATCGAATTCAGCCGCAGACCCAAAACCCGGAATCCCGGCCCAGAATCCCGGCCCGGACCCTCGTATATTTTTAGAGAAGGGGTTCAGTGGCAGAGATTGAAAGTTAGAGATCTTGCATTCAATCTGCACCTTCCGCACCCCCCGCCCCCCCCAGAACATTTGCAAACAGTTCACCAAATAGTCAAGGGTGGCGAAGGCACCTCAAACCGCTCTCTGATGTCAGTTAGCAGTTAAGAGGATGAAGAGCATGGATGTACAAATGTAGATTGGGGGGGGGGGGGTGGGGGGGGGGGGGAGGCAGGGGGTGAGAAAGAGAGATAATGTAAGACTGGTTTTATTCAAAACAATCCGTCCGTCAAAGTCACCTTCTCATTGAGACATCAGAAACCCATTAACACAGTTCTGGCCTGATACAAGTGTTAGAATAAAGATTTCCCTGAGCTGCAGTAAATGCAAATCAAAGATTAGTGCATTAATCTTGAATTCCACCATTGTGCCTTTCTCGGTATACTCCCTATATTCCTGCTCTTAATCTCGGAAGAACACAAGATTACCCAATTCATTATTTTCCAATTAAGGGGCAATTTAGCGTGTCCAATCCACCTAGCCTGCACATCTTTTGGGTTGTGGGGGCGAAACCCACGCAGACACGGGGAGAATGTGCAAACTCCACACGGCCAGTGACCCAGAGCCGGGATCGAACCTGGGACCCCGGTGCCGTGAAGCAGCAGGGCTAGCCCACTGCACCACTGTGCTGACCCGAACACAACAATTTTAAGACAAGGCAGACAATCAGTCTTTATCATAGAATTTATAGTGCAGAAGGAGGCCATTCGGCCCATCACGTCGGCACCGGCCCTTGGAAAGAGCACCCTACATAAGCCAAGGCCTCCACCCTATCCCCTTAACCCAGTAACCCCACCTAACCTTCACATCTTTGGACTGTGGGAGGAAACTGGAGCACCCGGAGGAAACCCACGCAGACACGGGGAGAACGTGCAAACTCCACACAGACAGTGACCTAAGACCGGACATGAACCCAAGAGCTGTGAGGCAGCACTGCTAGCGATTGTGCCCCCATGCCGTCTTAAACTGCAGACATAATAAAGGCCTTGTCTTAGCCTGCCTTAAACAACCTCAAGTTGTCCCAAGTGCTTTCTAATTGCTTTTTAAAAAAGGTATGGTCACTCACAATTTGCTCACAGAAAGCTCACAAGCAGCAATAATGATTAGATGACCTGCTTTTTAGTGAGGTTATCTGAGGGATGGACATTGGCCATAATACCTGGCAAAACTCCCCCGCCGCCGGATCTTTGACATCCACCAGGGAGGGGAGATGGGACCCTGGGTAGGCATGGCTAGTCTTATCGGCTTTCTTACTGTCAGCAGTACACACTGTTAACACGGGCTTCCAGGGATGTTCTGAATAATGGGTATCAGCGTCTTCACTGAAGTTTTCATTTGGCTAACACTGCAGAGTTATAATTCACTGGGAGACCACAGGCAGAAGAGATTCCTAACGATGGCCAGCCTGCAAAATGAATTGGCTGAGAACGAGAACCGTGTTATTAAATTTAATAAACAATACTAGTGACATTGAATGACTGCCACTGTGGACAGAAACCTCGCGCAAAGTCTGCACAGGGAACTAGTTATGACCCGCCAAGGCCTACCTACGGGGTAGAAGCAATTAGCCTCCCCCCGTGAGCCTCGTTGAGTGCAAGCTCCCCCCCCCCACATTGAGGGACAGGGAGCCTGTGGGACTATAATATACAGGTCGGCGAGGGTTGGAACCCATATCTCAGACCCGGCTGGGATCTGGAGAGTATCATGCATATTATTACCTCATCATAAATCTAGTTTCTCTGAGCCACTCGCCTCGGACTCCTCCATGGTTACTAAGGAAGTGTAAAACAGGAGACACCAGTGCTGCCGCATAGCTGAATTATCATCTCACATTTGCCATCCTGATCCATTGAATCGGCACAGGGGCTGAACTGCAACCCACAGATCCTCAGTCTAAATAAGGTTACAGAAAGCCTTGGGAAACATTCCCGTCAGCACAAACTTGCCTGGAGCTGATCCAGCCTCTGAAACATTTAGCCAAAGGCTTGCCCAGCTTCAAGGGGCCAGGTCGACATCCCAGTTAATCCCCGTAGTCGCGGCTGGGCAGGGCCCAATGCAAGCGGAAGGCTCATTGGTATTGATCGCCCCGCCCAGGGGATTACGACCGTGTCCTTTCGTGTTTTAAGATTTCGCTGAGAGCTGATGAGGGGTGCGATTTAACCAAAACATTTCCAAGTGTCATTTTGGGTGTTTGGTGGGATGTGGCCTGTCGGCGATTTGGTCGAGATCCACACGGCATTCACCCACACTTAGGGCGCGATTTAAGGGAAATTAAACAGAGGACCGGATCCTTCCGCCCCGCCCGCCGCAAGTTTGCCACGGGCGGGACAAGGTCCATTCATCTCGGGCGGGAAATTCCGGTCGCCGGGCAGGCATGGCTGGAGAATCCCGCCCAGAGTCTCGTTTTGGACACGTTTAGTGGAGTGTTTCCCAGTTCTTGTCGCATTGAGAACGGCCCCGCTTTTAAATGGGATTCAATGAGGCAGCGCTTCAGAGCCCCGATCTGTGGACCTCCCCATCCAGCCTCGGGAACCCCCAACACCCCAACTTACCAATGAGGGTGTCCTCAATCCCCCCGCAGCCCACCTCTTAAGGGCAGGGCGCCCCAAGCACGAACCCCGGCGTGGGCAAGATGCCACCTGAGCACCTCGCTGCTGCCAGCCTGACACACTGGCCGTGCCCAGCCAGACTGGTGGTGCTGCCAGGGTGCCAGGTTAGCAGTGCCACAGTGTCTGGGCGTAATCGGTGTGCCAGGGTCCCACCCTGCCCAGAGCCCGACCACCCAGGTGCCCCCGATCGCCTGGGAGACACCCCAAACGTCGGTACGCACACCAGTGCTAACCGAGGCCCGTTCAGGGTCTCCGAGGCGAGGCGTTAGATTCCGCCCCCTGGGTAATCCTGGCGCAGACACATTCAAGTGAGGGCAGGATCCAGATTGCACCGCCTCGCAAGATCTCATTAGATCTCACGCGGCGTGACAAGGCCAGTAAATCTCACAAGAGGCTTCCTTCATGCAGCGGGATATTTTCTGAGAGAACACATAGGTGCTTTGATTTTGTGGCTTAGCTGAAAGACGACAACGTTGACAGTGCAGCGCACCCTCGGTACTGTCCTGCATCTGGATTTGAACTTATTATTCAGAGGCAAGAATGCTCCTCACTGGCCACATCTGACTTCATGGAAAAGTGCAGAGCACAATTTTGTTTTTGCTCATCTAAAATAAAGAGGATATTTTAAAAATAGGTGACAGTTTATCATCTGTTAAGTTTCTAACAGTGTATCTCATGTAACAAACCATCAAGACCAAGTTTTGTCTTTTCATGTAATTCAGTCGACATTCGGCCCCTTTTGCATAATAAATTTATTATTTATAGTCATATAAAACATGCAGCCATTCGATAAGTGGAATTGGATATCAGGCTGGGAAACCGGGAGACGTAACAGAGGCACTTCAGCACCCTCTGTGGCAGGAGGATGTAATGACAGGCTGATTCCAATTCAGCACAGGGAAAGAAGGACAAGTAGGGATAAGGGACGCGATTCTCCGCTCCCGCGCCGGTTGGGAGAATCGCCTGGGTCGCCAAATTTTCCCGTGACGCCGGTCCGACGCCCTCCCGCGATTCTCCCAAGCGGGGAGAACAGCCCCGTCGAGTTCCGCGCGGCGCAGGCCGGAGAATCGCCCGAGACAGCCAAAATGGCGATTCTCCGGCACCCCTGCTATTCTCAGGCCCGGATGGGCCGAGCGGCCTGTCCAAAACGGCGGGTCCCCCCCCCCCCCCCGCCCCCCCGGCGCCATCCACACCTGGTCGCTGCCGGCGGGAACAGTGCGGGGGGCGGCCTGCGGGGGGGCGAGGGGGGGATCCTGCACCGGGGGGGGGGGGCCTCAAATGGGATCTGCCCCGCGATCGGTGCCCACCGATCGTCGGGCCGTCCTCTCTGAAGGAGGACCTCCTTTCTTCCGCAGCCCCGCAAGATCCGTCAGACATCTTCTTGCGGGGCGGACTCAGAGAGGACGGCAACCATGCATGCGCGGGTGACGCCAGTTATGCGGCGCCGGCCGCGTCATCTATGCGGCGCCGCCTTTACGCGGCGCCAAGGCCTGGCGCGCATAAATAACGTGGCGCCGCTCCTAGCCCCTCCCTTTCTGGAGACCATCTACAGAGCCTTTGGTTGCACCAGGAAACAGAAACATTCATCGGGTTCTGGGCAATTTCTGTTCTGGACAGAGCTGTTCAAACTGCTGATGGGGCAAGTCAAATTAACTTGAATCCGCAGCAGTCGCTGAGCGTGCAGCCTCACGGCCGTGTTCAAACCCTGCCCGTCGGTGCTAAGCAAATCCTTTAATGGTCCAATTACAGGTGCGCCAAATAATTGCCTTTCCTCTCAACGCCAGACTGCTTCTTACAGGCTCAATAATCCATTCATTTCGCCCCCTTTGTGGGGTTACAACTGGCTGTGATAACAAAGAATTAACTTGCAATTTATAGGGTGCCAATCATGACCTTGAGGCGTCCCAGAACACTACGGCCAATAAATGTGCAATGGCAGCCACTGTTACGATTTACACGCCCTGGCAGCCAATTCACACACAGCAAGGCCCCACAAGTTGAGGCACGAGAAGGTCATTTTTCTTTTAGCCGTACCGGCTGATGAATAAGCCTCGGTCTAGGACGTCGGGAGGTGTCTTTGGATGTCAGGAAAGAGTGGCTTGCTTTTATGAATTGCCTTATCAAACCTTACAGATGTTGAGGGGAGAAACCTCTGGGCAAATATTTAGTTTTTTTAATGCAGGATGGTTGACAGATTTAAATCCAGCTGCACAGCGAGAGAAAAACACGCACTGAGGTTTGGCCTGATTTCATCCTGTATTTTACAAGGGAAAAGTCTCCCTCTGTGCTTGGATTTAATGAATACTCCTCGGGAAATAGGAGCACAGTGTGTTCTCAAATGTTTTACACAAACTAAACATTTCTACCGTTTGCAGATTTTATTCAAAGCGACTGAATGAGCTATTCATCTCTTGTGGTTGTGAATTCATTACTTATCTTCCGGCTCACATCCCATAGATCTCCACGTATGTCTGTTTAGATTTATGTTGGGCCTTAAATATCCCAAACGCACTCCTAAAAGGTTTGAGGAAAAATATGGAAATTGAACCCCCCAAAAAAGATACAAGGATGAGTGGGTCTTGATCAGTGAGAGAAGGCCAATAAGAAGCCTCTTCAAGGGCGCGAGTTCCAGAGCGTGGGGTCAGGGGGCAGTTTGGGGATGAAGGCACAGCCACCAATGGTGTGAAATGGGGAGATGGGCAAGAGGAGGAAGAGCTCAGAGGGGGGGCGGTGTTGTCTGATTGGAGCAGGTTCTGGAGACAGAGCGGGACAAACCTGTGGAGATATTCTGTCATGAGGATGAGAAATCAGGGGCGGGATCCTCGCTTTCGCCGGCAGCGCGCACACGCCCGCAGATTTTCCAACGGTGTGGGGGTGGCCACAATGGGAAACCCCATTGGTCGGCTGCCGGGAAGGGGGATCCCGCTGCCGGCCAATGGGGTGCGCCGCGCCAGAAAATGGGTCTGGCGGGATGGAGAATCCCGCCCCTGAACTTTGACACTAGCGCCATCAAGACCACAAAACAGAATGCGTGGTGGATTGGTGCTGGTTGAATAAAGAATGATCAGAACCTGAGGGGAGCTCTCTTTCTTTGCATCGAACAAATGATGGGATCATTTGCATCTTCCTGACAAGGCATTCCCATACCAGCCTCCCCAAACAGGCGCCGGAATGTGGCGACTAGGGGCTTTTCACAGTAACTTCATTGAAGCCCACTCGTGACAATAAGCGATTTTCATTTCATTTTCATTTTCATTTCGTCTGATCCAAAAGGCTCCCTCCGCATTGCGCTGGAGTGTCGGATCTTTACACTCCTGTCTCTGGAGAGGGTCTTGAACCATTGACCGCTTGACAAGTAGATGAGTGCGCTGCCCACTGAACCAAGGTTGACAGCCTCAATAAAGCCCAGGCCTTGAGTTTGGATTGTGGCCTTGCAAGGATTTGCGATAGCTTAGCCCTTTTAACTTCTCTGTGATTGGTCAGTGAGTGAGGGAGGAGCATCTGTTCGTGGATGGATCACAAGGGATGACATTCGGGCAAGGCGATTACCGATTTTGACACTGTCACAGCATCCTTTATGGAAGAATTCTCTTCACTGTGGGAGGAAGACTGTTAGAGCATCACTTGGGGGAGCTAATAATATCCATCATATTTATGTGTTTATGTTGCCTTCCAATCCAGACTCATTGCGGGGGGGGGGGGGGGGGGGGGATTTTCCGTCCTGTTTCTCCAGCGGTATCAACGGTCAAGCTGTCGGTGAACCCGTCTTGGGAATGGATTCAATGGAAGATTCCAGTGACAACAGTGGGACCAGAAGATCCGACCAATGGAGGGCCACCTCCAGCTGCCGATAAACACCCCCCCCCCCCCCACTCCAGTCTCTACTTTCCTTTGTGGGGCTTGTTGTATTTGAGACTGTAATGACTTAGGCCAGGTCTTTGAGAGTAGCCAATTAGAATACGAGTTCCCTGATTAGTGGCCCAATCAGGGAACCCCTTTATGTGTACCTAACAGGGAGTGTCAGATCCTCTGCACCCCCGGTGTAGACAGCCGACTGAATGGTCATGGTTGGTCAGCTGTTGGGTTTGTAAATAAAAGGAATTCTGGTGACGGGATTTCTGCCTCCGTGGACTTATTACAAAGACTGAGATAAGGAGGACTCTCTTCTTGTCGGGATATGCAGACATGCACATAATGAGATACAAACAGGCAGCTAATGAATACAGAGAACAGGACATAACCAATCAGCAGGTGTACATATCATATAACTCCTACAGCACATGGCGAAGAGCTAGTCTGGTTCAGTCAAACAGATTAATCTCACTAGGTTAGCAGAGTCGAACTCACAGAGGATTGAGCTAACTGTGTGACAGGTTCAATAAATCAGATTGAACTAACTTCAAGGTGTGGAGTATCTCTCAGGTAAAGCTGCACCCAGTTGCAGCCCGTGTTATCTTACTGTGCTTAACACGACACGTCTCTCTGAGGGTCGTTAGGCTGTGGCATTCTCTGCCCCCAGGGGAGGTGTGGGGGCTGAGTGAGACAGATTTCTGATTAACTAGAGAGTTGAGGGTTTGTTGTGGGGGGGGGGGGGGGGCAGGAAAGTGGAGTTACCAATCAACCGTGGTCCTGCTGACTGGCAGAGCAAGCTCAGGGCTGAATGGTTGACCTATGCTATTTCTTACGTTCTCGCCACCTCTTCCTCGACAAGCCCAAACAAACCAAAAGGCAGAACTCTAATGGGGGTGGCCTCTGTCTTCTGTGACATGTGCTGCTTCCTGTGCAAGCTGACTGGCTACTGCATGTGACGTTGCATCACTTCCTGTGATGGCATGACTATTTACATAAATGCATATGTTAATGAGCAGACGTTACATCTCATGCAAGCGAACTCTCACAGCAGGGTCAGTTTATGCTGGTTGGACCAGACCAAGGCTCCCCTCCCTGCAAACTGACCTTGTTGTTGTCCTACCAACTGTCCTGGCTTGGTACAATTCACACCTCTTTAACCTGGGGTTACCCCATCTCTGGATCTGTAAAGATTTAATCACCTGCTAATGCTCGCATTCCAAGCATTGTTTGGCATCTTTGAATTTGTCTATATATGTGTTTCTGGAATAGACCTCTTCATTCACCTGAGGAAGGAGCAGCGCTCCGAAAGCTAGTGACATCGAAACAAACCTGTTGGACTTTAACCTGGTGTTGTAAGACTTCGTACTGTGCTCACCCCAGTCCAACGCCGGCATCTCCACATCATTGTTGTTGTTGGAAGTGGTTTAATTCCCTTTGAAGGAGGGGGAGGGGCGTAGGTCACATGCCTTCACCTTTCAGCGCGGGGTCCTATAATCCCATAACTGCTGACGACAGAAAGGAGCGAGGGGTGGGGTGCGGGCTGCTGAGAGGACACAGGTATTTAGCCCCGCCCCCCCCCCCCCTCCCGTGGGGCCCAATCGGCATCCAAGTTCGCCATCCAGGTATGGTTGCCAACTGTGATTAAATGTAATTCCTGGAGCATACATCACAATATTCGTCCCCAATCTTTTTCAATGTCCTGACTATTTTTCTCCAGGGTCGCACACAGCAGTGGTCTTCGCAGGTTGGTCTTCAATTCCTGAAGACTCCAGGCCAATCCCTGGAGCGTTGGCAACCCCGCATCCAGGGCATGCCTACATTGGAAGTAGGAGAAACAGGGAGAGGCACCCGGGAGCCAAAGGCGGCGGAGAGGCGAATACCCAGTGAGAGTAGCACCCACCCAAGTCGGGGGAGGGAGAGGAAATTCGGTTGAGTAATTGAGAAAATAAAGTTTCCACTGCAAAAAGAAATGGTCCCACCAAATTAAACAGCCTTCCTCGGCTGAGGGTTTATCCCGGGGATTTAGCATGAATGCACCTTGTATTTTTGGAAGAAAAATGTCTTCCTCTGTGCAGAGATCTAATAAATAGTTGCTCAGTGTGTTATCAAATATTTTAGGTGAACTGAAAGCTTTTAACTCGGGGCTTCCCGTTTTTCTTTATTGAAAGCTGTTGAATGAGCCATTCATCTCTTTCAGTTGGGAATACATTAGGCCGCTTGTGTTCAGCCTTGCTGATGTTCCCTTTGCTAGTTCCAGTCCAGCGCACAGCCTTTTCAGCAGCTTTATAGCTTCCAGTTACGGGAAACCGAGCTGGCTTGCTTTCTGGATATTTAAACTAAACTACGGCAGCTGCTAATGGACCTTGATTGGGCCACGTGGAGAGTCGGCCCGTTTGCACCGATGGCCGTCGCGCAGCTTACACAAGGGTTACGCACGTCACCCTTCTCTGCGGTGAATTTTAGACTGGATCCGCAGCCAGCCATGAGGAGACACAAAGCGCAGCCGTCACGGCATTTCAAAGCGACAGCCGAGTGGTGCCAGTTACTTCCCTTGGTCACACGATGTGGCGGCATGATAGCGCAGTGGTTAGCACTGTTGCTTCACAACGCCAGGGTCCCAGGTTCGATTCCCGGCTCGGGTCACTGTCTGTGCGGAGTCTGCACGTTCTGCCCTTGTCTGAGCGAGTTTCCTCCGGGTGCTCCGGTTTCCTCCCACAAGTCCCGAAAGACGTGATGTTAGGTGAATTGGACATTCTTAATTCTCCCTCTGTGTACCCGAACAGGCGCCGGAGTGTGGCAACTAGGGGATTTTCACAGTAACTTCATTGCAGTGTTAATGTAAGCCTACTTGTGACAATAAAAATTATTATTATCATTGTGTGCTGGACCGGCACAGCAGGAGTATATTGGACAGAATTGGAGAGCTCACCTCTTCAGCAGTGCATCGTACGGAGGGGGCACCTCATTTTTTAAAAATGACAAATACGGGGCGCAATTCTCCACTCCCACGCCAGTTGGGAGAATCGCCTGGGTTGCCAAAAGTTCCGGGGACGCCGGTCCGACGCCCTCCCGCGATTCTCCCAAGCGGCGGGAACGGCCCGGTCGAGTTTCGCGGGCCGCAGGCCGGAGAATCGCCGGAGACACCCAAAATGGCGATTCTCCGGCACCCCCGCTATTCTGAGGCCCAGATGGGCCGAGCGGCCAGGCCAAAACGGCGGGTTCCCCCCCGGCGCCGTCCACACCTGGTCGCTGCAGTCGTGGGCGGTGCGTGAACGCTGGGGGGGCGGCCTGTGTGGGGGGGCGAGGGGGGATCCTGCACCGGGCTTCACCTGGAATGTGGGGTGGCCCGCGATCGGTGCCCACCGATCGTCGGGCCGTCCTCTCTGAAGGAGGACCTTCTTCCTTCCGCGGCCCCGCAAGATCCGTCCCCCATCTTCTTGCGGGGCGGACTTAGAGAGGACGGCAAACACGCATGCGCGGATGACGCCCGTTATGCGGCGCCGGCCGCGTCATCGATGCGGCGCCGCTTTTACGCGGGCGACAAGGCCTGGCGCGGGTAGATGACGCGGCCCCGATCCTGGCTCATTGTCAGGGCCTGAATCGGTCGGGACCGGGGTCGTTCCGCGCCGTCGTGAACCTCGACGGCGTTCACGACGGCGCGGCCACTTCGGCGTGGGAGTGGAGAATCACGCCCGAGATCTTTGTACGATTCTTCGTAACTTGCCTCATTTTCCTCACTGCTCGCCGCCCCGATGACCTAAAGTTTAAAAATCGGGTGCGTGAAATGAAATGACAGATGTCCCGTGACGCGTGATTTGACTGAAGCGCCGTAAACAACACGGGAAAGTGCAAAATAAAATTAACAGCAGGGGGTAATTTATTCACCTCTGCAATTTAAACCCCAGTCGGGCGCACAGCCAATGAATGAAACCTCTTATCAAAACAAAAAGACGGGAAATTCCCGCCCCTCGTGTCCTGGCCAATGGGTATCCCTCAACCAGCATCACTATTTTTTAATAAACAAGGTTATTAATCACATTGCACTTTGTGGGATCCTGCTGTGCATATTCGGAGGTCCTGTGCGCATATAGGCGCCATAAAAATGCATTTCTTTCTTTTATTTCAGATCAGGGATTTTAATTCAGTTGTTCTCTTTTTAACAAAAAGGTTGGAAAGAGATGACTTGTCTCTAATCTTGGGGTTTATTTTGATCCCTTTGATGAATGGGTTCTAATGAATCGTCACAGGCCTGAAACCGGATTCCCCGGTCCATCAATCGCGTGTTTCTCAATGGCGTGCCGTTCGCTGGTGACCAGATTCT
The DNA here is from genome assembly GCF_047496885.1 of Scyliorhinus torazame. Classification (NCBI taxonomy): domain Eukaryota; kingdom Metazoa; phylum Chordata; class Chondrichthyes; order Carcharhiniformes; family Scyliorhinidae; genus Scyliorhinus; species Scyliorhinus torazame. The sequence continues at coordinate 9,281,879 of NC_092734.1, forward strand.
CTCTTCCCGCTGTTTGTCAATGGTGTTTCCCATTAAAGGCCCCCCGCCCCGCCCCACACCCCCAGGGAACCCACTGGGGGGGGAGCGCGCTTCCAGCGGGGAAAGAAAATCCCAGCAGCCAGGGAATTCCGGACAATTGAATGTGGAGTGAGTAACCCCGAACCTCTTTGGATTGTGGGGGAAAACCCAGTCGATGATGTCACCCAGCAAGATGTCTCCTCGCAGCGCAAGTGGCATTTGTGTAACAATGTGTAAACCACCGTCAGCTATCACAGGCCACAATCCCCGACTGCAGTGTTAGTTAAATATGTTATGACTAATCAGTGAAAGTTGCAAAGAGAAGGAGCAGAGATGTGGGACGTGATTCTCCGTTCCCGCCAGCCCATTTTCCGGTGCGCACGCCCCCGCCGGCAGGGGGATTCTCCGTTCCCGCAGCCGGCCAATGGGGCTTCCCATTGTGGACACCCCACACCGTCGGGAAGCCCGTGGGCGTGAGTATGCTGCTGGCGAAGAGGAGGATCCCACCGCTGGAGAATCCCACAGCCGTTGTTTGATAACCCTCACATTCTTCCTTTTCCTCCCGGGTTACTGTTCAGTATTCTGGAGAGTAATCCTCAGTTCTTGGGCCATTCCTGGAGTGCAGCTGCTGCCTGTACTGTTAAAGCACTTTAGGAGTGTCATTGCTGGTGTAATATCGGAAATGTGGAAGACACACCTTCACACGGCAAGCTCTCAGAAATAGGCACATGATAATAACCAAATAATGTGATTTCAGTGCTGTTCCTGAAGGAATTAATATTGGTCAGGACACCAGTGAGAGCTTCCCTGTCCTTCAAATAGTGTACGCGTGATCTTATATATCCACCTGAGAGAGAGAGAGAGCAGGTGGAGTCTTGGCGTACTGTCCCAAACAAAATCTTAGCTGTTCTCCCTCAATTGGTGTACAGGTGGGGGTTCTTTATTACAATCAGACAAAGCCCCACATCCACACGGGCTAACGGCTATGATAAACCTTTCTTGACCCCCGCCGCACCCTCCCCCGCCCCCATACTTCCCTGCGTATCGGAATCCTTCAGCACCATCCTGTGACCTCCTGAACACACTGAATCAATTCATGCGCCAACGCGATCATATTTCTGTATTTTTGCCTGAATTCTTGCTTTCGAGATGGTTGATTCCTTTGACCATCGAGAATCCCTCCTCTGCCTTGTTAATAGTTAACGGTGAAGTGCCGGAGATTTGCACAAGGTTTAATGTTACACCCCATTGCTGCTTTGTGTGAGAAAATTTGAGTTGTTTGGAGGTACGGTAGCTTTCTCTTCCCTCTTTCCTTTGACAAGGGGCACACACTAAATTGAGAGACAAGGGAAGATGGAGAAAGAAGGAAAATAATCTCATTGATCTTTTGATAGCATGTTTTAACAGCTTGCAGCCTGTTAGAGAAGTATAATCCGGGAGAAAAACAGAAACAGTTATCAGGATCTCTCAACGGGATTGAGCTAATTTCCTTTGAAACATAGCTCTTCATATGAAACCCTCGCAGTTTGTCTCCACCCCCACCCAGCACAGTGACCCTCCCTACCCTTGTAACACGGTCCCACCACCCCTTGTTAAATGCTCCCTGTGTAAGAGGACCTCTCACAATGTTGCTGAACGTGTACACAAAATGCCTTTAGATTATTCCTGCCCTAACTACCTCCTGGCGATCTCCCACATTCTATTCTCGATAAACTTGAGGTCATCCAAAGATCCACTGCTCCTGTCTTATCTGGTGCCAAGTCCTCTGCCCCTATCACCCCTGTGCTCACATTGGCTCCTAATCAAGCAACGCCGCGTAAAATAATTCTCATCCTTATTTTCAAATTCCTTTATTGCCTCGCATATTCCTATTGCTGTGATCTTCTCCAGCTCCATAACCCTACATAATCTATGCACTCCTTGGTGACCGTGCCTCCAGTTGCTTAGGCCCCAAGCACTGGGATTCACTCTCTACATGTCTCTCCCTTACACACTCTCTGTCTCTCCCTTACGCACTCTCTGTCTCTCCCTTACACACTCTCTGTCTCTCCCTTACACACTCTCTGTCTTTACCTTACACACCCTCTGTCTCTTCTTTACACACTCTCTGTCTCTCCCTTACACACTCTCTGTCTCTTCCTTACACACTCTCTGTTTCTCCCTTACACACTCTCTGTCTCTCCCTTACACACTCTCTGTCTCTCCCTTACACACTCCCTGTCTCTCCCTTACACACTCTCTGTCTCTCCCTTACACACTCTGTCTCTCCCTTACACACTCTGTCTCTTCCTTACACACTCTGTCTCTCCCTTACACACTCTCTGTCTCTTCCTTGCACACTCTCTGTCTCTCCCTTACACACTCTCTGACTCTTCCTTACACACTCTCTGTCTCTTCCTTACACACTCTCTGACTCTTCCTTACACACTCTCTGTCTCTTCCTTACACATTCTCTGTCTCTACCTTACACACTCTCTGTCTCTACCTTACACACTCTATCTCTACCTTACACACTCGCTGTCTCTACCTTACCCATTCTCTGCCTCTCCCTTACACACTCTCGGTCTCTCCCTTACGCACTCTCTGTCTCTCCCTTACACACTCTCTGTCTCTCCCTTACACACTCTCTGTCTCTACCTTACACACCCACGACTCTTCCTTACTCACTCTCTGTCTCTTCCTTACACATTCTCTGTCTCTACCTTACACACTCTCTGTCTCTACCTTGCACACTCTATCTCTACCTTACACACTCGCTGTCTCTACCTTACCCATTCTCTGCCTCTACCTTACACACTCTCGGTCTCTGCCTTACACACTCTGTGCCTCGACCTTACACACTCTGTCTCTCCCTTACACACTCTCTGTCTCTCCCTTACACACTCTATCTCTACCTTTCACACTCTCTGTCGCTACCTTACACACTCTCTGTCTCTACCTTACACACTCTCTATCTCTCCCTTACACACTCTCTGTCTCTCCCTTGCACACTCTCTGTCTCTACCTTACACACTCTCTGTCTCTACCTTACACACTCTCTATCTCTCCCTTACACACTGTCTGTCTCTCCCTTGCACACTCTCTGTCTCTACCTTACACACTCTCTGTCTTTACCTTACACACACTCTGTCTCGACCTTACACACTCTCTCTACCTTACACACTCTCTGTCTCTACCTTACACACTCTCTGTCTCGACCTCACACACTCTCTCTACCTTACACACTCTCTGTCTCTACCTTACACACTCTCGGTCTCTACCTTACACACTCTCGGTCTCTACCTTACACACTCTCGGTCTCTACCTTACACACTCTCTGTCTCTATCTTACACACTCTCTGTCTCTATCTTACACACTCTCTGTCTCTATCTTACACACTCTCTGTCTCTCCCTGACACACATTCTGTCTCTATCTTACACACTCCCTGGGCGGAATTCTCCCCCAACGGCGCAATGTCTCCGACTGGCGCCAAAAACGGCAGCAATCAGACGGGCATCGCGCCCCCAAAGATGCTCTGCATCTTTGGGGGCCGAGCCCCAACATTGAGGGACTAGGCCGGCGCCGGAGGGATTTCCGCCCCGCCAGCTGGCGCGGAAATGCGGCGCATGCGCGGGAGCGTCAGCGGCCGCCGACAGTTTCCCGCGCATGCGCAGTGGGGAGAGTCTCTTCCGCCTCCGCCATGGTGGAGGCCGTGGCGGAGGCGGAAGGGAAAGAGTGCCCCCACGGCACAGGCCCGCCCGCGGATCGGTGGGCCCCGATCGCGGGCCAGGCCACCGTGGGGGCACCCCCCGGGGTCAGATCGCCCCGCGCCCCCAGGACCCCGGAGCCCGCCCACGCCGCCTGGTCCCGCCGGTAAATACCAGGTTTAATTTACGCCGGCGGGACAGGCAATTTCTGGGCGGGACTTCAGCCCATCCGGGCCGGAGAATTGAGCGGGGGGTCCCGCCAACTGGCGCGGCCCGATTCCCGCCCCCGCCCAATCTCCGGTACCGGAGACTTCGGCGGGGGCGGGGGCGGGAATCACGGCGGCCAACGGCCATTCTCCGACCCGGCGGGGGGTCGGAGAATGACGCCCCCTGTCTCTACCTTACACACTCACTGTCGCTCCCTTACACACTCGCTGTCTCTATCTTACACACTCGCTGTCTCTACCTTACACACTCTGTCTCTCCCTGACACACTCGCTGTCTCTATCTTACACACTCGCTGTCTCTATCTTACACACCCGCTGTCTCTACCTTACACACTCCCTGTCTCTACCTTACACACTCCCCGTCTCTACCTTACACACTCTCTGTCTCTCCCTGACACACTCTCTGTCTCTATCTTACTCGCTGTCTCTACCGTACACATTCTCTGTCTCTCCCTTACACACTCTCTGCCGCTATCTTACACACTCGCTGTCTCTATCTTACACACTCGCTGTCTCTATCTTACACACTCGCTGTCTCTATCTTACACACTCGCTGTCTCTACACACTCCCTGCCTTTACCTTACACACTCTCTGTCTCTCCCTGACACACTCTCTGTCTCTATCTTACACACTCACTGTCTCTATCCTACACACTCTGTCTCTACCTTACACATTCTGTCTCTCCCTGACACACTCGCTGTCTCTATCTTACACACTCGCTGTCTCTACCATACACACTCGCTGTCTCTATCCTACACACTCGCTGTCTCTATCTTACACACTCACTGTCTCTATCTTACACAACTCGCCATCTGTCTCCTGTGTTCCTCCTTTCAGCCAACTGTTTAAAAACCTCCCTCCTTGCCCAAGCTTTTGGTCACCTGACCACATCCCTCGTTTTGTTCAATATCGCTGCGGCGACCCCACCCTGTATTGTTCCCTCACGTTCGAGGAGTAATAGTGTGGCCATTGTGTCTGTCTGTAATCTGACGCCTGCACATTATTGAGCGATGGTTCGAGCTCCAAGCCAGGATCCAACCTGGCTTTTCAAATGCTGAAACAATTTTCCCCTGAACCTTAGTGGAATGGAAAGGTCAGCTAATGGGTGTAATTACCTAAACTAGGCCTGTTCCAAATGTTAGCACAAATCACTTATGTAAATGTTACAGCAGCCTGATCAATAGGAGGCAGCAATAGGAGCTGTGATTAATCGCTTTATGAGGCTTATATACAACCTGCTTCGCCCTCAGTAATAACTCATTTTTAAATGCTGGACATTCAGCACTTAACAAAGGAAACTGATTCTGTCCCTCTTTCTCCTCAGTGTACATGCACATAAACTTGTTTACAAGTGGACTTTTAGGATAGGCAGAGCAATAGGTCTATCATAGAACCAAAACGCACCCCGATCACCAAGAGGGCAGGCAGTGAGAAATACAAGCACAGTTCCGACTTACTGCCCTGGGTTTTCTCGGGCCTGCATTCTCAGGCTACGGGGCTGCGCTTGCAGCAGCGTCAGCCTGGCTTTTCACCGCAAGGATTGAAGTAGAGGATCTGCAGGACCTGGAGCACCTCGGGACCTCTCTCTACACACCGCCCCCCGCCTCCCACTCAGAAGTTGTGCTGGGCAAGTCCTGAGAATGAGATACTTGCTCACCTCTTAGAAACTCCTCCAATGTGTGGAAAAGGAAATATAGAGAGTAGAAGGCTTAAAAATTAGGTTCAAACTGTAACTCATACCAGAGTGTTACAGCTCTTGACATTTCTACTTATTATTTTGCACCGGCCCCAGCTGCCTTCCCGTATGAGTGCAAAAGATCCCACAGCTCTGTTTCAGGGCGCAAGAGGGTACTCTCTCAGTCTCTCAGCCAAATTAGATCACTCGACAAACCCTCAAGGGAGCAGGCAAGAACAAAGAACAAAGAAAAGTACAGCACACGAACAGGCCCTTCGGCCCCCCAAGCCCGTGCCGACCATGGTGCCCGACTAAACTAAAATCTCCTACACTTCCGGGGCCCGTATCCCTCTATTCCCATCCTATTCACATATTTGTCAAGACACCCCTTAAACCACTTCTGGCAGCGAGTTCCAGGCACCCACTGCCCTCTGTGTAAAACACCTCCCTCACACATCTCTAAAATTTACCCCTCGCACCTTAAACCTATGCTCCCTAGTAATTGACTCTTCCACCCTGGGAAAAAGCTTCTGACATCCACTCTGTCTATGCCCCTCATAATTTAGCAGACATCTTTCAGGTCGCCCCTCAACGTCCCGTCGTTCCAGTGGGAACAAACCGAGTTTATCCAACCTCTCCTCATAGCTAATGCCCTCCATACCAGGCAACATCCTGGTAAATCTCTTCTGCACCCTCCCTAAAGCCTCCACGTCCTTCTGGTAGTGTGGCGACCAGATTAGAACACTATACTCCAAGTGTGGCCTAAGGTTCTATACAGCTGCAACATGACTTGCCAAAGTAGAGTTGAGGCCACAATCAGGTCTCGGGGCTGCCAGCCCCCCTGCAAATGTCGGGACCCTCCCGGAATCAGCAAATGAAGTCTTCTGGGAGATTGTTAAACCCCAACATCAGTGATGAAGGGGGCAGGCGCAGAGACCGTGCGTGCCACCTGTGTACGTTTGGTGCGCGCCACACTTATCGCAGGAACCTGATGCTGGGGAGCAAGTGCAGGGCCTGGGCTGCACCCTGGGTGTTTCCCAGCGCTCAGACACTCCAGCTGGTCGCTGGTTGGACATCGCCGTACCGCTTCCCAGAGGGCAATGTAATAGCTCTGCGGCTCTCATTGGTGACAGCAGCTCTCTAGCCTTGGGCAAAAGTAGCTGGGAATTTATAGATAAGATCCTCGTTTACACAGAATGGCCCAAAACCAGGGAAGGGGGGCTTAACATTAGTGGGCAGCACGTTAGCATGGTGGATAGCACAATTGTTTCACAGCTCCAGGGTCCCAGGTTTGATTCCCGGCTTGGGTCACTGTCTGTGCGGAGTCTGCACGTTCTCCCCGTGTGTGCGTGGGTTTCCTCCGGGTGCTCCAGTTTCCTCCCACAGTCCAAAGATGTACAAGTTAGGTGGATTGGCCATGATAAATTGCCCTTAGTGCCCAAAATTGCCCTTAGTGTTGGGTGGGATTACTGGGTTATGGGGATAGGGTGGCGGTGTTGACCTTGGGTAGGGTGCTCTTTCCAAGAGCCGGTGCAGACTCGATGGGCTGAATGGCCTCCTTCTGCACTGTAAATTGTATGATTCTATGTTTAAAATAGCATATACTTCATTGTGTTAATTTCTTTAGGCAGGGAGGTATTTAGGACGGAGGTGACCCCCTGGAATTGGGTTGGCAATTTCAAGCAGTTACCAGAACTGCTCTCTCCTCACCGCGGGCTTCCTGCCACCCCGCCGAGGTTCCCCGGAATCTGCCCAGCCAGAGTTTGCAACCCTAATCCAGACCAGCCACAGTCTTATCGAGTGGCGCAGCAGGCATGAGGGGGCTGAGTGGCCTATTTCTGCTCCTGAATCTCGGGATCAGTAATTCAGATTATCTGTCCCTTTGTTCGAGTGCAGTTTGTGGGATCCTGCTGTGCACAAATCGACTGCCACATCTCCCGCCACCACAACAGTGACTACGTTTGAAAAGGACTTTTCCAGCCAGCGTTGCGGCACTCTGTGATTGTTCGAGACTCTACTGCGTTGTTCTCTGCCTTGCTCTCACCAGATGGCTTCGATGTGTAGTGTTGATCAGAGAGAACAATGAGTCTTGTAAACTAACAAAACTATTTATGTAACACTACAATTGGATTCAATACTTATCCCTAAGAAACTAACAGTTGATTAAACACACATAAACTATACTCATCTAACATCTAACTCACTAATTCATTAACTAATCTCTGCCACCTACTCCAACCTTCTATGCCACAAGGCTCAATGTCATCCCTTATATACTTCTAGGATTGCTCCTTGTAGTAGCTGTCTGTACACATTTCATTAACCCTTATATTACCTTTATGTATGATAATATCACATCTACCATGGTGAGACTTACCTTTATTTAATACTAATAATCTTTATTGTCACAAGTAGGCTTCCATTAACACTGTAATGAAGTTACTGTGAAAATCCCCCAGTCGCCACATTCCGGCGCCTGTTCGGGTACACTGAGGGAGAATTCAGAATGCCCAATTCATCCAACAAGCACGTCTTTCGGGACTTGTGGGAGGAAACCGGAGCGCACGGAGGAAACCCACGCAGACACGGGGAGAACGTGCAGACTCCGCACAGACAGTGACCCAAGCCGGGAAACGAACCTGGGACCCTGGCGCTGTGAAGTAACAGTGCTAACCACTGTGCTACCGTGCTGCCCATGACATCTTGAATGACGGTCGCTGCGAACAGGGTTTAAATGACTGTGGGTGACACCACAGGTGATTTTAGGAGTGAATTCTTAAAATGCAGGATGCAAACAGGTTCATATTTTTAAATGATTGCACTGAGAATCACGTTTCTGAGTAACTAATCAATTCTTTTCCTTTCTGTTAGGTAAGTCTATCGTGCTTCACCTTCCCGACGTGCTATAGTGATGAGATAAGAAGGGAGTAGGAGGAGGTGGACTGAGCTGAATCCCTCAGAGGCGGTGTTAATGACAAGATTCTCACAGCCCCGTGGTAATATTGGCTTATTTTCTTCAGCACCTAGTTGTCTATTGGAGTGTGGGGCTCCAATCTCTGTTTATTTTGCACCAGCCGTGCTTCTACCAGGTAATGTGTTCTGCCAGGTTGATTTTGCCAGCCTGGTTTACCAGCTTTCAGGTGTGTTAGTTTATGTGCAGACACTCACTCACTGACCTGCGTTTGCCTGGGATTCAACTAGATCAATGATTGGGCTTTGAGTTGCTCAATCTTGACGGGACATTTACCCCTGGCAGTTTCATCACAAAAACTCCTGCCCTCCACCTATCCCACGCCAATGAAACCATCTTCTCTCCCTGTCTGCGATATTTTTTCGTTAACAAATTGTAGGGAGTTGCAATCTATATTAAACCCCAGAGTAAGAATATTCTTGTCGAATAACCTTGTTGGTGAAAAAGGACAATCGCTAATTTAGAATGCAAAGCAACAAGATGAATATTTTATTCAGTCTCCACCAAGTCAAGGTGTGGCATGATGCACGTGTTTAATGCTAGTCGATGTATCTTACCCTGGACCCTGGGTCTACTCCTATTTGGTCCTTTGAGCCTGGTCTTACAACGTTGTTTGAGATTTTAACTTGCTCAACTTAACTCGACTTGCATACAAATCGATTGCAGCTTTAAAACCTCAATTCTAGTGGATCCTTTCTCGCTCCATCTCTCCCCCATCTCTACGCCAACCCCCTCCCCCAGGAATCTAACCTAAACTCATACCCTTTCCGCTGGAGACCCAACTTCAGGCCATTCTTCCAGTCAATCAGTATTACAGTCTTGGGTTCTGTTTGCTGCTAATGCTAGACTCAATGGAACCCAAATGTGCAAATGTGCCTTACCAATAATTCTCCATGTTTTTTTTCCTAAAGCTACATTACAGTATTTTGGTTTGCACATTCTCTCCGTGTCTGCGTGGGTTTCGCCCCCACAACCCAAAGATGTGCAGGGTAGGTGGATTGGCCACGCTAAATTGCCCCTTAATTGGAAAAAAAATAATTGGTACTCTAAATTTATTTTAAAGAATTACAGTATTTTGACACTTAAAGAAATGTCACCTTAAAGACTTTCTTAACAACATTCCAATAATACAAACAAATTAAAACTTTTCATCCCAAGCTTATGTGCAGAACAATTTTACAACTTGGATTCAAGTTCAGGAAGAGGCCATTTGCCCATTGAGCGCGCACCGACCCTTTGAAAGACCACCCTACCTAGGCCCGCTCCCCTTCCCTGTACCCTCACCCTAAGGAGCAATTTGGCGTGGCCAATCCACCTAACCTGCACGTCTTTGGACTGTGGGAGGAAACCGGAGAACCCGGAGGAAACCCACGCAGACACGGGGAGAAAGTGCAAACTCCACGCAGACAGTGACCCAGCGGGGAATCTAACCCGGGTCCCTGGCGCTGCGAGGCAGCCGTGCTAACCGCTGTGCCACCCGAACAATTCCTGGAATCTCCAGGGCCAATCCTGGAGTGTTGGCAACCTGAAGCTGCCTTGACGGCCTCCCAGAAAGTTTACTTTAGGCTGCATCCCTTGGGGGGTGGGGGCTAGTAGACTGGCTTTCACTCTCTGTACTAATTCAAGTATAGAAAAGTTGCCCAGGTCATTTACTGGGGCGGCTCTTTGCTTCTATTGGCAGGGCAGAGGACAGCTGGAGGGCAGTGATGAGGAAGTCACTAACAATACCAAATTAGTCACTCCCTAAATCCTAGATGAACCCCTTCGCATCACAACAGACTCAATACGAAAGCTCTTCAGTCAACACTAAGGAAGGGTAAATATGGGGGCCGCACGATGGCGCAGTGGGTTAGCCCTGCTGCCTCACGGCGCCGAGGACCCAGGTTCGATCCCGGCCCCGAATCACTGTCCGTGTGGAGTTTGCACATTCTCCCCGTATTTGCATGGGTCTCACCCCCACAACCCAAAAATGTGCAGGGTAGGTGGATTGGCCACGCTAAATTGCCCCTTAATTGGAAAAAACTCTAAATTTCTAAAAGAAAAAAAAATGAAAATGAATGAAATGAAAATCGCTGATTGTCACAAGTAGGCTTCAACTGAAGTTATTTGAAAAGCCCCTAGTCGCCACATTCCGGCGCCTGTTTGGGGAGGCTGGTACAGGAATTGAACCGTGCTGCTGGCCTGCCTTGGTCTGCTTTCAAAGCCAGCGATTTAGCCCTGTGCTAAACCAGCCCCTTAAGGGTAAATATAATCCACAATTTAGATTCAATAAATCAGTTCACACCTGGATAGAGGAATGGGATGTGGTCCAAAGAAAAACAACTAGGTTTTATAATCACATTAAACTATCCAGACATGTTTTAGGATTGCAATTACAGTGTGTAAATCAGAGGAAGGTAAACGTATTAAATTGGCATAATTGCAAGCACGCAGTTAAAAATAGTCTTCGCCTCTCGATGTTTCCGTCTCTCCTATAAATTCATTCTGTCATATTCTAGGGCAGCACGGTGGCACAGTGGTTAACACAGCTGCCTTACTACGCCGAGGTCCCAGGTTCGATCCCGGCTCTGGGTCACTGTCCGTGTGGAGTTTGCACATTCTCCCCGTGTTTGCGTGGGTTTCGCTCCCACAACCCAAAGATGTGCAGGTTAGGGGGATTGGCTGCGCTAAATTGCCCCTTAATTGGAAAAAATTAATTGGGCACTCTAAATTTATAATAAATTTTTAAAAATAAAACCTCTATTGTCTATTCCCACCGGGTTCCCATCCCCACTTGTGAGCAGGTCCCACAGACCGGGCCTCCTGAACATGAAAATGAGTTTGAGACGCTGGAGAAGGTGAAGATTCACAAGGATGGTTCCAGAGATGGGTTGTTCTCCCTCTCGGGAAAGGCGGAACACCATGTGGTTCTTTTCTCAGAAGGCTGAGAGGTGACCCGAATGGTGGTCTTCAAAATTATTGAGGAGATCAATATGGTAGATGAAGCGAAGATGCTTCCACTTGGGGAGAAGTCCAAACTAGAGGCCGCAAATATAAAATGGGGGTGATGGTGTGTTGAAGTTCACTTGGAATCTGGGTTGCTTTGACAATGTGCACTTTTACACGCGTGTTCTGTGGCTATGGATACTGAAGGTAGCAGCTCCAACGCTCTTTCTGTCTCATGGCTGACCAGGAATCCCTCCCACTCTTGCCATCGGGCGTGTGGTGGAAGGATGTTGCAGGTTGATAGTCACCTCGATAAAAGCAAGTTACTGTGGATGCTGGAATCTGAAACAAAAACACAAACTACTGGACAATCTCAGCAGGTCTGACAGCATCTGTGGAGAGAGAAGGGAGCTAACGTTTCGAGTCTGGATGACTCTTTGTTGTTGATATTCACCTTCCTTGACCGCTAGGTCCTGGGGTGGAATTTGAACCCGCAGCTTCTGAATCAGAGGCAGGGACTCTATCAACAGCACCGTAAGACCTACTCCCAAATTTAGGCTGGCTACTAATAGTCCAGTAAAGAACTCAGGGAAACATCTCCAGATGAATGTGCAGATTACTATAGTTGAAGTAAAAAGCATAGATATACTTAAGGGAAAGCTAGTTCCGATCATGATGGAGAAAGGTTATATTTAGGCTGACATGTAAGTCAATCGAGTAGGCGGCCGATTGGAGCAGAACAGACTCGTCTGAAAATGCTGGGCTGAGTTGTTTGTTGCTCAGATGGAAGTACTGGGCGGGATTCTCCCGTACCCAGCGGGGCGGGGGCTCCCGGCGGGACGGAGTGGCGTGGACCACGTCGGCGTCGGGCCGCCCCAAAGGTGCGGAATCCTCCGCACCTTCAGGGGCTAGGCCCGCCCCGGAATGGTTGGCGCCCCACCAGCCGGCGGGACAGGGGCCTGGCGCCACGTCAACCAGCGCCGAAGGGCCTCAGCCGGCCGGCGCATGCACGGGAGCGCCAGCGCGTGCTGGCATCATCCCCGCGCATGCGCACATGGAGTCACTCCCGCACCGGGAATGGCGGATGACCACGGCATCCGGTGCGGAAGGAATATAGTGCCCAGACGGCACAGGCCCGCCCGTGGATCGGTGGGCCCCGACCGCGGGCCAGGCCACCGTGGGGGCACCTCCTGGGGCCAGATCCCCCCCGCGACTCCCCATGAACCCCGGAGCCCACCCGCGCCGCCAGGTCCCACCGGTAAAGGACCAACTTCAATTTACGCCGGCAGGACTGGCATAGAACGGGCGGGAGTTCGTCCCATCGCGGGCCGGAGAATCCAGACAGCCCCGGGGCCCATTGAGTCGCGCTCGACCCCTCCATTCTCCGTGGTGGGCGCGCAACTCACGCCACGCCGGTTTTTGGGGCCGGGAGAATTGGGAGGACGGTGGGAGCGGGATTCACGCAGACCCCCGGCGGTTCGCCCACCCGGCAGAGGGTCGGAGAATCCCGCCCACTGTGTAATATTAAACTCTGGGGCGAAATTCTCCGGTATCGGCGCGATGTCTGCCGACCGGCGCCAAAAACAGTGCAAATCAGTCGGGCATCCCGCCGCCCCAAAGGTGCGGAATCCTCCGCATCTTGGGGGGCCGAGCCCCAACCTTGAGGGGCTAGGCCCGCGCCGGACTAATTTCCGCCCCGCCAGCTGGCGGAAAAGGCCTTTGGTGCCCCGCCAGCTGGTGCGGAAATGACATCTCCGGGCGGCGCATGCACGGGAGCGTTAGCGGCCGCTCACGGCATCCACACGCATGCGCAGTGGAGGGAGTCTCTTCCGCCTCCGCCATGGTGGAGACCGTGGCGAAGGCGGAAGGGAAAGAGTGCCCCCACGGCACAGGCCCACCCACGGATCGGTGGGCCCGATCGCGGGCCAGGCCACCGTGGGGGCACCCCCCGGGGCCAGATCGCCCCGCGCCCCCCCCAGGACCCCGGAGCCCGCCCGCGCCGCCTTGTCCCGCCGGCGGGACAGGCATTCTAGCAGCGGGACTTTGGCCCATTCGGGCCGGAGAATCGTGGGGGGGGGGGCAATCGGCGCGGCGCGATTCCCGCCCCCGCCGAATCTCCGGTGCCAGAGAATTCGGCAACCGGTGGGGCGGGATTCACGCCAGCCCCCGGCGATTCTGCGCCCCGCAGGGGGGGTCGAAGAATCTCGCTCATTGTTTCTCATGGCTCTATAAGAATTTTAAAAATAATCAAACTAAATCTTTTTAGTCTAATTAAGCTTAATCTAGGCATGGTCACTCTGAATCTTGAAGGTCACAATTCTGGTCTGCTAGGGGCACCAAAGTTCTCTGAGGGGACCTAAAAAGATGTTACGCCCCTAATTAACATATGAATGTTAATCCCTGTAAATTCTGATAAACTCCTCAGAGACCCTCCCGGAAAATACTGATACACCTCCCCGGAGACCCCCTGTAAATACTGACACCCCCCCTGGAGACCCCCTGTAAATACTGACACACTCCCCGGAGACCCCCTGTAAATACTGACACCCCCCCTGGAGACGCCCTGTAAATACTGACACTCTCCCCGGGGACTCTCTGTAAATACTGACACTCTCCCCGGGGACTCTCTGTAAATACTGTCACACTCCCCGGGAACCCCCCTGTAAATACTGACACACTTCCCGGGAACCCCCCTGTAAATACTGACACCCCCCCTGGAAACGCCCTGTAAATACTGACACACTCCCCAGAGACCCCCTGTAAATACTGACACCCCCCTGGAGACCCCCTGTAAATACTGACACACTCCCCGGAGACCCCCTGTAAATACTGACACACTCCCCGGAGACCCCCTGTAAATACTGACACACTCCCCGGGAACCCCCCTGTAAATACTGACACACTCCCCGGGAACACCCTGTAAATACTGACACACTCCCCGGGGACCCCCTGTAAATACTGACACACTCCCCGGGGACCCCCTGTAAATACTGACACACTCCCCGGGAACACCCTGTAAATACTGACACACTCCCCGGGACCCCCTGTAAATACTGACACACTCCCCGGGGACCCCCTGTAAATACTGACACACTCCCCGGGAACACCCTGTAAATACTGACACACTCCCCGGGGACTCTCTGTAAATACTGACACACTCCCCGGGAACCCCTGTAAATACTGACACACTCCCCGGGAACACCCTGTAAATACTGACACACTCCCCGGGGACTCTCTGTAAATACTGACACACTCCCCGGGAACCCCCCTGTAAATACTGACACACTCCCCGGGGACTCTCTGTAAATACTGACACACTCCCCGGGAACCCCCCTGTAAATACTGACACACTCCCCGGGAACACCCTGTAAATACTGACACACTCCCGGAGGCCCCTTAAATACTAACATACTCCCCTGAGACTCCCCTGTAAATACTAACATACTCACGGGAGACCCTCTGTTCATACTGACACTCTCCCCTGAGACCCCCCCCCCACCCTGTAAATACTGACACACTTCCCCGGGGATCTCTCAATGCTGTCACCCAGGGCACTCCAAAGTGTTTTGCAGAGAATAAATAATTTTTGAAGCGTGGTTGCTTTTGTAGTGTCGGAAACTCATCGATCAATTTGCGCGCAGCAAGCTCCCACAAACAGCAATGTGCTGATGGTCTTGGCCAAGGGGGTGATTATTGGCCGGGACATAGGAAAGCCCCTCCCCGCTCGCCTTTGAAATTGTGCCTCGCAGTCTCCTGCAAACACCTGAGAGCAGACAAGGGCCCCTGACCGTGTGACACTCACTCAGCACTGCTCTGCAGCTGGCCTTTGTGCTGGAGTCTCTCTGACTTTGAGACGAGAGCACCGAGCATTGCCCAAGATGTTAAAGCTAGGATTACAGAACAGATTACAGTGGGGTAACATGACTCCCACCCAAATCACTTGGCCCCTCCTCGAGAAGTCAGTCATATGATATCAGCAACAATAAAGCAGCAATGAATCTCCACAGTGACAAGTTAAGCATTTCCCACCAGCCGACACAGACTCCCAAGGCTTCCGAATTGCTGATTGCAAAAAACCTTTATCTGATCAGGATCGCTTTCAGTCCGGCTTTCGCTGCATCTTTGCCAAGGCTTTTAAGGCTTAATTTATCCGACCTGTGGACTGGAGGCAGGAGCAATGGAATCGAAGGACTGATAGACGACTGTCTGCCGCAGAGTAATGTGAGGTCGTGCTGGGGACAGTATGCACCCGGCAGATCGCACGCCATTGAGACCGCTAGCTGTGCGCCATCCCGGGGTGGGACGGGGCAGTTGGAGATGGCTCGAGGCGCAGTTATGGATCTGACGGACATTTGCATGGCTGTTAAGCTGCCCAGGGCTAAGTCAGGTTATATTTGATATTGTACATACAAGGGGACCCTGGGCACAATGCTGAGAGCTGGGTGTTTTCTCATTACAGGCATCCAGAGTCGAGGGGGAAAACATCACTAAACGACAGCTTGGATTACCGTTAAGGGTGGAGTGTGTCAATGCCAGGCCCTGCGGGTGGAGAGAGAGAGCGAATAAAGAGGGGGAGGGAGTTGTGGGTGGAGGTGACTGGGATATAATGGGTTGCATGCGGGTTAGCACTGTTGCTTCACAGCACCAGGGACTCGGGTTCAATCCCCGGCTTGGGTCACTGTCTGTGTGGAGTCTGCACGTTCTCCCCGTGTCTGCGTGGGTTTCCTCCGGGTGCTCCGGTTTCCTCCCACACGTCCCGAAAGACGTGCTTGTTAGGTGAATTGGACATTCTGAATTCTCCCTCCGTGTACCCGAACAGGCGCCGGAGTGTGGCGACTAGGGGCTTTTCACAGTAACCTCATTGCAGTGCTAATGTAAACCTACTTGTGACAATAAGGATTATTATTATTATAAGGGCTATCTAATCAATTTTGATAGAGAAAGCATCTTTCCCATTATTACAGACTGTTGATGCTTCAGGACTTACACAGAGGAGAGTCTGGGGTAGAGAATCTGACCCGGTTTCACATCCCGAGCGAGTTTCGAATCACACGTGTCACAGGAACAACACCAGAACTCCAAGCAGCTTGTGGGCTGTGCACTTTTCTGACATCTAATTTGCACCGCTGTTTTCTCCAGTTCACTCAACGACAACCTGTTTTGGGCTGAATGAGATTTCCTTTCTATTCAGCTGCACGGATTCCCTGTTGACTTGAAACCGCAAATTGCTGTTTTATCGAGATGGTAGTTATCAGTGGAAGAGGCCACGCTGTTCATTGGAAACTGAAAGACGGGTAGTTGGGGTGGGAGGGACACATTTGTAATTCAGTTCGTTACCTTGGGGTGACTAACGGTAAATAACATTGGTGCCACACAAGTTCCACGTTTTAAAATTAGGGCTCGCCCTTTGAGGACAGAGATGAGAATGTATTCCTCTCAGAGGCCTGTGCGACCTTGGAGCTCAGTACGTCAGAAGGTGGTGGGGGCGAGGTCCCTGAATATTTTTATGGGGGAGGTAGATGGATTCTGGTCAGGCAACGGGATCGAAGGTTATCGGGGTAGATGGGGAATGTGGAACTCAAAACACAAATAGATCAGCCGTGATGGTATTGAATGGCGCAGAATGATCCGTCTGCTCCTTTCTCGCGTGTTCGTATGTTTGTATGTGCCCAGACAATTACTGTCTCCAACAAGAGAGAGAATCTAAACTTCCCCACATGACATTCAGTGGCATTATCACCATTGAGTGCCCCACTATCGTCATCCTGGACATTATCATTGACCAGAAAATGAACTGGACGCACCATATAAATACTGTGGCTACAAGAGCAGGTTACAGGTTAGGAATTCTATGGTGAGTTACTCACCTCCTGACTCCTCAAGGCCTGTTGACCATCCACAAGTCAAAGGTCAGGAATGCTGTCCACTTGCCTGGGTGAGTGCAGCTCCAACAACACTCAAGAGGGGCAAGAACACCCAGGACCCAGCAGTCCCGCTGGAGAGGCCGTCATCCAGCACGTTAAACATTCACTCCGTCCATTACCGATGCACAGTGGCAGCTGTGTGTACCATCTACAAGATGCACTGCAGCAGCTCCCCTAGGCCCCTTCAACAGCACCAACATCTCCCAAACCCCTAGACCCGACCATAGAATCATAGAATTTACAGTGCAGAAGGAGGCCATTCTGCCCATCGAGTCTGCACCGGCCCTTACAAAGAGAGCCCTACTGAAGCCCACGTATCTACCCTAGCCCCGTAACCCAGTAACCTCCACTTAATATTTTTTGGACACTAAGGGCAATTTAGCACGGCCAATCCACCTCACCCGCACATCTTTGGACTGTGGGAGGAAACCAGAGCACCCAGAGGAAACCCACGCAGACACGGGGAGAACGTGCAAACTCCGCACAGACAGTGACCCAGCCGGGAATCGATCCTGGGACCCTGGAGCTGTAAAGCAACTGTGCTAACCACTATGCTATCGTGCTACCATCTAGAAGAACAAAGGAAAGCACATACACCTGGGAACACCACCACCTGCAAATTTCCCCCCAAGCCACACCACATCCTGACTTAGAAATGTATCAGCCGTTCCTTCACTGTCGCTGGGTCAGAATCCTGGAACGTCCTCTCTAACAGCACTGTGGATGTACCTGCTTGTCCTTTTTGTAAGCCCAGGCCTAGATGGCGGCCCTAGCTGTACGCTGTGCTACGTCAGTGGAAACCATTTCACAGCACTGTGGTATAAACACACCCTCCATGTCACCACGGGCTTTGAGTTAATGATCACTGAGAACAGTTTGTGATTGCTACTATGTCAGCAGAAAGCCGGCTCCTTCATAATTGTGTGTCACAGCGGAGGTGAAATGATAGAAATGAATTATAGGCTGGTAGCTTCAAATTGGAAAAGAATCCTATGTATTAACTACAAGCTATTGCAAACACAGTGTTTTCTTGCTAAATAATGTGCATGCTTTTCATGTTTGACACCGAGGTGTATTTTGATTGAGTCTGATGCCTTTCAGGTAGTTATATTACTAACCTTACAATCATTTTTTAGATAATTATGTTTTTGAAAGGTGTTCAGCGCAATGATGTTGTAACAGAATGACAGGGATGAATTGCAGTTTCAGAGCATCAGAAGCTATCTCTGTCGTTTGATAATGAGGATCCCCTTGTTCATTGAAATCCCAAGATTTCTAAATTTGTTACCTGTAAAGCGGCAGTGTTGACGATACTTTGTCACTGTGCTGTGGCAGCCGGAGGAAACATCACAGCAATGGCGACACATGATTGGCAGGAGTGCTGAGTCAGAGCAGGTTCATTAATAATACAGCGTTTCCAAGTTGCCAGGGAGGCACACAGCAGAATCTCACTCGAATGGTCCTCAGAACACGCGAGAGCTTCACAACAGTTCCACTTGTGGTTTTGACTTTGCAAGCTCAGCTCCAGTGGAGGGCGCCCCGCTTTTTGTGGCTGTCAGATTGTTTGCAGCCCCCCTGCCCCGTGTGTAGTGAACCTCTTCCGATTCATAGTTTTCATTCCCACGTAACCCTGACTTTACTCATCCTTAATAGGGAAACCACACCCCAGTTAGGCACCTCAAGGTGGTTTACTCACACAGGCAGGCTGAAAGTTTCCCTACGCCCATTAGCAACTAAAGATCGACCAAAGTTTTACATTGCCCCATGAAATGGAAGGGTGGGATTACCTCCGGGTTCCTGACCACACAACGATTTTACTCTGGAACAGGGGCGGTGGCACAGTGGCTAGCACCACTGCCTCGCAGCTCCAGAGATCTTGGTTCAATTCCGGCCTCGGGTGACTGTCTGTGCGGAGTCTGCACGTTCTCCCCGTGTGTGCGTGGGTTTCCTCCGGGTGCTCCGGTTTCCTCCCACAGCCCAAAGATGTGCAGGTTAGATGGATTGGCCTTGCTAAATTGCCCCTTACTGTCCAAAAGGTTAGGTGGGGGTTTCTGGGTTATGGGGATGGGGCCGGGACGTGGACCTAGGTAGGGTGCTCTTTCCAAGGGTTGGTGCAGTCTCGATGGGCCTCCTTCTGCACTGGAGAGATTCTATGGTTTTATGATTCAGGCAAGGCCTCAGACGGGAAGACCGCCCTTGCCCCAATTGAGGCCCTTAAATGGCCACATGATGGCCACTGAAGTATCGTTTCCTGCCCAGCCCCAGTTATTAGGCTGGTGGGAAGATTGAACCTCGGTGTGGGAATCCCAAAATGCAACTGAGTTACATCTTGGGCGGCAGGGTGTCCTCTGGACCTCCAACCCCCTTCCCCAGCCTTTCCCCTGAGATCCCAATCCTCCCCCGTGCATCCCCCCCACCCCCCCCAGACCTAACCAATCCTCCCCGCCCGGAGACCCCTTGAACCTACCTGGACCTCTGGTTCCCGGGCGTAGTTTCCAACATCTTCTTGAATTCCCTCTTCCGCCAGCAGCGTTGTTGCTACAGGGACTCGAGATTGGCCGGCAGCTCTCCGAGTGGGATCTCTTCCCAAATGATGGGTGGGAATCCTGCCTGCAGCCGATCAATCCTTAATGGAGAGTAAATTGTGTGTGGGACAGTCGGGAGTCGGTAGGGGACAAGAACCCTCCATCCAAACTATTCAACCCATAGGTATGAGTTGTGCATATAAAATGGATGAAGGACTTGCATTTATATAGCACCCTTCATGACCACCACTCGAGAGGGCAGCACGGTGGCGCAGTGGTTAGCCCTGCTGCCTCACGGCGCCGAGGTCCCAGGTTCGATCCCAGCTCTGGGTCACTGTCCATGTGGAGTTTGCACATTCTTCCTGTGTCTGTGTGGGTTTCGTCCCCACAACCCAAAGATGTGCAGGCTAGGTGGATTGGCCATTCTAAATTGGCCCTTAATTGGAAAAAATGAATTGGGTACTCTAAATTTATTTTGAAAATGTTTTTAAATGACCACCAGTCGTCGCAAAACAGTTTGCCATTCATGAAGGACTCTTTGAAGTGTTGTCACTGTTATATTTGTGCACAGCATTCTCCCACAAAGAGCTTTGCAATCATGACCAAGTAATCTTCTTTGGTGATGTTGGTTAAGTGATAAATATTGGCCAAGACACTGGAGAGAACTTCTCTGCTCATTGAATAATGGCACGAGCGAGCAAATGGGGCCTCAGCCTAACGCCTCATCCAAAAGGTGCATCTCCGACAGTGCAGCACCCGTAAGGGTGAGGGCTATACCATGTCGCGCACACTGCGTTATTCTGTTCAATGCAATTAATTATTATTTTAAAATTCTGGAATTGAGAGCTAGCCTCAGTAATGGCGATCTTGAAAAGCCCCATCTAGTTCACCAATGTCCTTGAGGGAAGGAAATCTGCTGTCCTTACCCGGTCTGGCCTACATGTGACTCCAGACCCTCAGCGATGTGGTTGAGTCTTATCTACCTTCTGAAATGACGGAGCAAGCCACTCAGTTGTAACAAACGCTACAGAAAACGATAACTATAAACCTCAGCGCACCAGCTCTCTCACTGAGCTCTTGACAGGATGCTGATGGTGTAGTTACACTTGTTGGTGCAGGATGCAGACCTGCCTCCTTCATTGTGGACTAATTCCTGTTCAGCGAGATGTCACCCGGTTTGCACCTTCCTGCCTCCCTGTTCCCATTATTGTTTCATTAATAACCGCATTGAAAAGCTTGATTGGCGCAGCACCTCACACATCTGCAATACAGGATGTGCAGCTTGACCCGCAAGGTCACGATCCCCCCCCCCCCCCAAAACCTCCAGTTGTCCGTCTGTCTCACGTGGCGGGATTTTCCTGTTGAATATTTCCCACCCTGTGGCGTGCTTGGGAAAACATGTCGCCTCAGCCGGTGGATCACATCACACCGGCTGAAGGAACGTCGCCCTATTGTCTTGTAAATAATGGTCTTTTGTCTCGATATTGCTTGTTTCACACCTTTCACCACCTCAGGATGTCCCAGATTGCTTTACAGCCAAAGATATATTCTTGTAGTGTAGTCTCTGTACTTCATTCAGAGGCTTGTTACTCTTTGGAAACCTCTACTCCAGGGAGCTGTGGGTGCTCAGTTCCTGAGTATATCCAAGACTGAGACAGATTTTCGGACACTGAGGGAATCAGTGGACAGGCCGAAAGAGTGGAGTTGAGCTGAAAGATTAGCCGTGATCTTATTGAATGAAGGACCAAACAGGAGGTCGGGTCCCGCTCCAGTTTCTTACGCAGTAACCAATATGCCCACAACAAAGGTCCCAATGAGACTAACGAGCAGATCATTTTCTTGTTCAATGTTGGGTGAGGGATAGATTTTAGTCGGGACAAGGGGAGAGCTCCCTGCTCCTCTTTGAGTAGTGCCAATGGAGCCTTTTTGTCTACCTGGGCGAGGTTTCATGTTTCATAATAAAGCCAGTACATAATAAAGACAGGGTGGCACTGCTGCCTCACAGCGCCAGGGACCCGGGTTCGATTCCGGCTTGGGTCACTGTCTGTGCGGAGTCTGCACGTTCTCCCCGTGTCTGCGTGGGTTTCCTCCGGGAGCTCCGGTTTCCTCCCACAAGTCCCGAAAGACGTGCTTGTTAGGTGAATGGGACATTCTGAATCCTCCCTCAGTGTACCCGAACAGGCGCCGGAATGTGGCCACTAGGGGCTTTTCCCAGTAACCTCACTGCAGTGTCTCAGCCTACTTGTGACAATAAAGATTATTAATTGAATTTCTGCACTGTAGAGATTGTGTGAAACATCCAACAGCCCAGTACTCTCTCAATACACTGCGAGGACCAGCCGAGGTTGTATATTCAATCCTCTAGAATGTAAGACTTGAACCCACGACTCTGTCTGACAAATCAGACTGCTGCCAACTTCACTCTCCGAGCGGCTGGCCCAGGCGCCTTGTTGGGTGTAGCTCAGTGACTCAGTGAGGCACCCGGAGGGCTGGGTGTAATTGCTCCTGCAAAACGAAGGATCTGAATGTGCAACCGAATCAGAACCCAGCACAAATGAAAGAGAGTGCCGCAGGTTCACAGAGCGATCCCGTCGAATCAGAACACAAAAGGTAGTTTAGGTTTCAATGCGTTATCCCTTGGGGGATAGCGCACTGAGAGCGGCTCCACTGCTCGAATCACTTGGTTGGGTTGGTGGCGGGGGAACGGGTCTGGGTATGAATGAGTTTGTGGCCGTGTTAATTTTTCATTCAGGCAGGTGATGGTGGAAATGTGGCTGGGTTCTGGGCCGCAGTGTTACTCACCTGATGTATTCTGGGAAGCCATCGGGACATTGATGTACATTACAACAGTAATTACACTTCAAGAGTATTTCATTGGTGGTGTAGTGCTTTGGGCCAGTGTGAGATTGTGACAGGCGCTATCTGAATGCGGTTCTATCCGTGCGCAATTTATGATTCCAACAGTTTCACCACTGGCATGGACCTGGGAGAAAAGCTCCCGTCTGGTTTCTGGATGGGGGTTTGCCCAGCTACACCCCATTTGTATTGTTGCAGGGGGCAACATGGAAACCAATTCTCAGGCTACAGTCTTATTTTCAGACCAAATCCCTCCGTTTTCTCAACCCTCCCTGTCTCTGAAATCCCCTTCAACCCTCCCACATCTCTGCCCTCCTCTGACTTCTCCGATTGCCATCGCTCCACTGTGGGCGACTGTGCCCTCGACTGCCTCAGCCCCAACTCTCGAACTCCCTCCCCAAACCGCCCCTTCTCTCTGCCTTGCATCCAGGGAAATATGTTATGCGTGCGTTGGTGCTTTCCAGCAACAGTACCAAGCGCTTGCTCAACGCAAGCATGCGTCCGCCATATTTCACCACGCTGTAGTTCAACTGGAACCAGTAACATCACCAGCTGCCGGGAACCCCTTCAATTAAAACCACCCCGGGGGTCTCTTTTAACCAGACTGAAGAGGGCTTATCTGCCGTAATACCAACTAAAGTTGTTCCTGTGGTGGAGGAAGGGTCTGCAGATTCTCTCTGGATGAGTTTTCATAGAATACCTACAGTGCAGAAGGAGGCCATTCGGCCCATCGAGTCTGCACCGGCCCATGGAAAGAGCACCCTATCTAAGCCCACACCTCCACCCTATCCCCGTTACCCAGCAACCCCACCGAACCTTTTGGTCACTAAGGGGCACTTTAACATGGCCAATCCATCTAACCTGCACATCTTTGGACTGTGGGAGGAAACCGGAGCACCCGGAGGAAACCCACGCAGACACGGGGAGAACGTGCAGACTCCGCACAGGGCAGTCACCCGAGGCCGGAATTGAACCCGGGTCCCTGGAGCTGTGAGGCAACAGTGCTAACCGCTGTGCCACCGTTCCCAGCATTCCCGCCCCTGATGTTCTTCCCTGCCTGTACGGGACTCGTCATCTACATTAGAATTTACAATCCCTGCGAATAACAGCTCTGAAATGACTGCTGCTGGCATTAGCCAATGTGTGTTGAACACATTACTGTAAAATTCCCCTGCCTTTGTTATTTTAACAAGAGGCATTAATCTGTTGATTTTAATTGGGTCAGCAGCTCCATTAAAAACAGCAGTTTTGCATATCATGCAATCAAATTAAGTATTCATTCACTCATATTAACAGGAGGCCCTCTGTAGGCTCCTGTGTAAATACTCTGACTCGTGTTTACTCACAACTAGCTGTGTGTAAAGCAGGGGAACTTCAGTTCCAGGAATGGTTACCTATTGCTCCAAACCATGCCCAGGAGCAAGCTGGTACTGGGGCAGCTCTGGCAGCGGAGAAGAAGGAGAGGCGACCCTGGTGGATCAGCAGTCTGATGGGTTAATACTTGTCCCTTTGGGGATTTGCCAGTTAGCTCATTAATGTGTGATTCAGATTACCATCAGTCCCGGGAGACTGATCACACTGCAGTACATAGGGAATAGGCTGCTGACTACAGACCCTAGCTTGCACGCCAGCTACTGAATGAGATCTGTCGGGACACATTAGAACCAACCTCATTAATTAGCCGAGTCAGGAAGGTGTCAACTGGTTGGAAAACGGACGGGGAATTTTATATTTTAAAACCAGATCTTAGCTTTGCCTGTAACATTTCATCATAGAATTTACCGTGCAGAAGGAGGCTCTTTGGCCCATTGAGTCTGCACCGGCCCTCGGAAAGAGCACCCCACTTAAGCCTATCCCATCCCCGTAACCCAGTAACCTCACCTAACCTTCTTTGGACACTAAGGACAATTTATCACGGCCAATCTACCTAACCTGCACATCTTTGGACTGTGGGAGGAAACCGGAGCACCCGGAGGAAACCCACACAGACGCGGGGAGAGCGTGCAGACTCCGCACAGACAGTGGGATCCTGGAGCTGTGAAGCAACTGTGCTAACCACTGTGCAGTAAAAAAAACAACCAGTTGCATTTTTGTGATACGCAGAGGGGCAGCTTAAGGTTTCTCTTTTAGGAGAGCTCCTGTGTTTATTTTTCTTTCGTTTTCCAGTTTTACCCCAGCTCCCCTCATTGGCTTGGGTCATGGTCCCACCAGGGCACAGTGACCACGTGTCATGTTTGAGATTCAGCAGGACAGCACGGTGGCGCAGTGGTTAGCACTGCTGCCTCACGGCGCCGAGGGCCCGGGTGCGATCCCGGCCCTGGCTCACTGTCTGTGTGGAGTTTGCACATTCTCCCCGTGTCTGCGTGGGTCTCTCCCCCACAACCCAAAGATGTGCAGGGTAGGTGGACTGGCCACGCTAAATTGCCCCTTAATTGGGGGAAAAAAATAATTGGGTGCTCTAAATTTATAAAAAGAAAAAAAAATGTTTGAGATTCAGTGGTGAGTTTCGGGTGGCTATTCAACTGCGAGGGCATTGAGATCAATACTATCTTCAGACATGGCACTTGCCAGCCAGTGGTGTGCGAGGACCGGGGGGGGGGGGGGGGGGGGTGCAGTGATCAGGAGTGGAGAATCTGGCCATTCCCCCCAACCCAGCCCCACCCCAACTCAGTCCTTCGCTCAGGAGACTGAAATCCTTGGAAACGCCACAAACGTTAACCTGACATAGATGCCCCGACAAATCTTCTTAAACTGTGTTACTCAGTGACTCCTTCGGACCCCATCGTACAGGTAGTGCCCGGGGTTTATTGATGCTCATTGAACGAAGTGAGCATTTATCCAGTGCCTTTCACAAGGTGACACATTTTAGCAGCCAATTTGAAATGCTTTTGCAATGTGGCCACTGTCATGCTGTAGCAAATGAAGCTACCAATCTGTGTCCCGCCAAACTCCCAGAATCGGAGGCGCACAGAGAGCGTTGTGGAGGCAGAAGAAGAGAGAGAGAGAGATAGTGGGGGCGGGTAGGGAGGGAGGCTATGGAGGGATTTGAAAGCACAAAGTTGGTGATTTTAAATCTGAGGCGGTGCAGGAACAAGAGCATAATGTAAGTCAGTGAGCACAGGGGGGTAATGGATAAATGGGACTTGAAGTGAATGAGGATACAGGAAACCAGAGGTTTGGGACGTGACCTTTCTGGTCTTGTGCCCAAGTGTATATTGTCGATGTAATTGAGTACATGCTGGAGAACAGAGTAGATTATATTCTTTTTTTTGATAGAAAATTCAAAGCCTTCTCTCTGTGACACTGAAGTCAAAAGAAATCACCGACTTAATACTCTGATTGCAATTCAGCGCTGGCTGTAGGGCTTTCCTGTGTGATAGTGCAGACTTGCAGTGCTGCCAACTGTATCTCTGAAAGGCCACAGCTTAAAACTCCAATTCCAAGTCCAGGCCCTTACACATCCCGATTTTCATTGTTCCACCATTGAAAACAGCACTGCCTGGGCCTCCACTCTGAAATTCCCTCCCTAAAACTCTCCACCTTGTTTTGTTGAGGTTTCCCGCACTGTATGAATGACTTGGAGACAGTCAATATTTAGTTTGCCCCCAAACTATTTACAAGCTGCAAGGCCTCATGGTACATTCATTGGACACAAGAACAAAGAAAAGTACCGCACAGGAACAGGCCCTTCGGCCCTCCAAGCCTGCGCCGATCATGCTGCCTGTCTAAACTAAAATCTTCTACACTTCCGGGATCTGTATCCCTCTATTTCCATCCTATTCATGTATTTGTCAAGATGCCCCTTAAACGTCACTATCGTCCCTGATTCCACCACCTCCTCCGGCAGCGAGTTCCAGGCACCCACTACCCTCTGTGTAAAAAACTTACCTCGTACATCTCTTCTAAACCTTGCCCCTCGCACCTTAAACCTATGTCCCCAGGTAATTGACCCCTCTACCCTGGGAAAAAGCCTCTGACTATCCACTCTGTCTATGCCCCTCATAATTTTGCACACCTCTATCAGGTCGCCCCTCAACCTCCTTCGTTCCAGCGACAACAAACCAAGTTTATTCAACCTCTCCTCATATCTAATGCCCTCCATACCAGGCAACATCCTGGTAAATCTCTTCTGCACCCTCTCTAAAGCCTCCACATCCTTCTGGTAGTGTGGCGACCAGAATTGAACACTACACCCCAAGTGTGGCCTAACTAAGGTTCTATACAGCTGCAACATGACTTGCCAATTTTTATACTCAGGTATGCGAAGGATGTAGGTTGCTGCTGTCGAGAGCATGGCAGGGGTGGCGAGAACAGGGTAAATGGGCTGGCAGCTGGACGGGCAAGAGGGCACCTTCCTTCTGGGGCTAGATCCCGTCTCTGCAGTTAGGCCTCAAGATTTTATCACACATTTCCTGCGTTGACAAGCACCTGTGAATTTACCAAAAGAATTGGCTTTCCTGCTGTCATCTTTTGACAGGGCATGGGAACTATTAATAGTTTTGAATGATGCATCATAAATTTAAGTGCAAAAACTAGACTAGTGTGCCAAACTATCATCATGCAGTGTAAAATATTAAGATCTGTGTCAAAATAACTGTCAAGCTCGCCAGAGACTTTTTGCACAGAGTAGCGGTATTAGGGATAAGAAATGCACACTTATTTACGGAGTTTCAGGCCTGTGATGGATGACTGGTGCACTCAGTAATGAAGTCTGCATCTCGACAACTTAGTCCCCAAAGCCAGACAGATGATGTGATTATTGTGATTATTGACTTAACGTTATTAACCAGGAGTTGTCATGTTGAATACTAAATATAGTATTGTGTGCGGACAGTACAGATAATGGGGTCATGGGTCACCCTTGACTCCAATGCGGACAGCAGTCAGCAGCCTGTTGTGGAATTTACTGCTGGTGGCGGGTGGCGCCAGAGCGGAGGAAAGCGTCGATCGTTAAAAGTTACCGATCTTCTTATCAGCACTGTGACGGAGGAATGTGATCTGGGGTTATCCGCTGAAGGAGCTGCCCTGTGTTTCGGTATTTGCTCAGTTTCAGCTATCAATAAAGCACAGAGCTCGAAGGAAAGTCTTGGGGGTTCGCCTGAAGAATCATTCCACAAAGAGCTTCACGTTTGACGAATTAGCTTGGGAGTGCAGTTAGTGTTGTCCTGTTGGGCAAGTGTGGCAACCATTTTATGCAGAGCAAGACAGCAACACGCCCCTCCCCTCCCCCCGAGTCAAGAGGTACCTTCTTTGGCCGGCCCTGTGTCTACTTTTCCATTAGAGCTCGCTGGGAGCCAGGCAAAATATAAAATACCCTCAAAGGTCCCGGGGGCAACCTTGAGCGCACTTGATTGCTTCCATGTATTTTTAAAAACATAGACTACCCAATTCTTTTTTTCCAATTAAGGGACAATTTAGCGTGGCCAATCAACCTATCCTGCGCATCGTTTTGGGTTGTGGGGGTGAGGCCCACACAGACACGGGGAGAATGTGCAAACTCCACACAGACAGTGACCCAGGGCCGGGATTGAACCCGGGTCCTTGGCGCCGTGAGGCAGCGGTGCTAACCACTGTGCCGCCCTGCTGCCCCTGGCTGCATGTTGCAAAGCAGAAGCTGACACAGAATGACCATCGCAAGAATGAGCATCCATTCCGTGTGGTTACAATCACTGTCTCAGCCAGACCTGCTCACTAATACTTTCTCGAGGAGAGAAGGACAATGAATGCTGGCTTTGCCAACTATGCTCATTGGGCAGCACAGTGGTTAGCACAGTCGCTTCACAGCTCCAGGATCCCAGGTTTGATCCCTGGCTTGGGTCACTGTCTGTGTGGAGTCTGCACGTTCTCCCCGTGTGCTCCGGTTTCCTCCCACAGTCCAAAGATGTGCAGGTTAGGTGGATTGGCTGTGCTAAATTGCCCTTAGTGTCCAAAAATATGCATGTTAGGTGGGGTTACAGGGGGAATGGGCTTGGGTAAGGTGCTCTTTCAGAGGGTCGGTGCAGACTCGATGGGCCGAATGGCCTCCTTCTGCACTGGAGGGATTCAATGGTAAGAAGACACAGAAATGAATTTGGAATTCTTTGTGAACCTTGTTTGGTTAAACAACAACTCTCATTGAGAACTACCAAAACTAACATTCTTTCTAATTAAAATGACTCTTAGTCCAGTCCAGCGCCGGTTAGGTGGATTGGCCGTGATAAATTGCCCCTTGGTGTCCAAAGGTTAGGTGGAGTTACGGGGTTAGGTGGGGGAGTGTTCCTAGCTAGGGTGCTCTTTCAGAGGGCCTGTGCAGCTTCGATGGGCTGAATGGGC
Source organism: Scyliorhinus torazame (assembly GCF_047496885.1). Taxonomy (NCBI): domain Eukaryota; kingdom Metazoa; phylum Chordata; class Chondrichthyes; order Carcharhiniformes; family Scyliorhinidae; genus Scyliorhinus; species Scyliorhinus torazame. The sequence goes on from NC_092734.1 coordinate 9,311,001, forward strand.
TCCTTCTGCACCGTAGTGATTTTATGATTCTATGGTTATCACATTGTTGTTTGTGGGAGCTTGCTGTGCGCTAATTAGCTGCTGTGTTTCCTACGTTACAACAGTGACCAAGCTTCAAAAAGTATTTCACTGGCTGTTAAACATTTTGGAATGTCCGGCGCTCACGAAATGTGTGATATAAACGCACATCTTTCCTTTTAGCTCTTGTCCTAGCATTTGGATTGACAAAGATCACAAGGCAATGAAAGGGCCTCCAAGGGTTGAATTCTCCAGGGAGTCAGTGACATTGGCACTTACGTCTTGCAGTCAACATTGGCGCACGCGGCCTGGAGAGATGTTGCTGGTTGGTGTCACTCGGAGTGTAAACGCAACCTGATTTCAAACCGTTCATGGTACATGGGGCTCCTTGAAATGCCCAGACACTACTTAGCATTCATTTCAATGATGAAACAAGAAGGCAGCTCACTACCACTTTCTCAAGGGCAGCTAGCGATGGGCAATAAATGACACCCACATCCTGTGGAAGAATTAACAAAATTAAAGCTTTCAAAGAAAGTTTTTCAAAGAATTATTGCCCCAACCATTTTCCCCTGGGTATTCGCGCTGACGTCAAGACATTGCAAACCGGGGCCGTTCCTGGCTGCAAACACGACTGTGGCAGGAGTTAGGAGCCGGAACTTCAGTTCATCTGCCTTCAGATGTCACTGCTAGGGGCAGAAAGTTTCGCAACCGAGTAAATTTGTTGCTGGCTACGTGTTTGGAGGGGAGGGGAAGGCGGAATTGATTTCAGGGCCTCGAAATCCATTTGAAGCTTGTGTCACTGGGTGGAAAAACAATCGATCCTTTCCAAATCGATGCGAGCAGTTTTGCTGCCAATTACTGTGCAGTGGCAGGTAGCACTGTGCAATGCAGGGAAGGCCTCTGTGCCCTCGTGTTAAGTGGAGCCTTAATTGCACACACTTCATTCAGGAGCTGATTTGGAATATTTCTACTTGTTTTCTGGTTTTTAAAATAATGGAAACCATTGTTCGCAACGTGTGTAGGCAACTTTCTCCAAACCTGTATCACAATGGCAGGATTTAAACTGTTCAGCATTAGTGGGGATAATGGAATTACTATCTTTAATAGTTCAGTTGCTGAGGCTCCGCTGTCGATCGTTAGCGATCAGGTTGCAATAGCTTTATTCCTTCCCATGTGCTCCACGCTCATTTTCATATTCACTCTATGCTTACTTCTCTTGTTGCCAACTCTGGTTGGATCTTTTCCTGGAGATTTCATCACATGGTCTTCAAACCCATCACCCGTCGCCCACTCCCCCCCTATCCGCGACCAGCCAGTAAACCACCCTGATTGGATGGCTCCCGACTATCGTTCTAATCGCCTTATTCCTGGAGACTCTGGGGCAACCCTGGAGGGTTGGCAACCCGTGAGAACATACCATATACCCAGAGCAGAACCACACTGATCCTGATCTCAAACCAGAGACCAGTGTGTGAGGGAGCGATGGCCTGATACCAAAACTGCAGGCGTTCACTGTGGACGTGTTAGACTTGTAGCTCACGATGTAGAATCCATAGAATCCCTACAGAAGTAGGCCATTCAGCCCATCAAGCCTGCAAAGACCCTCCAACCTATCCAGTGCCCCTGCGCATTGCAGCACCACACCTGTTAAGTCGGAGTTCGTTGTGTGGACGAAGGGATTGTTTCCATCTACACAGATGTAATCGCTTCTCTGATAGGGCATACCTGGGGAAAGACAATCAAAGGGTTGTTTTTAAAAAAAAGTGTTTTCTTTCATATGTCTTTCAACACTTTAGTTTCTCGGTTCCAAAACAATATTGAGGATGGGGTCGGTAGGACTGGTTGGGCTGGTTGTAACATCGCAGGCTGGAATCTCCAGGGGCCTAACCACAGTTGGCAACCTTCACAGATGCCTGGAAGAGAGCGTGACTGGCTGAGGAGAGCTTTTTGTCCTCCGTCATCGAGCTGAGCGTTATCCCGTCGTAAGAAACCAAACCGTGGCCCTGGGTGAACAAATGCGGCATGTACTCTGCGTGGAATAATTCCCCACCGAGAATGCAAATCAAGTAAATCTGAAGTTTGGTGCCGTTAACTCTGTTAAGCATGAGAATGAGCTGCAACTTGAGTGAATGTGAATGTCTCCCTCTGATGAACTGGAATTTGACCCAGACTGGCTGGGTGCCTGTACATGTCTGTATTGTATGTACATCCCTCACATCCTCCAGGCAGTAATTTGCAGCCTGTATCACAGCAACAGAAGGCGACCATTCAGCCCTCCAAGGTTCACTGGTATCATGGCTGATCTGTACCTCAGCTCCGTCAACCTCCATCTTGATTCTTTATTCCTTCACCGTACCTGTTAAAAATCAATAGAGCTCCGCTTTGGCATCTGATCCCAAGTCTAAAAGGTTTTTTGGGGGGAGGAAGAAGGTTTCAGATTTCCACTCTTAAGTGCTTCCTGACATAATTCGAGAGAAGCTTCACTCTGATTTTAAGATTATGTCCCTTTGTTCTGGACAGCCCACTCCTCCTCCATCCCCCACAAGCATCAGATCCTTAAATCAGCTTAATCCCGCCACTCCGATCACCCCCTAGCGCTCGATACTCGAGGTAATACAGGTTTCACCTGTTGAGTCTGGCCTCATAATTCAGCTCTTACGAGCATTGGAGATGGTACAAAAAGCTGTGGTCAGAGCTTTGTGGGAAAACACTTCAGTTCTGTCCCCCAGGTGGCGTTGGTCTGCGGAAGTGTTGAACGAGGGGCCTATCATATGAAGAGAGACTTCAAGGGTTGGGCCTGTACTCCTCACAGTTTAGAAGAATGAGAGGTGGATCCTATTGAAGCGTATCGGACGCTGAGACTTCACGGGGTGGTTACCGGGGAGGGTGTTTCCTCTCATAGGAGAGACCGAGTCTGGAACTCTCCGTCCGTTCACCGGGATACTCTTTTCCCATGGGCAGCGCACCCCTCCACCCGCGGCTTTCCCAGCAGTATGGGATGGCTTCAATGGGAAATCCCATTGCAGGGAGGAGAGAATCCCATCGCCAGTAAACGGAGTGCCGCCGGGAAACACATGGCTGGGGGAGGAGAGAATCCCGCCCAGAGTCCCTTCCTGGTGGTTTAGTGAGGGTGTCCTGTGGACTGCTGGGTCAGAATGGTCCCTGGCCAGTGAGTCACTTCACCTCATCTCAGGCGGCATTAAGAAGCATGGCTTCGTGGGTGGCACTCTTGCCCCACCGCCAGGAGGACTGTGGGTTCAAGTTCCACTCCATCGACCTGAGCACAAAATGCAGGGCGATGCTCCCGTGTGGTACTGATGGTGCTGAATTTCGGATGCAATATTAAATTGAGGCTCTGTGTGTCCTCTCAGGTGGATATAAACAACCTCAGGATATTTCGATGAAGAAACGCAGGAGAGGTTTCCCCAGTATCCTGGCCAATATTTATCCCTGAAGCAAAACACTACAACAGATTAGTTGGCCACTATCACAGTAAGGTCAATGTTCTGGGGCGAAATTCGCCAGAAACGGCTCGATGTACGCCGACAGGCGCCCAAAATGGCGCAAATCAGACGGGCATCGCGCCGCCCCAAAGGTGCGGAATGCTCCGCATCTTTGGGGGCCGAGGCCCAACATTGAGGGGCTAGGTCGGCGCTGGACGAATTTCCGCCCCGCCAGCTGGCGGAAAAGGCCTTTGGTGCCCCGCCAGCTGGAGCGGAAATGACATCTCCGGGCGGCGCATGCGCGGGAGCATTAGCGGTCGCTGACAGCTTCCCACGCATGCGCAGTGGAGGGAGTCTCTTCCGCCTCCGCCATGGTGGAGACCGTGGCGGAGGCGGAAGGGAAAGAGTGCCCCCACGGCACAGGCCCGCCCGCGGATCGGTGGGCCCCGATCGCGGGCCAGGCCACCGTGGGGGCATCCCCCGGGGCCAGATCGCCCCCCGCCCCCACCCCCCCCAGGACCCCGGAGCCCGCCCGCGCCGCCTTGTCCCGCCGGCGGGACAGGCATTTTAGCGGCGGGACTTCGGCCCATCCGGGCCGGAGAATCGAGCGGGGGGGCCCGCCAACCGGCGCGGCGCGATTCCCGCCCCCGCCCAATCTCTGGTGCTGGAGACTTTGGCAACCAGCGGGGGCGGGATTCACGCCAGCCCCCGGCGATTCTGCGACCCGGCGGGGGCTCGGAGAATCTCGCCCCTCATCTCTTTATCTCACTCCCCTCCTTTAAGACTCTACTTAAATCCATATCTATTTGGCCAAGCTATTGATCATCTGATCTAATATCTCCTTATGTGGTGCAGTGTCTTACTTCGTGTTCTGAGGGTCCTGAGCTCTTTCATTTCATTAAAGGTGCTATATGAATGTAACTTGTTGCTGCTGTTTGTGGGATCTTCCTCTGCACAGGTTACCTGCCGGGTTTCTTGCATTGCAGCTGGAACAGCACGTTGGGTGCATTTCATTGGCAGCAAAGCCCTTTGGAAAGTCCAGAGTTTATGAAAGGTATTTCAATTGGTCTGTGCGCGCTTGCGCTGGGGAAAGGACAGAATCAGGTTCCCATTTCGAATCAACACTCAATGAAGTGCAGCGCAGCTGGCCAAGTACCCGGGATTGAGGCTGCAGTTCACCTTGCGGTCGAGGAGCGTGCCGACTTTCACGGTCCCGGCTTACGGTCGCCAGGGCGAGCGACTGGATGGGAAATGCGCAGTGGCTGGACGCCCTGAGTCAGGAGCTGACGGGTCTTCCGATTGGAAGGGGAATGGCTTTTAAGGAAAACGCACTGACTACTCCTAGTTCATCAATGCTGCATCCGGTTTTCGTAACATTCACCCCACTTTACCACTCCCAAAATGAGTGTGGTTTCCAAAAGGTTGCTCCTTGTCTCCAAACCCAACTTTTGTTCCTGATGTCCTGGTCATACAGTCTGAGGCAGTGGAGTGGTTGTTTTGGTTAACACATGAAGGAGGCACGGTGGCGTAATGGTTAGCACTGCTGCCTATGGCGCTGAGGACCTGGGTTCGATCCCGGCTCTGGGTCACTGTCCGCGTGGAGTTTGCACATTCTCCCGTGTCTGCGTGGATTTCACCCCAACAACCCAAAGATGTGCAGGTTAGGTGGATTGGCCACGCTAAATTACCCCTTAACTGGAAAAGAAAATTGGGTACTCTAAATTTATTTTTTAAAAACACACTAAGGAGCCCTTCAAACTGTGTCTTTAAGTCCTATATGTATATATTTAAGTCCTATATGTATATATTTCCGTAATACTATACGTAAACACGACACATATATATGCATAATCGCACATGCATCTAGAGTAACAGCATCCCCGAACAGGCGCCGGAATGTGGCGACTAGGGGCTTTTCACAGTAACTTCATTTGAAGCCTACTTGTGACAATAAGCGATTTTCATTTCATTTCATTTTCATTTCATACTCACACATATATACATATTTAGTCATACATATATGTGTAAACATATTTTATATGTATATATTTCTCTTCAGTGTTCTTTCCCAGTTCTGATTCTGCTCAAAGACATTGAAAAAGCAATCAGAAAGTTAACCTACGAGAGAGAGAGAGAGATGGTGAGAGCAGCGAATATGATTTTCACTTGAGGCATTTTCCTGTTCCCACTGGTGCTATATATTTTCATGAGTTGATGTTCCATCCTGTTGTTTATTTGGCAGGTGAGCTGTGGGTGTGCTGACTTGAGATTAGCTCGGGGTGGTATTAAAGGCATTACAATTTTCCTTAACCCCTACCCCTCCCCTCCCTCAGGTAAGGGAAGGGACATTAGAGATCTGCATCTACTTGAAGCACAAATTTAATTTCGAAATTCCCAGATACCAGAGTATTGTTGCCAAGTATAATTCTTGTATGTCTTCCTTGGCAACAGGCTACAGTATCTTCTGGGCGATGTCTTAATGCAATTAAAAAAAAGGCAAACACAACAACTTTCTTTGGAATCGAGCCAAACAATTGATTTTAAGTGAAGACCTGAAGTAAAATCCGAGCGCATCTCCAGATACGAGACAAGGCCCGAAGGGATTGAGCCAACCCTAGCCCGCCTTAAATTTACCTTGTTAAATCACATAATTACCTCATGTTACGTCACTGTCACTGGGCTGCGATGAGCTCAACCGATCTTTGAGTCACCATTTCTTTTTTAAATAAAACTTTTTCTGAGTTACCAAGCCAGGGCTCAGAGTGTGGGTCAGGGGCGAACCCCTAATCCAGCTCCTCGCCTGCTCCAAAAACCAATTCGAATTGAATCCAATTCATGGTCCCCACAAGAGAGACATACCAGATCTGAGCCAAAAGGCTCAATCTACACTACACTTGATCTTAGCCAAAAGGCCGAGAAGCGATCGATTCACCATTTCAAAGCATGCTTGAGTGAAGTGATGATGATTGCGGGGGAGACAGAAAGAATTCTCATCTGCTCCAAATGAAATGCCCCCCTCATAACGAGTGTGAGGTTCAGTAATGTGGAACAGCACTTTTTCAACAGGTGAAGGAAGATACGATTGAAGTGGATTCCGCTTCCGTTCCAGTCAATATTTTTCCGTTTCTTTAGCTTTCAGCTCTAAAAAGAAGTCATCCTTTTTGAAATATTCATTGTCATCAGCGCTGAGCCAACCTTCAGATCACACATGGCAGTAAATTAATACTCCGGTCACAAGGTGAGGAAAGGAAGGTGGGAGGCAGATGGGGGAAGGTCTGTAAAAAATATCAAGGAACCCTGGTTACTATTCATTCAGGACCTTCAGTCTTCATGCTCTCTCTTGTAGGGAATGACGATTTGAATGTTTTCTCTCAAAGGGACTGTAGTGCAAAGGGATGGAAGTTCATCAAATCTCTTGTTGAAATCAAGATTTGTTACAGAAGGAGGCCATTTGGCTGTCGTATTGCTACCAGCTCTCCAAATAAGCAATTCACCTAGTGTCATTCTCCCACCTTCTCATAACCCTGCACATTTTTTCCATTTCAAGGAACTACCTAATTGCCTTTTAATTCCTCAATTGAACCTGCCTCCACCATGCTCTCAGACGGTGCATTCCAGATCCTAACCACTCGCTGTGTGAACCTGCCTCCACCATGCTCTCAGACAGAACATTCCTGATCCTAACCATTTGCTGTGTGATAAAGTATCTTCTCAATTACTTCTTTTGCCAATTACTTTAAATCTGTGTCCTCTCATTCTTGATTTTTCCAAGGGCCGGTACAGACTTGATGGGCCGAATGGCCTCCTCCTGAACTGTAAATTCAACGATTCTATATTCTATAAATGGGAACCCGTTCTCCCTATCTACTCTGTCCAGACCCCCTATGATTTTGACCTCAATCCAATCGCCTCTCACCTTTCCCCTTGGAAAACAGTCCTAGCTTCTCCAATCTATCTTTATAACTGAAGTTACTCATCCTCCCGCAGTGTGGCACCCAGGACTGAGCACAACACTTAGTTGAGGCTGAAGCAGTGTTTTAAATAGCTTAACATAACTTCCTTGCTCTTGCACTCTATACCACTGTTAATAAACCCTAGGATGCGCATTATTACCCACATGCTCAATCTGCCACCTTCAATGACTTACGCACATCTACACTCATGTCCCCCTGTACCTGCAGCCTCCTTAGAGTCGGACCCATATTTAAATTGTTGCTCCATCCTTCATCCCTGGTTCTTCCCACCAAAATGAATTGTTTCCCATCCCTCTGTATTGAACTTCAACTGCCACTTGTCTGCCCTTTCCACCAACTTGTACGCTGTCCACCTCACGGTTCACAATGCTTTCTAAAACTTCATCCAGAGTGTCAAGACCCCATTTCGAGTATCACCTTCGGCCCTGGGCATCAGGTCTCAGGAAGGGTAGATTGGCCTCGAAGGGGATGCAGCGGAACAATACTAGCCCTGAAGGGGATAAGTTACGAGGGGCAGGTTTCATAAAGTAGCCCCTTGTAGTGCCTTAAAAATAAAAGTTTCAGGAATGATCACACTGAGGTGTTTAAGATGATCAATAGGGTTGACTCCTAACTGTCCTCTCCAATGGCCCAGCAAGCCCCTCAGCTCAAGGGCAATTAGGGATGGGCGACAAATGCTGGCTTTCCGGCGATGCCCACATCCTGGGAAAGAATAAATGGGAAAAAAGATGATTTCAGGGCAGGTGGAGAAAATCTCAAATTTCAGCTTGCAGGATTTTTGCAAATTTAAGGGTTTAAAAAGATATGGAGCCAAGGCAGGTTGGCGGATATCGGCTACCTAACTTAGCCAGGACCTAACTTAGTGGCGGAACAGGTTCCGGGGGGGAGTGAATGACCTCCTCCTGCATCTGTATATAAAAATAAAGTTTCTTCCTGATAAAAAGGTGCTGCTGATGCAACGACCAAAGGGAATATCAATTTTGGATGCGAAAAATAATTTAAAACTTACTTTTGGATAATTTGTTTTTAAAATGCCAAATTTAGAAGTTTGAAATATGAATAAGTTTGTGCAATTAAGTTAAAGGTGGCGATTGGCCTGTCCCTCAGAAAGTTTGGAGTTCATGTCACACTCCAGAACTTTTAAGAAAATTGTAACAGTTTTCTCAACAATGGTTTGAACGCAGCGAGCTCACTGTCAGTAATTGCCCTAAGCCCGTGAGCTGAAGGACATTTCCGTGCAGTACTGATGGGAGTTCCGCACTGTCGGCATGCGCCATCTTTCGAGGGACACGTTAAGCCCAGGGCCAGTCTGCTGCCTCAGGCGGACGCCAAAGATCCCGTGGCACTGTCTGGCGACGAGTCGTTTCATCCAGTGTCGATGAAAAAAAAACATCTGGTCACCATTGCAATGCTGTTTGTGGGATCTTCTTGTGCGTAAATTGGCTGCTACGCTTTCTACATTACAGCAGTGACTGCACTGACAAAGGACTTTGTAAAGTGCTTTGGGGTGTGCTAAGCGAGGCTCTATACAAATGTAAGTCGTCTGTTTTATGAAGCAGATTCCCCTGCCGCTAGTGCGCCTGTAAGTCTGCGCGTAGAAAACAAACAGGTGTCACATGACTGGTCAAGTGTCGCTGTACAACCACTTGCAAATGCCCCTCAGGTCTACCCATCTGTTGCTGCGGAAGGTGCATCTTTGTTCTGTGTCTGCGGGAGGCCCAGTCAAGCAGGTGCTGTGTGAACCAGATGTTGTTTACTCAGTCTAATGGAACCCAGGCTATTGGGCAGCTGGCCATGTGTGTTACCAGTAGACTTTCTGACTAGCTACACTTTACTGATAAGACCTCCTGATAATAGTAATCTCCTCAAAACTTGAGACAGCAGATTGCGGCCGTTGTCATAGTTGCACAATCGCTAAAAGCTTTTTGTTGTCAAGCGTTTCAGGTGAAGGGTTGGAGAGGGGGGGGGTTGGCCGCTTCTGAAAGGCTTGGTCTGTTAATGGCTTATGTTAACCTCCAAACTGCTCGTCAATCTTCCTTGTGGCAAGGACCCCGGGCAGATTAGGCTGCCAAGAACACAACAGTCTGTTTATGCTTTCAAAGGGCCATTGTCTCTCTGGTTAATTTAGCAGAGACAGGATTTAAAAAAAAATCAAAATGCAGAGGCCACCCGACATCCCCATTACTTGAGAGCCTTCAGAGTTGGGAGGTACCTGAACTGATGTGTCCAACCCTACATCCCACCTCCTCGAATAGAGTGAGTTTCTTGCTTTAGAATTCTTTCAAAGATGCTTGAATGCTCCTTTCCAATAAGATTGCAGGGTAAAGAACAAAAGAAAGGCCTTGCGTTTCTACCGCTACTTGCTGGTCAGGCATCCCTGTTGTATGTTTTAGGTGCAGAGGTGATTCTGGTCTCTATGTAACAGGTTTTTTTTCACAGTGTTGAACTGTCACAGCTCCAGCTTCCAGAAACTTCTACAGTCCCCACGCCCAGGCTTAACGGATCAAGCACATTGAGCATCAATAATAAACAGGCTTACATAATCAAACCCAGAACAATTGGACACGACAATCCCAAAGACGTCACTGCTGTGATGAGGGAAACGCAGCGGCCTATTTGTACAAACAGTGTGGGACAGAGGAGCAGGAAACCTGGTTTAGTGATGTTAGGTGACGGATAAGCATTGGTTCAGAGCAGCAGGTAGAGCTCCCCTGGTCACTTACGAAGCAGTGCTGTGCGATCTTTCAGAGGACAGCCAAGGTTTAAAGTCTTAACCGAAAGCTGGCACGTCCGACGTGTGCAAAGGTGCTAGACTGGAGCTTTAGAGGGATGGTAAGGGAGTGGCAGGCATTCGAGGTCTCACAGGTCGACGGTTGTCAATTCTGGTCGGACCTCTTCCTTGGCTTTTGTTTCGGTGCAACATCGTGGGCCGAAGGGCCTGTACTGCGCTGTATCGTTCTATGTTCTATGACATCTCAACACCCACACCTCTTGGTCAAGCAGGTATTTTCCTCCTCTTCCTCCAATCCTTTTATATTGAGTTAATCTTATCGATCTAGCGTGGCGACTGTTTTCATTCAGTTGGCATCCAGCTGAAGTAGGAAGGTGATTTCATAGATGATTCCAGAAGGTGGGGCTAGGTTCTTGAGGATTATGGACAAAAAGTGGGGATATGGGATGAATCATTGCTGTTCTGTGCTGTACTGTTCTATGTTCTATCCCTTCAAAGAGCCAACACGGAGGTGATGGGCCGGATGGCCTCTTCTCCTGCTGTAACTTGCCACAATTTGAGGAGATGCAAGTGTTCCAAGAGAATGAAAGCACGCGAGCGATTCTCCTGGGCGCTACTCGTGGCAGTGTCCTGGAAACCTCTAGGGCAGGCCTGGAGGTTTGGCCATCCTACACAGGCCCGATGGCCAGTATGTTCTCGATCATGAGCAACCCGCTTTACACATCGCAGTGCTCCCAGCCACTAAAATCAGTTCAACCAGCGAAAGCCTTATTTACTGAATGCTGGCCACCCCGTTGCTGCACAGGGTAAAGACAACAATCACCAAATCGAGGGGAAATTAAAGCATGGCTGAATCGAGCCATTGATACCGGTGGATCATTAGGAGCGTGCGTAAAGCTCTTTCAATAACCATGCACCCCACGGAGCCTGTGTACATTCAGTGCTTCATAATGGAGTGCGCCCTGCTGATTGAATGGGTGGATTCTATAGGCTTAACCCTGGGTTCAGTCTTGGCCGTACAAACATGCTTTTGTTGTTGGGTTGGATGGGCCTCAAGTTGGAGTGCTTATTTGTTTCGCTGAATGAAGGGTACATCAACATTTTAGTCCCTCAGAGACACATCTGTTCTGTCAGAACGGGTTACTTAGCCATTTCTTCCAGGGAAGGCCAGCGACTCGGTAATGAAACCAGGAAAAGAAACACGGGGATTGCTTTTGTCCCCCAAATTCACTTGTGCATTTCCCCAGCGTGGCTTTTGTGCTTTCGACTACGGAGGCAGCCGGCTTTCTGAATTGGCTGTCGCGTGGTTACAAACGGGGACCATGTCACGGCGAGTGACGATAATCACCTCCACTGGTGAGGCAGGCTGGGGAACCCGTGCTATTAAAATGATGACAGGAAGCTCACCATCGTAACTCCTACTCCTGATTTTACCTCTTGGGTGTGAGTGTTTTGCCTTTTAAACAATTATCTTGTTTTATTTGTTTACGGGATGTGGGCTTCGCTGGCTAGGCCAGCATTTATTGTCCATCTCTGTTGCCCTTCAGAAGGTGGTGGTGAGTCGCCTTCTTGAACCGCTGCAGTCCCTGAGGTGTAGGTACACCCAGAGTGCTGTTGGGGAGGGAGGTCCAGGATTTTGCCCCAGCGACAGTGAAGGAACTGCCAATGTATTTCCAAGTCAGGGTGGTGAGTGACTTGGAGGGGAACTTGCAGGTGGTGGTGTTCCCCTGTGTCTGCTGCCCTTGTCCTTCTAGATGGTAGTGGTCATGGGTTTGGAAGGCGCACCCATCCAGGCAACTGAAGAGTATTCCATCACACAGCTGACCTCTCCGAACGTCCGATCTGTATGCAAAAGAAAAGAAAATCTCTCACATAGGTGCGATGAAGAATGTGGCTCAGCAATCTGTTAGCACTTTGTGAATGAAGCCTTTGCCCCCTTCCAAACCACCTACACAGCGAGCTGTTTTAAAGCTCAACTTTCGGCCCATTGAAAATGATTTCAATCCTTTTGATGCTGGTCCAGTTTAAATTGTCCCTTTACTGAAGAGTAATTGTTTTTAAAAAGAGCCACCTGTTTAGGCCGAGTCGTGGACACAGCCCTACAAGCCTGCTCCAAGATTTTACAAGCTCATCCCTGATTTTCTGTATCAAATCCACTCTCCCCACCCATCCCCCATCGCTAAATATCCAAAACGAACCGACTTTCAAACCTTCCAACTGACCAAGTGGGATTTGAGCTCGTTCTGTTTGATTATTCATTCATCATTCTTCCAGTTTCGGAAATAGTATGAGATTAATTTCACCTTATCATTTTAACTATTTAGGGCAAATATAAATGTCACTAAGATTGATACAGATTGAGAGAACGTTAGTGGTATGTTAATTATATCATTAAGAAAGACAGGTAAAGGGCATTTTTTATTTAACGACTTTGAGCACTTATAAAGAGAGATTGCTGGGCTACTGAATTAGTTGGTAGGAGGCAGACATATGTGATGTTGCACACTGTAAATATAGGAACAGGGAGTGAGCAGCAGAGGTAGAAGATGCCTGGTCACGATTGCCCAGTTGGCGGGCAGGGTCCGACAGGCTCAGTGGATCCCGAGTGCTTCCTTCCTGGCTGTCATTTTGTCGTCCCCAAGCTGATTGAGCATTTAGAATTGCGAGTGGGGGCGAAGAGTCAGCAGACATGGGAGGGGATGATATTCGGGGTGGCACAGTGCTTAGCACTGCTGCCTCCCAGCGCCAGGGACCCGGGTTCAATTCCGACCTCGGGTGACTGTGTGGAGCTTACACGTTCTCCCCGTGTCTGCGTGGGTTTCCTCCGGGTGCTCCGGTTTCCTCCCACGGTCCAAAGATGTGCAGGTTAGGTGGATTGGCCGCGCACAACTTTCCCGAAGTGTCCAAAGATAGGGCAGGGGATTGGGACTATGTAGGGTGCTCTTTCGGAGGGTCGATGCAGAATCGATGGGCCGATTGGCTTCCTTCTGCACTGTAGAGATTCTATGTTTCGGTGATTTGAGAAGGGGTTTGATTTTGGTCAGCTGCTTAATGCACTTTGTAAGAAACAGTTTCTTCTTGATGTTAAATTGAATTCCTCGCCTTGCAGGTTCCCGGGATTTATGGTGCGAAATCCACTTTTCCGTGGCCCACAGCCCAGGGAGCCGTCCTGTCTGACATTTATTTTCCTTTTGTGTGAGACACACACAGAGCTACAGGTCTACATGATGCAACTTGAAAAAGGGTTACGTGTCACAATGTAATTCCATCCTACTCACTGCCAGAGTTAACAGCAGTGTCATCAAACCCTTCTTCAGGGTAAACAGAGCCCTGTGTCGCATGCACCTCGGCAACATGATTAGGTTGCACAGTGTGTCACAACTGTTTCTTCTGCCTGATTTTAATTGGTCCTCGGAGAACGCTCCCCAATTGAGTTAAGCGCAGATCGCTCCTGCAATCTCCCGAGATTGCTCCAATCCTGCTAACATGACTTTTTGCTTATGTTTCTGTCTCGTTGTAGCTGCTGGAATCTGAGTAAGGGAATCAAATGCAATGAATCAGATCATTCTTTTATGAAGAGAAGCCCTGCATTTGTATAGTGTCTTTCTCGGCCACCCAGTTTCTCCACGCCTCGCGGTCGGCGAAGTCCTTTACTGAAGTGCAGCGACTGTTGTAATGTAGGAAATACGGCTGCCAATTTGCACACAGCAAGCTCCCCAAAATAGCGATGCGATAATGACCAGATAATCTGTTTCATTGGCTGTAGATTCAGTGATGGATATTGACCAGGATGTCGGGGAGAACCCCCACCCCCCACTCTCACCCCCTCCCGACTCCACCCGCTCATCGAAATACTGCCGCGGCATCTTTTGCACCCACCGAGAAGATGGGTGAGGCCTTGGTTTAACGTTTCACCTGGAAGACAGTGCCTCCGGCAGTGCAGCACTCCCTCAGTGCTGCACTGGAGTCTCAGTGGAGATTTTTGTGCTGAAGTCCCGAAATAAGTGTCGAATATGTTCACACTTGGTGAGGTGTCTGCACCTTGAACCCCAGTTTCTCATCTCATGCTGGTCCCTCCCACCTGCCTGCCTGGAAGCCAAGCAAATGCTACCAATCTGCTCTCTCCAAAAGGGCAGATTGTCAGCTCGCAAAAGCAGAGAAATCGAGGGGCGCGCCATGTGAACATTGCAGGGGCAGAGTCAAACCCCAACTCGCCCGATGAAAGTGGTCCCCTGGGCGAGGCTGGTACCTTGGAACATGGGTCGAGCGCAGTTGGTGGGGAAAGTGAGTCCAGGATGTTGATCCGGCACACCCTCCCACAATTCCAGGAGCCTCTCAAAGCAATACACTGCCCAGGCCCGCAACCAAGGGCAAAGCTTGTGTCAGCATGATTTTCTATCCAAAACTCCCTTCCTGATGAATGGTCTTCCTCACCTTTGTTGAGATCAAATGTGTCTGGACTCCTGGCAGAATATGGTTTAAAATAATGTAAAGCGAGTGGCAGCAAGGGAAGATCATGGGCGAGGGAAGACCATGGGCGAGGGAAGACCATACATAAGGAGGACCAGGGGTGAGGCAAGATCATGTGCGAGGGAATACCATGCACGAGGGAGGACCATGGAGGGGGGGGGCAGACCTGGAATCATGGGCGTTCAAGCTCATGCGAAGAGTTTTTTTTTAGTTCATTCGCGAGTTGTGGGCTCCGCTGGCTAAGCCAACATTTATTGCCCATCCCTAATTGCCCTCGAGTCGGTGGTGGTGAGCTGCCTTCATGAGCCGCTGTAGTTCATGTGGCGTAGGTACACCCACAGTGCTATCAGGCATGGAGTACCAGGATTTTGACCCAGTGACAGTGAAGGAACGGTGATATATTTCCAAGTCAGGAAGAGGGAACGTCCAGGTGATGGTGTTCCCATGTCTACTGACTTTGTCCTTTTGGTGGCAGAGGTCAGGAGGGTGGGTGAGGTCCTGCAGTGCATCTTGTAGATAGTAGCCACCATCTCCCCATTGCTGAAATTTGATTGAGGGATTGGAGATACGGTGGAATAGCAGAAAGGCCCAAGATAAGCTATCGGGTCGAGTGTGCTATAAATACAGTTGAACATTTGAATGGATCTTATGGCCTGGTGTTTGCTATAAAGGATGTATCAAACGCTGCCTCACTATCTGCCCTCCACACTGGGATCTAACCTGTATTATTGCTTAAATCTTTCTCAATGGCAATACTGCATAAACACGAAATGAAATGAAAATTGCTTATTGTCACAAATAGGCTACAAATGAAGTTACTGTGAAAAGCCCCTAGTCGCCACATTCCAGCGCCTGTTCGGGGAGGCTGGTACGGGAATCGAACCGTGCTGCTGGCCTGCCTTGGTCTGCTTTCAAAGCCAGCGATTTAGCCCTGTGCTAAACCAGCCCCTATTTTAGATATCTGTCTGTTCAGTGATCGGAAGACTTGAATCAGTAAGCTGCATACAACCTGTTAATAGACTTTAGATTTAATTTAAGCCGCTTCGCTCGCACAACGTGATTTTGACACTGATTTTCCAATCAGCTCCCTCCAGCACATCAATAATGAGGTGATTGTATGCTAATTTCTCTTTTAATATGCCATCCGAAATAGCTCGGTGAACATTGACTCTGCTATTTAAAGCTGTCCTTTGTGGTAATGAGAGCAAATCCGTTCAAAAAGTTGTGTTTTTAAATTGGGGTGTTAATAGAGAGCACTTTGAAGCAACAGGTTTAACTGCACGCCGTGATACCAGAGGGGCCGACTTTCAGAGCTTTGCTCTTGTCTGCGGGCCTGAGCAGTGCATTGCTTTGAGAAGCTCCTGGAGATGTGGGCGGGTGTGCCAGATCAACATCCGGCTCTCACTTTCCCCACCAGCTGTGCTCGACCCATTTTCCAAGGTACCAGCCTTGCCCAGGGGCAGCTCTCACCCGGCAAGTTGGGATTTGACTCTGCCCCTCTGCAATGTTCACATGGTGCGCCTCCTGATTTCTCCGCTTTTGTTCGGGCAGGCATCGGGTGAGGTCTTCAGGTGCAATGGGCAACGTCCCTGTCCCTGGGCAAGAAGCTGCAGGTCCCAAGTCCACTCCCGGCCATTGTAGGTCTGTTCGTAACAGGACCCAACGGATTGATTATCGATCTGTAAATCCTTCTGATTTGCCTGTGGCAGGCAGTAAGAACAGGAGAGTCTCCAGATCAAGAATGCTACAGCAAACGACCGCAGTACCTTGTCAGGCATAACCATGGGCCTCCATGTGGAAGACCAATGATCTCTTTGGGCAAGATAGCTGAAGACAGAGAGAGCAAGAGAGGGAGAGAGAGAGATAGGGAAGATGTTTCCAGGTACAAGTGAGAATATAAAATACCTAGGGGACCTAAATATGAGAAAATCACGAGTAAGTCCTATCAGGAATTCAGGAGAATTTTCCTTATCCAGTCAGTGGTGTGAATGTAGAATCTGCTACCTGCATCGATGTGAATTCAGCAGAAAGCCTAACTGGGACTTGAAAGGATGGGAAGAGATTTTATTCGTCAAAGAAAATGTCGCTAAGTTTTAGGATCTTAAAAGCTGCCAAAATGGCTGCAACGCCCTGATCAGCTGGATGGAAGTATTAACAGGTTTTAACTTGTCTATTCAGCCAAGCAGTGGAGAGGTGATCAGGAGTTACAAAATGAATCCGCTTCATAACAACAGGCGCAGTATTACAACCCATCATTAGTGGCACAGAGTCATTAAAGGTTGCCCCTTGACCTCAGGTCAGGCTGTTAGAAAAGCCAATGAGGCTATCCTCTGTGGGTGCATCGAGATGATATATATCGTTAATAAAATGGTGTCACCCGTGAGGGACATGAGATAGGTTTGGCATTTTTCTCTTCAGGAAGCGCGTGCAGAGTTTTGTAAGAGCAACTTGCAGTGAAATGGATTCCCAGATGGAAGGGCAATCAAGAGAATTGCGTTCAACATTTCCAGAAAGGGCGTGCTTATTTTACTCAGAGTGGCATGCTTTTTATTCCTGAAGAGCGAGAATTGCTGCTATCGAAGCAGCCAGGCGGAAATGCAAATTCCTGGACGTAGCGGTTTAGTCTTCACAGTTCCCCATCCTTAACGTCAATGCATCGTACAGGTTTCAGTGTCTGATGTTCAGATAACAGTCATTATCTGACAATGTCGCGATTGAGGCAACCAGCTAGCCGCAGGTTGTGCAGGCTGGAATAGAGCTGTCGGGAACGGCTGTGCTTTTAATCTGATTGATCCCTTCGCCCTCACTTGTGGGTTGCAGTAAAGTCTAATGCATTTTCCGTTCTGTTTCCACCTTTGAATGCCAATGTTCCCTGTGTACGGGTCGAGAACCTTGTTATTATACAATGCGTTACACAGAATAATGGGCACCTATAATAATAATTACAAGGCAGTAACTTAATCAGTGAGTTCCTTGGTAATAACACAGAGGCTGAACTGCTTTATAATCAGCACCTAAAGGCTCACAGTTAGGTTAAAGCTTTGAAATTACTCCAGCCGACCCGCTGTCTGCACTTCAGGCAGCCTTTTGTTTCGTGTGGCTGTCTGTGTCAGAGACCCACTATGTTTAGTGCGTTTGATGCTTGATAATCTTCACTACAGAGGGCGAAAGATGATACTGTAATTCTAGTGAGAAGTAATCAGTTCTTCACTATTGGAGGATGCTGCTCTATTAGATTGTGTTTGTGTAGAATAATATCGAGCGCAGGAACAGGAGAAGGCCATTCAGTCCATCAATTCTGTTCTACCATTCAATTAAATCACGGTTGATGCGTATTTTAGCTCTGCCTGTCCACATTGATTCTATAATCTTTAATACTCTTGCCCAACAAAAACTGTTGAGGAGCATATTGACGAGGGAATGCCTGTCTGATTATGCTCGGGCAGAAGCAAAATACAGCAAATTGGAAGTCTGAAATAATAACAGAAAATGCAGGAAATATTCCTTTTATCGCATCTAAAATTCCAGATGATCGCTCTCAGAAGAATGGTCAGTGATTAATGCCTTTATGGGTCACACCACTCAGGAACATCTCACATCACCTCAAACATTTTAGTTTGTGCGCAAGTGTAAGATAGGCGTTATCGAGTTTGCAATCCATGTCACATCTCTCCCCATTTGGATCTTAAGTGCCAGCAAATATCCCAATGGCAGAAAATCAAAATCTACCCCTTTGACTTTGGAATCGAAGCCGGGTAACACTGAGATTAATACCCATTCAATCTGGTGCTGTTGCTGTTGGTTAAGAAAGAGGTTTGCCTGAGAAACTAAGAGAACCCGCTGTTTCGCTGAATCAGCACCGGACCTTGAAATGCCAACCTGGAGTGCGGAAGGATGTTACAAGTTACAGAGGGACATAGATAAGCTGCAGCGCTGGGCTGAGAGGTGGCAAATGGAGTTTAATGCAGTAAAGTGTGTGATGATTCATTTTGGAAGGAATAACAGGAAGACAGAGTACTGGGCTAATGGTAAGATTCTTGGCAGTGTGGATGAGCAGAGAGATCTCGGTGTCCATGTACATAGATCCCTGAAAGTTGCCACTCAGGTTGAGAGGGTTGGTAAGAAGGTGTACGGTGTGTTAGCTTTTATTGGTAGAGGGATTGAGTTTCGGAGCCATGAGGTCATGTTGCAGCTGTACAAAACTCTGGTGCGGCCTCATTTGGAGTATTGCGTGCAATTCTGGTCGCCGCATTATAGGAAGGATGTGGAAGCATTGGAAAGGGTGCAGAGGAGATTTACCAGAATGTTGCCTGGTATGGAGGGAAAATCTTATGAGGAAAGGCTCAGGGACTTGAGGCTGTTTTCATTAGAGAGAAGAAGGTTAAGAGGTGACTTAATTGAGGCATACAAGATGATCAGAGGATTGGACAGTGAGAGCCTTTTTCCTCGGATGGTGATGTCTAACACGAGGGGACGTAGCTTTAAATTGAGGGGAGATAGATATAGGACAGATGTCAGAGGTAGGTTCTTTACTCAGAGAGTAGTAAGGGCATGGAATGTCCTGCCTGCAACAGTACTGGACTCGCCAACACTAAGGGCATTCAAATGGTCATTGGATAGACATATGGACGATAAGGGAATAGTGTAGATGAGCTTTAGAGTGGTTTCACAGGTCGGCGCAACATCGAGGGCCGAAGGGCCTGTACTGCGCTGTAATGTTCTATGTTCTATGGAGTGGTAGGGAAGGCCTCAGTTTAGTTTGATACCACATTTAAAGGCAATACTGTGAACAGTAAAGATTACAAGTGCCGCAGTGTTGAACAGTGAAGGTTACAACTACCGCAGTGTCCCCTCAGCTTCAGTGATAAACTAGTCCGCAAGCATCTGTATCAAGCACATTAATCAAGATTTGCGGTTTACTAAGTTGGTCTTTTTGATGGGACGAACCCAAGGCAAGTCAGCCCTTGTATTCACATAGTGCCTTCCACAACCTCAGCCCCGTGCCCCAAGGTGTAGCCGCTGTTGTAAATATAGGAAACTTGACAATCAATTTATGTACAGCAAGGTCCCACAGACATGTGATGACGGCCTCATCGCCTGCCTTTTAACGCCATTGGCATAGCCACTGGGGAAAGCATCCCTTTTCCTCGGGTAATACTGAGGGATCTTTTTATGTATCCCTCCTAGAGTAGATTTGGCTTAATATCTGAGCTGAAAGAAGCTCTTCCGACAGTGCAGCACTCCCTCAGTACAGCACAGCCCGGATTTTGGGCCCAGGTCCCTAGAGTGGAGCTTCAACGCACTACCGTCTGGCTTGAGAGCATGTGTGCTGCCCACTGACCTATGGCCAACCCTGACCTATGGCTGAGGTTGCCCTTCCTGGGAGACTCAGCTCTGTTCTTGGCACAGATTTCCATCTGTTACCGATATCCGCCATTTCCAGTTCCTCACGGGCCACCTCCTAATTTCACCTTGTCCCCATTCAGCATCCCTGCAGATTTTCTCAGAGTGATTCCACATCATTACAAAAGTTTGCGCAGGGTTGACAAGGTCAGATTGCATCAAGTAGGGAGATGTGGAGATTAACACCAGCATGAAATGAAATGAGCAGAACCGGGGTAATGATCTTTTCAATAGCTGCATCAAGCAGGAAGAGCGAAGCTTTTTGTTTGATAACCTCTAAAATTGAAAGGGAGTGTTGGATCACAGATTGGAGATGTAATGACCTGTTTTACAGCACCAAATGTTTGTGATTTTTGTTCCTTTCTCTCCCACATTCCTGTCATCGCCAGGATCCGCCTCGATTGGGGAGTAGACAAGATGCTAGCTTGGCCATTGAACCAATCATCAGAAGGTGCCTGACCACTTGATTACTTAAGATATCTTTTAAATTTCCTCTCCTTTCCCATCAGAACGTATCTTACCTCTGCTTGCTCTTCAGGCAAAATCTCGCTGAGGAATCAGGGGCCTTGCCTACCAGCTGGAGAGCCAATGAGAGGCCCACAGCCCCTTTTATTTGGGAAGACCAACGAGCCACAAGCTAACCAGGCAGTGTCAAGGCCAGCGGCGGGTCTTCCCCCTGGAATCCAGAACCTGGTGGTGGAGATCCCGCCTATTGACAGCTGCCAGCCAATCAGTAGCTGCTGTGCTCAACAGCGCCACACAGAAGGTGGTGGCTGCTGCCAGCAAAACACCTACAGGAGTCCCAGGAACACAGTGCCACCCAGATCGCGTGGTGGGGATGCTGTGGGCAGAGGTACAGAGGGAGGCTGGCAACATAGGAAGGAGGCTGGTTGTGCACTATGGCCCCCTTCTCTCCTCCCTTCCCCGATATCCAGTCCCTTGATCAGGCGCCGAGTGCCTCCAATCGAAGAAGCCCCTCCTGCAGGTGACAAGCTGACGACACGGTTGTAGGTGTTGTGGTGACAGGCCCGCCCTGCAGCTGGGCGGGAAAGTCGATCAGAACTTAATCCTGGTGGAGGCCGTACACCCACCCCCTCCCTGAATTACAGGCCCCTCCCGCCCCCATGCTCGGCACCAGCGAGAGCACAAGATTCTGCCCATCTGCTCTTGTCACGTCAAGCCTGGCGCTCCACGTTTTACAGAAATAATGTTTTCCAGAAATGCCCATAACACCAGCCCTTAATCCTGCACATGTATTTAGACAAGTTGCTGGAGTGGGACTCGAACTCTTTACCATCGGAATCGGAGGCAAGAGAGCTCTCCACTGCATCCCGGCTGATAACACTGGTGAGTCATCATTCCCTTAACACACTCAGCATCCCAGAGTCCTCCGTGGAGGTGAATGTGTGCAAATATTTCCAGTCTTCTGCCGTCACGAGTATATTTACTCTCCTGTACAAGGCAACACCACGTCTAGCAGGAGCCTTTGGTACTTGGAAGGACAGAGCGCGCTAACCGTGATATTCTGCTGTAATGACTTTATATTACCATCGCTGACTTTAACGCTGATTGGAAGGACAGTCTATTGATTGGCCACTGCAAAGCTGCATTGAATTTTTCAGTTTCTGTTGCTTGCAGTTCACTCATTTTTCACTTGCATGTTGCAGGTGCAAGTAACTCTCTCGGATATTGATTCCTGTTCCATAGGGGGGGGGAAAAATCCGTGGGAGGGATGAAGGTCAAATCCGCTCGGGCTGTGGGAGACGGTGCGCTGGTTCCGCCAATATCTCTGGGACAATTGATTTTGATTGCTTGTGCTTTGATCACTGCGATCAAGCACATTTATTATGAGCGACATTTATTGGGCAGCCATAAAATTAGTACATAATCTCTTGAATTTAATAAGCACAAGAGTCTCATTTTGTCAGCAATTCACAACTCCCATTTATGTCAGTCTCCGCTCATTAAACCTGTGTTGATATTAATTTTCACCGCGAGATTCTGCAAAGACTTGCTCCGTGCACCGACTGGTCTCATTTGGCTCGCAGCCTGCGCGCTGCCCCTGCCCCGATACCTCTGCCGGTGAGAGTCGTTGTTTGTCCAGCAATGGAAACGTTGATTTTGTCACGCTCGGTTAGGTCAGGGTAGGTGTTGGTGCCCAGCTTAGATTTGCGTTATAGGCCTTTGCCGCTGTTGGAGACACGTATGGCACAACAATCTGCCAACTTTGTTTGATCTGAGAAATTACGTGGTCCTTGAATCCAAATTGGCCGAGAATTTTGAATCATCTAACGGCTTTCACAATGTAATGGTGCGTTGCCTTTTCAGTGTAGTGGCTGATATACAGGCAAGTGTAACAGCCGTTTTACTCACTGCTGATTCCCACAGCTAGCCCAAAGGTGAATTATCATTGGTGAGATTGGTTTAGGGTAAAAACTGGTCAGGACAAGTCCTCCCTCTCATTAAAGGAGCATTAACAAAATCGGTGGTGAAATAGCAAGCAGAGATTTTTTTCAGGAAATATTTCATACGAGAAACAGTACTTTAAGCACCCGCTCCCTCCCTCAGTGGCTGCAGTCCTGAGCTCCCAACAGATCGCACTGCAGCCACTTGTCGTGACACCCGTCAATGGAAGATGCTCCTGAGTCTGTGACCTCCACATCCCGAAGGGCGGCAAGAACGTGAGAACGTCATCAACTCCCATGTCATGCGCACCGCCCTGAGTTGGAAATGTATCATCCATTTCTTCGTGGTCGCAGGGTCAAAATCCTGGAACTTCCGCCCTGACAGCACTGGGGTTGTACGTACAAGATGTGGGCTGCAGTGGTCCAGAAGGCAGCTCACCACAATCTTCCAAAGGGAAGTTAACGATGGAAGATAAAAGAGCCTTGCCGGCATCAAAACCATCCCAAGAACAATTTTTTTTAAAATTCCTACGATACCACTGAAAGGTCAGCCTAGATTATGCGCAGAAAGGTGGCTTGAATTCATGACTTTAGGAATTACCAATGATAGTGCCATCCTCATGATGAAGCTGGCACGTGGACACTCTTTGTGCTCGGATTGGGATTGACCGAACTTTCAGGAACTCACTGGCTGTTCAGCTGGCATGAGGACTTGCTCCATCTCTTTCACCCACACCCCCGATCACATATTGCAGTAAAGCTCCCTTCTTCCTCCTCGTGCTGTTGGTGCAAGAGAACATCCCATAACCTCTCCCTGCCCGGATTGTCGGTAGCCGCTGCTACTGCCTGAGCACACCGTGGACCACACGCAGGTCCACTTCAGCTGGTGTGGTTAGAATCATAAACCACAGAAAGAGACCATTCGGCCCATTCTTCCAGCTCTTCAGAAGATCAATCCACTTGGTTGCCCCTTCCCCTGCTCCTCCCTCTTATGGCTGTAAATACTTGCAGCAGACACAGGACCAGCTCTCTCGGCTTATCACTCCCACAGACAGACGGTGAGGTGGATGAACTGGCCATCTTAGCAATGGGGAGGGAGGTGGTAAATCACGAGTCTTAATTGTCCCGTAGTAACAGATCAACTCCAGGGCCACTGGTTCGTGGGGATTGAAGGTGCCAGAACACATTTCTGTTGTATAACCTTCAACATTTGAGAGGCCTGCAGAATATAAAGTGGATGATAACGGGTGGCAGCGATCTTTTGTGAGGGGACAGAAGATCAAACTGGACTGAGCAGTCACGGTGGTAATGCTGAGCGAGGGAAACACAGGAGATCGGAGAATAAAACAAAGGGGATATATTCCCGCATCAACACTTGGACAACAACAACCTGAATTTATATAGCATCTTTCACATAGTAGAACACAGTAGTATTCTAGTACAGGGCGACACGGCGGCACAGTGGTTAGCACTACTTACTCACAGCGGCAGGGACTCGGGTTTGATTCCCCGCTGGGTCACTGTCTGTGCGGAGTTTGCACGTTCTCCCCGTGTCTGCGTGGATTTCCCCCGGGTGCTCCAGTTTCCTCCCACAGTCCAAAGAAATTTCTTCACCTACGGTATGAGTGGTATGCCTATGGAATTCACTACCTCAGAAAGCAGTATAGGCTAAAACATTGTATGCTTTCAGGAAGGTGTTAGATGTACCTCTTGGGGCTAAAGGGATCAAAGGCTATGGGGGGAAAGGAGGAACAGGCTATTGAATGGATGATCAGCTGTGACCATAATGAATGGCAAAGTAGGCTCGACGGGCTGAATGGCCTCCTCCTGCTCTTTTTTTCTATGCTTCCATGTTATGTACCTCATTAATCAACCCTGTCAGAAGGAGCCAGCTAGGTATGGCTCAATCTGCTCTGCATCATGCACAATCATTTCCTACAATGTCCAGGGACCCTCCGAGTTCGAGTTCTTTTCCAAGGTCAACTACCATAAGACACAGCCAACTCTGTGTTCCCGTTCTGCTCCCCCCTTTCCTTCCATCCCCCTCCCTACACTTCCAAGTGGAACAAGCTGCAGCCTTCCGTCGATTATATATTTCTTATTTCTCTGACAACAATCATGTCCGTGATAATATGCTGAACTTAGCATCTGCTTGGAGGTAATTAATAATGTCTGATTTCTCAGAGCAGCATATGGTGTGAGAGACGGATTGCGCGCACACACACACACACAAACACACAAAACATAAATACAAAGCTGGAAAAAGCAAACAGCTGCCAGGAGCTGGCTAAGCTGCATTGTGGGAGCCTGCGAATGTTTCCTCCTCGGTGAAAACGTGAACCTCTCGTCAAAAATGAGGCCATGAGCAACATCGCAGCCGCAACGTCAATAGAAATACTCTGCAGCGGTTGAGGGAGGGGTGTACAGCTAGGGGGGCATCGCTTATTAAATGGAAGTGATGTAGCAGAGAGAACAAGAGAAAGTGCATCCTACAGAGGATTGTGAGGCGGACAAGAGTTAGTGTTTGCAGTTGAGGCAGAGCAGGTTGGGTCACTGGCTGGAGTATCCGGGGATGAGCAGGTCCTGGGCAGGTAGAGTTCAGACGGGTGGGTGATAAATATCAACTTGCGCTGAGTAAGCGGAGGAACGCGTATCCTGATTCCTTTGTGGAGCACCCCAAGATGGTTCACAGGTGGGCGTCGGACCCAAACACAATTGGCCAGAAAAGTTAAGGGAGGTGAGATTAAACTGCCGGCGAAGAACTGGATTGGAACTTGGTTTCGGGCGGTAAGGAGCGATGTGGTGAAGCAAAGGGTTTGGATACAGATTAGCAGAGAGCTGAAGTCCGACATCCTCTACTAATTCTTGGCACACTATATTTCCCATATTGGAAAGTCTTGCATTTATATAGCAATTTTCACAATCACAGAATGTTCTAATGGCTTTACAGCCGATGGAATATATTATGGGCCAGGACTTAGTAACTCCAAAGTGTATTATGAAGTTCACCTGACCTATAACCTTTATGTTGAATTTGGCTAGGATTACCACAAAAGCCTTCACTTCAGCTGTGATTCATCAGACTTCCTAGACACATTAATCCAAACATGGTTTATTCTAAGAATGTAGTTAATATATATATATATACATATATAAACACAGCAAGAATTTTTATTAATTAAAAACATCTATGTATAACACTTAATGAATTCCCCCTTAACTGTTCCAATTCAATAACAAAATCCAATAAACCAAAAAAAAACTCTTTAAGTGCGTGGTCCAGCACACTGTATTCTCACTTGACTGGGACTGGTCCTTTTCCTGAGATTCTGATCCAGTTTCAAATAACAGATTCACGCTCCTTCCAGAAAACAACTATATCTTTGAAGTTAGCCACAACTAATGTGCTTTTTACTGGAACAGCTCTTTTCTCTTTCTGCAGTCCACAGCAATCAAACTGAAACTGAAACCCTGTCTCACCTCACAGCCACAGCCCAAGGTGCTACAAGTCACATAATAAGAGACTAAACCTTTCTTAAAGGGACACTTACATGACAGGTATATTTGTGAAGCGTATTCACCATTATAATGCAGGAAAGGCAGCAACCAATTGGCACACAGTCAGCTCCCAGCTCCCACAAACAGCGGTGAAGTAATGACCAGTCAATCCCTTGTTATTTGTTGGCTGAGAGAGAAATATTGGCCAGGATAGCGGGGAAGCATTGCTCAGTTCTTTGACGTGGTGGCACAAGCTCTTTCACACACTCACCAGAGAGTAAACGGGGACTCGGTTTAACGTTTCAGCTGCAGGTTTGTAGGAGAATGTTAGGTTCAGCATTTGCTCAGCTCAGAGATCTCTCTGAATTAATTAGCCTGGAGGTGGGGAAATGAGCTCGGGGGAAGCGAGGTTACAGTCTGGCCAAACGCACCTGCGAGACTCTGCAGAATTCAACTCCTTTCCAGCCTGGTTGTTAGGTTACGGACTCAGCTTTGAGAAACTACAATGGCGGCGGTCTTTATTTACCCATTGTAAGTCCTTACTTCAGGTGCCAGGCAGGCCGGTTGGCCTGATTCGGCTGGATGGATAGCATGTGGATCAGCAAGGACAAGGTTCAATCCCCAGTCTGGCTGAGATTGGTGCCTGTCTACCCATAGCAAAAGCTCAGCGAATAATGGCCTTGGGGCAGAGCGCTGGAAAGTCATCCTTGCTCTGCTTAATAGCGTGACTATGTTCTATCACAATTTCAGTAGGTTGAAGCAATTCTATCCTTGCTAGCATAAAGACTGACAGGCCCTGATGAAAGTGAATCTTATCCCTTGCCTGTGGGGATAATATGCTGCGCCTATTACCAGGTAAGGTCAGAAGCAGTACAAGCTGATTTGGCAATTCCCCGAGAGGATTCTCCAGGCTGCACGGTCTGCTGTGCATTGGTAATATTCACCCCCTCATAGATTCCTCTGAGGACCAGGGTTCCTTATCATTTGTGCTTCTTGTTGGACACAAAGGGAATTTTTGGGGGGAATCAATTGATATGGGAGTGATGTGGGGCAGTGGAATTGGGGCAGATGATGGATCAGCCATGAACTTACGGAACAGCGGAGTAAGCTCAAGAGGCGAAATGTTTTTCTCCTGCTCCGTTCTCCTGCGGTCTTATTTCTGTGGACCTTGGCGGGGGGGGGGGGTATTTGGCAGCATCTCATTTCCGTGAGGAAGCCCTGAATCAGTGTCCAGACTAGAAGCAGCCATCACATTCCAGACTTCCCAATCCAGGTGATACACATTGTGCAAAACACTAGCAAATTAGATGATTGATGCAGGTAGGGCAGTGGATGTTGTCTACATGGCCTTTGACAAGGTCCCTCATGGTAGACTAGTACAAAAGGTGAAGTCACACGGGATCAGGGGTGAGCTGGCAAGGTGGATACAGAACTGGCTAGGTCAGAGAAGGCAGAGAGTAGCATTGGAAGGATGCTTTTCTAATTGGAGGGCTGTGACTAGTGGTGTTCCGCAGGGATCAGTGCTGGGACCTTTGCTGTTCGTAGTATATATAAATGATTTGGAGGAAAATGTAACTGGTCTGATTAGTAAGTTTGCAGACGACACAAAGGTTGGTGGAATTGCGGATAGCGATGAGGATTGTCAGAGGATACAGCAGGATTTAGATTGTTTGGAGACTTGGGTGGAGAGATGGCAGCTGGAGTTTAATCCAGACAAATGTGAGGTAATGCATTTTGGAAGGTCTAATGCAGGTAGGGAATATACAGTGAATGGTAGAACCCTCAAGAGTATTGAAAGTCAGAGAGATCTAGGTGTACAGATCCACAGGTCACTGAAAGGGCAACACAGGTGGAGCAGGTAGTCAAGAAGGCATACGGCATGCTTGCCTTCATTGGCCGGGGCATTGAGTATAAGAATTGGCAAGTCATGTTGCAGCTGTATAGAACCTTAGTTAGGCCACACTTGGAGTAGTGTTCAATTCTAGTCGCCACACTACCAGAAGGATGTGCAGGCTTTAGAGAGGGTGCAGAAGAGATTTACCAGAATGATGCCTGGTATGGAGGGCATTAGCTATGAGGAGCGGTTGAATAAACCTGGTTTGTTCTCACTGGAACGACGGAGGTTGAGGGGCGACCTGATAGAGGTCTACAAAATTATGAGCGGCATAGACAGAGTGGACAGTCAGAGGCTTTTCCCCAGGGTAGAAGGGTCAATTACTACGGGGCTTAGGCTTAAGGTGCGAGGGGCAATGTTTAGAGTAGTTGTACGAGGCAAGTATTTTACACAGAGGGTAGTGGGTGCCTGGAACTCGCTGCCGGAGGAGGTGGGGAAGCAGGGACGATAGTGACATTTAAGGGGCATCTTGACAAATACATGAATAGGATGGGAATAGAGGGATACGGACCTAGGAAGTGTAGAAGATTGTAGTTTAGTCGGGCAGCACGGTCGGCACGGGCTTGGAGGGCCGAAGGGCCTGTTCCTGTGCTGTACTTGTCTTTGTTCTTTATTCTTAAACCGCAACTCTGTCTTTTAAAAGAAAAACATCTTGGGAATTAGTCCTGTGTTTCACACATCCTAACATTTAAAATTTTGGGATTAAGATAGTAACGGAATGCAGATGCCCCCCCCCCCCCCCCCCCGCGCCTCGTTCTTTCTCTCCAATCAAAATTTGGTTGCCTTATTGTAGTCCCTCCTCTTTCCCCAAGCCCAATGTATCCTTTTCTTTCATCGTGTCAACCCCACTTGAACGATGTGCAAGGAGCCCCATTTCGGTGCAAGTTGTCAAAGTACTCTGTGAAGTGTCATTAACACCCAGTTACTCTCATGGAGTTGCCATTTCTAGCTGGTCCCAAGAAGGTGAAACTCTTCTTCAGCCTTGACTACAGAAAGAAGCAATGGGAACGCAGGGAGCTTGTGGAGGTTTGACGGTGAAGTCAGGAGATACATGGAGCATGCCGAGGGTCTGCTAACCAGAGTAAAAGCTGCAAATTATTTCTGTGCAGCTGATTTGGATGATAATGGTATAGTGTAGGTTAGATGGCTTTTGTTTCGGTGCAACATCGTGGGCCGAAGGGCCTGTACTGCGCTGTATTGTTCTATGTTCTATGTTCTATATATTGCAATCCTCACCACTTTTGACCAAGCTCCTTGCTCCATTCAACTGATAGACATTTTATCTTTAAATCAAAGACTAACTAACTACCACCCCCAACTTTAGCTGCTGACTGTGATTAATTCCTTAAAATGAGATATGAACAAACCTGCCAATTCTTGTATAAACCCCTCCTCATTCCCTCTTAAGCTAAATTTAACCTTCTCGAGGCTCAAAAACTCCATTACGTCTCCCAGCCATATTGAGACTCAGGGTGGAGCAGCTGACCTCCACCCCAATGGGATCCGCCTCCTCACCA
This sequence comes from Scyliorhinus torazame, assembly GCF_047496885.1. NCBI lineage: Eukaryota > Metazoa > Chordata > Chondrichthyes > Carcharhiniformes > Scyliorhinidae > Scyliorhinus > Scyliorhinus torazame. The sequence goes on from NC_092734.1 coordinate 9,340,357, forward strand.
TCAGCGAGGCAAATAAGACATCTACCCCCCACCCCTAACTGGAGCTCCGTCAAGTCCGACACCCCGAATATGGCCCGCAGGGGAGGTCCATCCTTACAAAATTGATGTGTGACAATCACAAGTGGCTGTAATCCATATTTAATTAGGCGTTGGTTTGAGTTTCAGGGCTGCCTGAAGCTAAATCACGTGAATCACTTGATATGGTACAGCCATCTTAAACAGCTTTGGGTGGCCACTTATAAAAATAAACCTTTAAATCTTCCTGTCTGTATTGGGAATGACAGACTGCCCAACCTTGAGTGTGCCAAACACTACATTCACAACGAATTTCAGATAACCAGGTGAGCTCGTAATGTGGCTCATTTATACTTACTCCAAGTGACACATGTCCATATGTGACGACCCATTCTCTACAAACAAAAGCCTGGTGCCTTTTCTGGATTATGAGTTTTGTGAGCCTCTATTTCTACTATTGTTTTCCATGGCAATAATGTGCCCAATCTCAGAGTTGACTTGCCAACCTACCAGCACCGCTTTCTCCTGTAGTATAGATTGTTGTGATTGTTTGAAATTTGGTCTTCTTTGCGTTTGTCCTGATGAGTGTGAGACAAATAGAAATAGCTTCAGCAACACACCCCTCTTTTCAGCAATATTTGAGCTCTGCACTATCACGGTTCCTTTGCTTGTGGGGAAGGGATGCTATGGGGTGGGTTTTTGCAACGATCCATTGACATTGGCTGGTCGATCTCAGACAGTTAAGTTGCAAAGTATATATTTATAGACCAATGATACATTTGGTGTCATCTTCAATTCAGCCCCATTCTGGCAACCTGTCGTGGGTTAATGATGTTCCCTTTGTGATTGGCAGGCTGCCTGCCTCCTGTTGGTCTCAGGGAAGCCTCGCAGAAGTGGTAAAAGGGATATTTTTATTGCGAGATAATATCAGTTACAAATTTTGATTAAAATACAGAGTGACATGCTGGCAGTTTGCAATGAGGACTGCACCAGTAGCTACTGTGACAGCTGTCTCTCTGAGTCACGCAGACTGTTAGGAAATGGCCAGACAACCAGACACTCAACATTGAACTCTCATGTTGACTGGCAAGTTGACTTTATAGCATTAATCTTTCCTGCAAAAGAACTAGAGGAACCCACCTCTTGCTTCTTCTCACACGCCGCAGAACAAGATGTTTTAAGAGGAACCAAATTTTGATTCATATTCTCAGGCAAATCCCCACTCCTCTCATCTGAGCCCTTGTGACATCGACATTGGGAATGTCTAGTTTCCAAATGTGGGCATGGATGCTGGAATCGTTCCGGGGAGTAGGACTGTCCTGTGAAAAGAAATTGGAGAAACCCAGACGTGTCTTCCCTAGAGTTTTGAAGAATGAGAGGTGATCTCATTGAAAACTACAAAATACTTAAAGGAGCAGAAAAGGTAGATGCAGGTCAGATGTTTCCCCCTTGGTTGAGGGGTCTAGGACCAGGGGGCACAATTTCAAAATAAGGGGGACGCCACTTCCGAGCGAGATGAGGAGAAATTCCTTTACAGAGGGTTGTAAACCTTTGGAATTCTCTACCCCAGTGGGCTGAGGAAGCTCGGGCATTGCGTATGTTTAAATCAGAGATTGATCGATTTCTGATTAACAATACGTAAAGGGTTATGGGGATAGTGGCCGTAAAAGGCATTGAAGTGTCCAATCAGCGATGGTCATATTGAATAGCGGAGCAGGCTCGATGGGCTGAATGGCCTCCTCTTGTTCCTATGTTCCAATGTTCTTATGTTCCAAAAGGGATGGCTTTGAATCTACACAGCACCTGCCACGACCTCAGAACATCCCAAAGCATATTGCAGCCAGTGACCGACCTTTGAAGAATAAATGATAGAAATACATTTTTCAATATTTAGTACCATTTCTCCAAGAGTTAGGACAGACCATTCCCAGGGCTTATCGTCAATATTTTCAGGGATGCCTCAGATTGTTAATATTTTTAGGGAGCCCTCGGGAACATGTCAGGATTTGTAAACAGTTGCTGGAGTGTGCTTTTCCCTGGGGCATCTGTAAGCATTTATAACAGGCAGGTGCTATATTTCCTGGAGGTTCCTGCGAGTGGGGTTGCGGGATGGTCCCTACAGTGCTTCTGTCTGGGCTTGAGGTCCTATATGTAGACGCATTTGAAAACTCCACGTGTCCAAACTTCTGTCGCAGGGCAGAGCCCCTGTTTCTTGCGCTTCCCTTTTCAGTTGGCCTAAGAGCCTCCTATTTTCAACTTGATCACTACGGCCGGGGAAAATACGTTGTTTTCTGTTGCCTTCCATCGTGTGTGCTTCATCGAAACGCAGGTCCTCTGCCAGAAAGATCCTCCGCCTGGAAGCAGACATTGCCCCTCGAGGGTAGAGCTCTTCCACCACCATCTCCGCCCAAAATTCACTGGATCCGCCAGCGTTGGCGATGACTGGTAATTCTGAACACTGGACCCTCATCCGGGCCTGGGGGAGACTCTCAAAAGGGCAGGGACAACCCCCTCAGGTCTAAAATGACCCAGCATGTTAATAATATCCAGGCCAACCTTTACTGCAACATTCCAAATTCACGCTGAAGAAGCACAGTCATCTGTTTAGATTAATTTCACTAGTCATTTCCCCCACCTCCTCTTGTAAAAAAAAAATTATTCCATTATTAGGTGGATTGGCCGTGATAAATTGCCCTCAGCGTCCAAAATTGCCCTTAGTGTTGGGTGGGGTTACTGGGTTATGGGAATCGGGTGGAGGTGTTGACCTTGGGTAGGGTGCTCTTTCCAAGAGCCGGTGCAGTCTCGATGGGCCGAATGGCCTCCTTCTGCACTGTAAATTCTATGTTAATTATAAATACCTCATTCCGTTCTGTTTTAAATGGTGTTCGAGTCACTGGCTTAATAACCACTTGCGGTAAAGGAGTCAAATGTTCTAATAGCCATCTGCTTGAAAACAAAATCATTTACCTGTAATAATCCTGACTGTGTTCTTTTATTACCAGTTCACTAAACTGGGAAAACAATCCTTCACTAATTGTCCTCTCAAAACAGTACATAGTTTTGAAAACCCCTCATCAACCCCGATTAATCTTTTCTGTTTCGGGAAATTAAAGCACGTTTTTGAAGCCTTGTTCATAACCACAGGCTCGAATTTGTGGTATCATTCTAGTGTTCTACCCTTTCTAAAGCTGTAACCTCCTTCCTGTAATGAAACGCACTGGAATAAAGACGTGCTCCCAACCACAACCCGGCCAACACTTTGCTCAATAAGATATGACTTGCACTTCTGTAGCCTTTTTCGTGACCTGAGAGTATCTCAAAGGACTTTGAAGACAATGGAGTACTTTTCAAGTGTTAGTCCTTTTTGTCGAGGTCCCACTAAAAAGCAATGGGTTGATGGCCAGGCAACCTGCCTTGTGTGATTTTGGTTGAGAGACAATATTGGCAAGGACACTGGGGAGAACTTTCCTGTTGTGAAGTTTTTGGGATGGATGCAAATTCAGCCAGGGACATATAGAATTTGAACTGCACAAGCTGTTAAACATGGATCCTTTATTATCTCCTCTGAGCAGACTTCCTCTGTTGGTGCATGTGTGTCTAGTCATCTGCTGTAGACAAAATGCAAAGTGCAATTTTCAATAGACTACACCCGCTCTTCTTCAAGTAGTTCCAATGAAACTCCAATGCCACCGGAATCAGCAAACAGAGCCTTGGTTTAACACTTCACCTGAAAGACAGCAATAGTGCAGCACTCCTCCGTGTCACCTCAATTACATGTTCAAGCGTGGATAAATTCAACATCGTTTCCTTGCTTTTGTATTCTCATTTTCCCCCTCATTTTCCGTCTTCTATGCTTGAGGATTTGGTGAAATAGGAAATGAAAGAAGTAATGAGGCAGATGGCCAGACACTCTCTAACCATGATCCACCAACCTGAAAAAAACATCCACTCACTCATATATCATGTTTTCTACCCATGCGGACAAATTGGCCCATAGAATAAAACCTTCCCTTCCATCCAACCTCACCTGCACAATGCAATGTCATGGTGCATCACACCGACACCCCCATCGAAAACCATGTGATGTCCCACAGGAAACAAAAATATGAATTAATAAACCTGAGCCAATTTGAGGGAGTGATTGGAAAATCTGAAAAATCCTTCTCCAACTCATCAAGCTGATTGAAGCAAGTCATGAAGGCCCATGTCCATGCCCCTGTCTTGAGCTCAGGCTCTGATGCTTTGGGACTGCTGCTTGAGAAAGTCGATTTGGGTGCTCTGGAGGAGAATCTGGCACACTTTCAACCACAAATATTCCTCAAAGCAAGGAGATAACGAATACCAGAGAGAGTGCCTTTCAAATTTCCAGGGTGTCTTCAAAGTATTTGGCAGCTAACAAAATACTTTTGAAGTACAGTCACTGTTTTAATCTAAACAGAACGGGGCGATTAATCCCTTACCTGAATGTTTTGCTTTAGGGTGGGGAGATGATATTCTTTTATTTGGATTATCTTCCATGTCAGATTTTTACGTTTTGCATGACTTTTAGCTGCAGACAATTTGTTTGATCCATTGATGTTCATGACGAATTGATGTCAACTTTGGAGCAAAGGATTTGCTTCAGTTATTGGTGAAGTTTTCCAAGGCTGTTCTTCCGCCTCACCCTCTTAACACGTTCTGGATTTTCCTCCCAGTAAATAGAACGAGGTGCTGGCTTGTACATGGTGTCTTAATTATTTCGAACTTCGATTTCTGTGACAGGAATCTTCCCTCAACGTTGTACTGTTTCTTTTTTCTGATTTATGGGATGTGGGGGTTGCTGGCTGGGCCAGCATTTGTTGTCCGTCCCTAATTGCCCCTTGAACTGAGAGGCTTGCTCAGCTATTTCAGAGGGACGTTGCTGGAGGTCTGGTGTCACGTGTAGGCCAGACCGGGTAAGGATGGCAGATTTCCTTCCCTAAAGGACATTAGTGAAGCAGATGAGTTTTTAGAACAATCAACAATGGTTTTGTGATCAGCATTAGATTTTTTTTTTGTCGTTTCATCATTTTCAAAAATTCATCTCTGGTTAAAGCTTTCAGCCTCATCTGAAAAAGAGCCAGTTTGATGACCAATCCCGTTGCCTCATTGTCGGAGATGCCCTGTGTCCCTTATTTATGTTGCAGTTATTGGATGAGGAGGGAACATTAAATGGCCGTTATCCCCTTAATTAATTCCCTGCCTTGATTTCCTTCAGTAATGCCTGACTCAGCTTCCAGGGTTGGGTACCTTGGAGAGGTAGGATGGCCTTGTAGGAAATAGTTAACCACATACCGTAACGTAGTGACATCGGCTGCAGCTCTCTGATCACGGGCTAATTTCAATGACTCACAGTCAAATTAAGTCCGAAGTCTCATTTACAGTATATATGTAGGCAGCAGTCTTCCCGACCAGAATGGAGATGATCATTTGCTGTAAGTGACAGGGATTGCTGTTATATGGATAATACATTATGACATTTACCTCCACATGTTGCAACTTACTGGAGAAAACACCCTGCTTTTGTCTGTAGACTTTCTTAAAAATAGATTTTGCAAGATGTGGGCGTCGCTGGTTAGGCCAGTATTTATTGTCCATCCCTAGTTGCCCCTCAGAAGGTGGGGGTGAGCTGCATTCTTGAACCGCTGCAGTCCCTGAGGTGGAGGTAGACCCACAGTGCTATTAGGGAGGGAGTTCCAGGATTTTGCCCCAGCAACAGTGAAGGAACGGTGGTATATTTCCAAGTCAGGGTGGTGAGTGACTTGGAGGGGAACCGCCAGGTGGTGGTGTTCCCAGGAATCTGCTGCCCTTGTCCTTCTAGATGGTAGAGGTTGTGGGTTTGAAAGGTGCTGTCTCAGGAGCCTTTGTGAGTTCCTGCAGTGCATCTTATAGATGGTACACACAGCTGCCACTGCTCGTCGGTGGTGGAGGGAGTGAATGTTTGGAAGGGGCGCCAATCAAATGGGCTGCTTTGTCCTGGATGATGTTGAGCTTCTTGAATGTTATTGGAGCTGCACTCATCCAAGTGGGGAGTATTCCAAGACTTGTGCCTTGTATGTAGTGGTCAGGCTTTGGGGAGTCAAGAGTTGAGTCACTCACCATAAGGTCCCCAGCCTTTGACCTGCTCTGGTAGCCACAGTATTAATATAGCTAGTCCAGTTCTGATCAATGGTAATCACCAGAATGTTGATTGTGGGGGATTCAGTCACGGTAATGCCATTGATTGTCAAGGGCAATGGTTAGATCCTCTCTTGTAGGAGGAGATGGTCATTGCCTGGGACATGTGTGGTGAGAATGTTACTTGCCACTTGTCAGCCCAAGCCTGGACATTGTCCAGGTCTTGCTGCATTTGGACATGGACTGCTCCTGTGTCTGAGGAGTTGCGAATGATGCTGAACATTGTGCAGTCATCAGTGAACACCCCCACATCTGACCCTATGTTAGTAGGAAGGTCATTGATGAATAGCTGAAGATGATTGGGCCTTGGACGTTACCCTGAGAAACATCTGCAGTGATGTCCAGGGACTGAGATGACTGACCCCCAACCACCATCTTCCTTTGTGCTCGGTATGACTCCAGCCAGCGGAGAGTTTTCTCCCTGACTCCCATTGGCTCCAGTTTAGCTAGGGCTCCTTGATGCCACACTCGGTCAAATTCTGCCTTGATGTCAGGGGCAGTCATGCTCACCTCACCTCTGGCATTCAGCTCTTTTGTCCATGTTTGAACCAAGGCTGTAATGAAGTCAGGAGCTGAGTGACCCCGGTGGAACTCAAACTGAGCGTCCGTGAGCAGGTTATTGCTGAGTAAGTGCCGCTTGATAGCACTGCTGATGTCTCCTTCCATCACTTTACTGATGATTGAGAGTAGACTGACAGGGTGGTAATTGGCTGGTTGGATTTGTCCTGCTTCTTGTGCACAGGACCCACATGGGTAATTTTCCACATTTCCGGGTAGATGCCAGTGTTGTAGCTGTGCTGGAACAACTTGGCCAGGGACACAACAGGTTCTGTCGCACAAGTCTTTAGTACTATTGGCGGAATATTTTCAGGGCCCAAAGCCTTTGCAGTATCCAGTGCCATCAGCCGTTTCTTGACATCGTGGAGTGAATCGTATTGGCTGAAGACTGACATCTGTGACCTCTGGGGACTGGGGACCTCTGGAAGAGACCGAGATGGATCATCCACTCGGCACTCCTGGCTGAGGATAATTACGCATGCTTCAGTCTTGTCTTCTGTGCTGAAGTGCTGGGCTCCTCCATCATTGAAGATGGCAATATTTGCCGTAGTTTTGGCCACAAGTGTCATTTGCTGTTGTTAGCGGCCCTTTGCAAATAGACTCTGTAGACTGTTACAGTGCTTTGTTTAAGCCAGCATTTCCCAGTTGGGACGAATGCTTTTATGTTTCTCGTTCTGTGATATTTCTACGCAATGCATAGGCTGCAGAGAAGGGTCTAACAGCTACTGGGGTCATTGATGATTGCCTGCTCATAGGGCACAGGTAGCATTGATCCATTTGAAAAACTCGCTGTCATGTGGAGTTGGAGATCGATGTCCCCGGCTTTGTCCTGAAATTAGCCACAGGTCACTTCTCTGGATTTTGTTCTTTGTGTTTCTCCAGCAGGTAACATTATTTGGTATTGTACAGGGCTAGATTGCAATGCTGGGCCCACTCCATTTTGCACAGGTGGCATGGGGCATTGTCAAACTGTGACTGTTTATATTCAGCAAACAGACCTAAACTGCAAACACAGCTAAACTTGCATCGGTGGAGGATTATAGAGCCGGGCCCTCAGCGCCAGGATCCTAGTAGCTGTTAAATGGCCAGGCTTGTAACCTGAATAAGAGAAAGCGCAGATGAAAGGGACCTTTGAAGGATTGCATAAAGTCATGCAAGGCTGGCACCCAGCTGCAAGAAGCTTTATTACAGTCATTGGCATTCCCTCCTGGCAGAGCCCATGGCATATGTAGTATCCCTGCTCATCAATAGCAACAGCTGTTCTTGATTTTACCTCATGGGCCTCTGTCAAACACCCATAAATAATTCTGTACAGTGAGAATTAAACTCATTTGACTGCTGCCTGTTATTTTGTGACCTGGCCTTCAAAGGAAGTGAATATTCCTTCAACATGACTCCTGTTGACAGAGACGACATACTGGGTAACCAACTGGGCAGGGCAGACTGTGAGGAAAATAAGTCCTGCAGCAGACACTGTAGCCCGGCCTCTCGCAAATGTGCAGCAAAGTAGGTGTTGTTGCTGTTGAGATTGGGTTGGTTTGATTTTTCTCCTGTGTTCAATTACTGTTGTACGACAACATTAGCTAGCTGTTGAGCTTGCTGTAAAGTATTTAGTGAGTCAGCTCATTGTGCAGAACTTGAACATTGCTGAAAAGAGACATGCTGCTGAAGCTTTTCATCTTGTACGCATCAGGACAAATACAAGAATGCCAAATTTCAAATGATCACAACAGTTTATACTACACCCAATAGAGGCAACCTGCATTCATACACAGGAATCCATTCTTCGCAAAGAAAAGGAATTTGCTCAAACCCTTGTTCTTAATTTGAATTAGCCGGGATTTGGGGTAGCCTGTAGTCGTTTTCCCCATGGCGATGCCTCGGTCAATCAAAAGCAACTTGGGCCAACCAATCAAAACCCCCCTCCCCTGCAGTATAAATAGTTGCGATTGTTTGAAATTTGGCATTCTTGCATTTGTCCAAGATGAAAAACTTCAGCAAAACATCTCCCTCTTCAGAGACGTGTAAAGTATTTTGTGTCGCCAGTTCTCCCACGTTCTACCCGTTCTAATTATGGTGTCATCCTGTCTCCCAGCTGTATGACTAGAATGCACATCTTCCAAACTCATTTCTTGTCTTGGTCACTTGGCTGTTAACACAAAAAGCCATAAAACTATCTCGCAGCTTTGTAACATTTCCATAAATAATCAAACCACCGTACGTTTTGGAGTATACAGGCTATTATGTCTGTAAATGCAGCAGGCATTGTATGCACAGGAAGACTCCACGAACAGCACTGGGATGCACGACCCAGTTAATGAATTTGTGCAGGTGTTGGGTGAGGAAGGCATGTTGGTAATCCCCCTGCTCTCACTTCAGTAATCCCTTGAAATCCTGAACATCCAACTGATGAGGGAAAGGGGGGCTCACTTAGTGAACATTTCTCCCTAAGGACAATGCACTGCTCCTTTGGTGCAACACGGAAATATCAGCTTAGGTTATGTGTTCAAAGTCCAGACCTGAGACTTAATCCCACTGCTTATTACTGAGGAGATGAGAAATGCCACAAAATCAATCAAGCTGGCACGTGTCACAGCTTTGTTTAATAATATAGCTACGAAGCCAGAGTTAATGTTTTGTGTCACTGGATACTGCAGGTAAATTGAGCCGGTGTTAAGTATAGATGGCAGCAGGAGTGAAACAAAGGTGACTGTGCTTCGGGATGGGAGGGGGTGCGAGAGGGGCTGGAGGAAATGGGGGAGGGTCAGCAGGTGGGAGAGTCATTGGGGGTATTGGAAGAGGGGCAGGAAGGGGATGGCATGGCTCAGAGGTTGGAGGGGCTGGAGGGAGATCATAGGAATCGGGGGGATGGGGGAGGGCTGTTGGGGCTAGGGGGGAGGGTGATTGATTGGAGAGAGATAGTCAAGGGGTGGGGGGGGGGGGGGGGGGAGTTGTTTCCACTCCTTACCATCCTCATTAAATGGCGTGGTAGCTGGCAGCCAAATTTGCCATCAGCAGCCGACCCCTTCCCCAGGTACCTGTCATTCTGTACATCCACTTGTCAGCACTGAACCACTTTGATGTGATCATTTATTTATTAAAGATATTTCCACAGGAACTCTCATTTAAACTTGTTAACAATGAGCTGATGCCTCAGGGCAGTGAGCAGATGCAATGTAGAACAGGAGACCGAATCGGCACAGTGCTGGTCAACACAATGTAATCCAACCTTTCAGAGCTCAGCCTGGCCGCCAGTTCAGCTTTGCAGAGTTACGAGGAGGCTGGGTGTTGGACTGTGTGTTGGTAGGGATCGGGTCGTCCGTGCTTCCATTCCTACAGCAACAAATAATCTTCCAGAAGATAGCTCCAGGTGAAGGAGGTTAATCTGACCCGTGTCGAGCAGGGAAAGAAACCATTCAGACCATTGAGTTCACAGGGGTTCTGCTATTGGAGCCACTGTGGAGCACATGCAATGCTGAGATCCTGGTGGACAGCGCGTACAGTGAGGTGGTCACACTGCACATAAAGAGTGCACAGGCAGAGAGGGAATGGGTTACCTCCAGACAATAAAAGCATTAGGCAGGTAGTGCAGGGGCCCCCGGGTCCATTTCCCTCTCTGTGACAGGCATTCTGTTTTGGACACTGTTGGGGGAGGTGGTTTCTCGGGGGAATGCAGCAAGATCCAAGTCCATGGCACCTCGAGTGGTTCAGCTGCACAGGGGAGGAGGAGTAAAAACAGTGGGAGAGCATTAGTGATGGCGGGTTTTTATCGTAAGGGGAACGAATAGGCGTGGATGTGACGGCAAGATGGTATGTTGCCTCCCTGGTGCCAGGGTCATGGATGCCACTGAGCGGCTGCAGGATATTCTGAAGGGGGAGGGTGCACAGCCACCAGTTCTGGTCCATATTCATACCTACAAAGTTGGCAAGAAGACGGATGAGGCCCTGAAAGATGAATATAGGGGGCTAGGAAATAAATTACAAAGCAGGACCTCAAAGATCATGGGCTCAGAATTACTCCCAGTGCCACCTGCTGGTGAGAGCAGGAATCGGAGATTAGAAGATATGAATGAATGGCTGGAGAGATGGTGTAAGATAAATTCCTGGGGTGGGATTCTCCGATATCGGCGCAATGTCCGCCGATCGGCGCCAAAAACGGTGCGAATCAGTCCGGCATCGTGCCGCCCCAAAGGTGCGGAAGTCTTCGCATCTTGAGCGGCCGAGCCCTCACCTTGAGGGGCTAGGCCCACGCCGGACTGATTTCCGCCCCGCCGGCTGGCGGGAAAGGCCTTTGGTGCCCCGCCAGCTGGCGCGAAACTGACTTTGCTGGGCGGCACATGCGCGGGAGCATCAGCGGCCGCTCACGGCATCCCCGCGCATGCGCAGTGGAGGGGGGTCTCTTCCGCCTCCGCCATAGTGGAGCTGATGGCGAAGGCGGAAGGAAAAGAGTGCCCCACGGCACAGGCCCGCCCGGGAATCGGTGGGCCCCGGTCGCGGGCCAGGCCACTGTGGGGGCATCCCCCAGTGCCAGATCGCCCCGCGCACCCCCCCAGGACCCCGGAGCCCGCCCGCGCCGCCTTGTCCGGCCGGTAAGAGAGGTGGTTTGATTCTCGCCGGCGGGACAGGCATTCCAGCAGGGGGACTTCGGCCCATCGCGGCCGGAGAATCGGCGGGGGGGGGGGGCCCGCCAACCGGCGCGGCGCGATTCCCACCCCCGCCGAATATCCGGTGCCGGAGAATTCGGCAACCGGCGGGGGCGGGATTCACGCCAGCCTCCGGCGATTCTCCGACCCGGCGGGGGCTCGGAGAATCCCGCCTCTGGAGTGTGTACAAGACGGTTTTTAGATCAACATGCTGAGGAATCAACAAGGGAACATGCTCTCCTAGATTTGATGTTATACAAGTAGAAGGGGTTAATTAATAAACCTGCTTGTGTGGGGTGCTTCAGGAAACAGTGACCATAACATAGTAGAATTCTTCATTAGGATGGAAAGTGAAGATGTCTGATTTGAAACTGGGATCCTAAATCTGAACAAAGGAAACTACAAAGGCCCGAGGTTTGAGTTGGTTAAGATAGATTGGGGAATTTCATTAAAAGGCACGGCTAATATTTAAGGATGAATATATGCATTGCAACAGTTATTCTTTCCTTTCTAGCGCAAAAACACGGCCCAATCGTGGCTTACAAAAGAAACTAAGGATTGTACTAGATCCAAAGAGGGGTCTGATAAGGTTGCTAGAAAAAATAGGAAGCGCGAGGGTTGGGAGCATTTCAATATTCAGCAATGGAGGACAAAGAGATCGAATGAGATGAGGAAAATAGAGTATGAGGGTAAATTTGCGAGTAACACAAAAGCGGACTGTAAAAGCTTATATCAGTATATAAATGAAAAGGATTAGTGAAGATAATTGTAGGTCCCTCACAGTCTGAAACAGGAGAATTTATAATAGAGTACAAGGAAGTGGCAGAGAAATTAAACAACTACTTTAGTTCTGTATTCACAGAGCAGACACAAACAACTTTCCAGAAATGTGAAGGAACCAAGGGGCTAGTGAGAAGGAGGAAATAAGGAAATTAATCTTGCTCGAAAAATGCTGGCGAAGTTAATGGGACTGAAAGCCGATAAATCTCCAGGCCCTGATAATCCCAGAGTGCTCAAGGAGGTGGCCATGGCAATAGTGGATGTGTAGGTTGTTAGCTTCCAAAGTTCTGTAGATTCTGGAACAGAATCTCTGGCAAATATAAACCCAATATTTTATGAAGGATGCAGGGAAATACAGACCGGTTAGCCTAATGTCAGCAGTGGGGGAAATGTTAAAGTCAATTACAAACGATACTATAACAGGACATTTAGAAAATATCAACGGGATTAGACAAAGTTAACATGGATTGCTGATCGCTTCTCTGCCTTTTGATTAGCGTGAGGTCAGGTGCAATGCCTGGATCTGGTATGTCGCTCTTGTGGGGACAATGAATTGGATTCAATTTGAATTGGTTTTTGGAGCAGGCAAGGGGCTGGATTAGGGGTTTGCCCCTGACCCACACTCTGAGCTCTGGCTTTGTAACTCTGATAAAGTAATAAAGAAAAATGACATGGATTGCTGAAAGGGAGTCATGTTTGACAAACCTACAGGAGTTTTTTAGGGATGTAACTAGTGGAATAAATAAGGGAGAACCAGTGGATGTGATGTATTTAGATTTTCAGAAAGCTTTTGATAAAGTCCCACATAAGAGGTCAGTGTGCAAAGTTAAATCACATGGGACTGATGGTAAGATATTGGCATGGGATGAGAATTATTTCACAGACAGGGAACAAGTGAGTAGAAATAAATGGGTCTTTTTTGAAGTGACGGGCGGTAAATAGTGGGGTCCCGCAGGGCCCAACTTGGCCCCAGCTATTCACAGTGTACATTAATGATTTGGATGAAGGAACCAAATGTAATATTTCCAAGTTTGCTGACGACACAAAACTTGGTGGGAATGTGAGTGATGAAGAGGAAGTTAAGAGGCATCAGGGTGATTTAGATAATTGAGTGAGTGGGCAAATACTTGGCAGATGCAGTATAACGTGGATAAATATGATGTTATCCACTTCAGAGGGAGAAACAGATTGGCAGAGTATTATTTAAATGGCGATAAATTGGGAATTGTTGACGTGCAAAGGGACCTGGGTGGCCTTGTACACCAATCACTGAAAGCAAGCATGCAGGTACAGCAATTAGTTATTAAGGCAAATGTTAGGTTGGCTTTTGTTGCAAGAGGACTTGAGAACAGTCGCAAGGATGTCTTCCTGCAGCTGAACAGAGCCTTGAAGAGAACACAGCTGGAGTATTGAATGCAGTTTTGACTTCCTTACCTGAGAAAGGATATACTTGCCCTGAAGTGAGTGCAGTGAAGGTTCACCAGACTGATTCCTGGGAAGGCAGGATTCTCGTACAACAAGAGATTGGGTCGACTGGGCCTGTATTAGAAAAATGAGCGGGGTTCTCATTAAAACATATGGAATTCTGACGGCTGAACAGACTGAATGCAGGGATGTTGTTTCCTCTGGCTGGGAGCGGGTGTCTAGAACAGGGGGTCACAGTCCAGGATACAGGGTTGGCCATTTGGGACTGAGATGAGGAGACATTCCTTCATTCAAAGGGTGCTGAACCTGTGGAATATTCTACCACAGAAAGTTTTTTTTTGACTACCCAATTATTTTTTTCCAATTAAGGGGCAATTTATCGTGGCCAATCCACCTACCCTGCACATCTTTGGGTTGTGGGGGTGAACCCCACGCAGACACGGGGAGAATGTGCAAACTCCACACGGACAGTGACCCAGAGCCGGGATTCGAACCCGGGTCCTCAGCGCCGTGAGGCAGCAGTGCTAACCACTGTGCCACGCGCTTCCCCCTGCTGAAGAAGGTTTTTAAAAAATACATTTAGAGTGCCCAATTCATTTTTTCCAATTAAGGGGCAATTTAGTGCGGCCAATCCACCTACCCTGCACATCTTTGGGTTGTGAGGGTGAAACCCACGCAAACACGGGGAGAATGTGCAAACTCCACACGGCCAGTGACCCAGAGCCGGGATCGAACCTGGGACCTCAGCGCCGTGAGGCAGCAGGGCTAACCCACTGCGCCACCGTGCGCTGAACGAGGTTTAACACTGCCTCCCCAAACCTCTCCACTTCCCTCGCTCTCTTTCACACACAGCCCTTGAAACTTTCAATCATACCACCAACGCTTTGCAGCCTCCATTCCCAAGGTGCTTCGCAGGAGTGTTGTTGGACAAAATCCGATGCCGACTCACCCGAGGGGACATCAAGGCCGAGGGCCAAAGAGGTAGACTTTCAGGAGCATTGGAAAGGAGGAGGGAGAGGTTGTGAGGCAGAGAGGTCTAGGGAGCTCCGGGCCGAGGAGACCGAAGGCACGGCCGCCATTGATGGGGGCGATTAAAATCGGGGATGCTCAGAGCTCGAAGGAATGTAGGGATCTTGGTCGGAACCCAAGGAGGTTGGAGGAGGAGGAGTGAGGCTATGGAGCCATATTGAAATGGAGGCATTGCATAACTGGGAGTCAGTGTGGGTCAGTGAGTGGTGGTGCGATGGGTGAATGGAACTTGTTGTTTAAGAGCTTTTCAGAGGGCAGGAAGTTGAAGGCGAGCCAGCTGCCCTAAAATCTCTTTCCTCGGCACGGTTTCATTCATGGGATATGGCTGGGGGCTATTGGTACACTGGAATTTATTGACCATCCCTAATTGGTTTGAACTGAGTTGGTTTGCAAGGCCATTTAAGAGTCACCCACATTGCTGTGGGTCTGGAGTCACGTGTAGGCCGGACCAGGTGAGGACGGCAGATTTCCTTCCCTGAAGGACATTAGTGAACCAAATATTTTTTTTTTTAATGACAATTTTTAGTTCCAGATTTTAATTGAATTCAAACTTCACCATCTGCCATGGTGGGATTCAAACCCAGGTACGCAAAGCATTACCCCAGGTCTCTGCATTACTAGCTCAGTGACAACACCACTAGACCACTACCTTCCCTCAATTAATTCTTTGCTTGATTGTGCTAGTGTGAAGAATGCTTTACAGAGTTCAAGGTGCAAGTGGTGTGAAGGAGCACACAATTTTTTGTTGTCTGTATCTCCTTCTGCCCTCAGGAATTAACTCAGACACAGTGGAAAAGGCACAGTTGTCAGTGTGTTAACCATTGGCTTCCAGTTCCCCATTCTATCGAAACATAGGAAACAGGAGCAAGAGTAGGCATTTGGACCTTTGAACCTGCTCCCACACTCAATATGATCATGGTTGATCCTCTATCTCAGCAAATTAATCTCGCTCCAGCTCTCTTCCCAGACCCCTCGACACGTTTAGAGTCTAGAAATCTATCTATTTCCTTCTTAAATAAATTCAGTGACTTGGCCTCCGCAGCTTTCTGTGGTAGGGGCTGGTTTAGCACCGGGCTAAATCGCTGGCTTTGAATGCAGACCAAGGCAGGCCAACAGCACGGTTCAATTCCCGTACCAGCCTCCCCGAACAGGTGCCGGAATGTGGCGACGAGGGGCTTTTCACAGTAACTTCACTTGAAGCCTACTTGTGACAATAAGTGATTTTCATTTCATTTCATTTCATAGAAGGGCAGCACGGCGGCGCAGTGGTTAGCACTGCTGCCTCACGAAGCTGAGGACCCGGGTTCGATCCCGGCCCCGGGTCACTGTCCGTGTGGAGTTTGCACATTCTCCCCGTGCCTGCATGGGTTTCACCCCCACAACCCAAAGTTGTGCAGGGTAGGTGGGTTGAACAGGCTAAATTGCCCCTTGATTGGAAAAAAAATAATTGGGTGCTCTAAAAATCCTTGTTCAGCCTGTGTCTCTCAGGGCTGCTATTCCACACACGCTGCACTCACCGTTACCGCTAATCCAAAGAGTTGATCAGTAACGTTTGCAACACCATTGAAAACTTTACCCAAAGCTTAAAAGTCCACAGCCCTTACTCCGCGCCCCCCACCAATTCCAGGGAGTGGGAAAATAAATAACAGGATTGAAACATTTTGTGCAAACATTTATTGCTTTCAGATGTGGGCTGCACACGTGGAGAAATGGGATGTAAAATAAATGCTGCGATGTCCCTCCTCCACTTCTTGTTTCAAAATCCCCGACTCAAATGTTGCAACAGAAATGAAGCAAGAAAGCCCACTCTTCCTTCCACTGGGCAATTGCCATCGTAGAAACTTGTTCCTCGAGTTCTAAGCCTGAGGTTGGATCGGAGCTTCATGTGATGACACGCATTTCCTTCCACAGCCCAGCGTTGTAAGCAGGTTGTGTTGCCAAGGAATTCGTGCCTCTGTGCTGCACGGGAATATACGGATCATTACATTCGTAACTCGCCGGATTCCCTCGACTTGCCCCATTTGCATTTTTTTCTCCAACCGATCTGCAGCGCCAAGGAATGTGACTCGTAGCCAAAATCAGGTTGCACTTTATTCTCCAATTTATTTTCCATCAGGGCCCTACATTCAGGATGGGAAAGAGAGAGCTGGGCTAGGCTGGAAAGGTGGGAGCAATACGCCGATGGATCAGTGATCCCATCGCTGATGCTATTTATTCGTAAGCGTCAACCCCAGCAACGGGGGGGTGTGCGCACACGCAGGGTTACACGTTTTTCTTTATTTTTATAAATTCAGTGTACCCGATTCATTTTTTCCGATTAAGGGGCAATTTAGCGTGGCCAATCCACCTACCCTGCACATCTTTGGGTAGTGGGGGCGAAACCCACGCAGACACTGGGAGAATGTGCAAACTCCACACGGACAGTGACCCAGAGCCGAGATCGAACCTGGGACCTCGGCGCCGTGAGGCAGCAGTGCTACCCACTGTGCCACCGTGCTGCCCTTACAAATCTTTCTCGATGTTGAGAGTTAAAGCACTGGTCCCCTTGCCTGCAATGGATTAAAGTGCAGCACAAGAAGAGGGTGCGCCCCAGTAAATCTTCCAAGCCTTTATCCTCGATGTGTTGCTCTTTCATCATCATGTTACAGTTAAAGGAGCTTTTTAATTAAGCCCTCAGTGTTCTGCCACAAGGCCGTCAGATGTTTCCGATGCCTTTAAAGTTGGCGCCCTCTAATTTTCATTTCTCCAGGTTTTCGTTTCCCCCTGCTGTGCCTGACTGCCTGATTCTCATTATCTCGCTCTGTGTGTTTCACTGTCTTGTGTTTAAGAAAACGGTTTGGCGATTTTTAAAAGAACGAAAGGAGAGCAGGGTTGTTCGTACCTGCAAAGCGGCAGATGTTTCTCTGTCCTTTTGAATGTGCTTTTTCTGTGTCCCAAGTGAGTCGCTAACTTACAGAGATGAGGAGCTAATATGTGAGTGCGCTAGTGGGTGTTGTGTTATCATGATCGGCTGGGTAATGACATTGAATCTTTGCTTGCTGTGCATGTTCTGTGACCTCGGTACAGCACAGCGAGGCGAATCGCAGGAAGACGTTTAGTTAAGGAGTAAATATTTTCAAAGGCACCAGAGAGAAAGCTCCTGCCTGCCTCTGAAAACAGAATCTATTGTATTCCCACCCAGGGGCTCCACTTAATGTCGAACCCACAAGATAACGGGGTGCATTCTCTGCCTCGAGACACCGGAAAGATGAATCGCGATCGGGCAGGGAGTCGGGAGTCCGGCCAAAATCTTTCGGGACTTGTGGGAGGAAACCGGAGCACATGGGGGAAACCCACGCAGACATGGGGAGAACATGCAGATTCCGCACAGACAGTGACCCAAGCCGGGAATCGAACCTGGGACCCTGGCGCTGTGAAGCAACAGTGATAACCACTGTGCTACTGGGCCGCCCTGTTTGTGCGCAGGTCTCTGGGTGATAGTTGAACTGAGAATTTTCAGGCACCGATGTGGAGCGCTGCCAACTGAGACACGGCCACAAAGGGTGCCAGGGTGGAAAGGGGGCGAAGGGAAGCAGAATAGTTCTCCCTTTCTCTTTCAGGCTGATGTACACGGATGTTAGGGGAGAGCATTTCTGTTTGTAATCAACCCTTGCACGTCAGTGTAGATTCAACTTAGATTCCCGTACCAGCCTCCCTGAACAGACGCCGGAATGTGGCGACTGGGGGCTTTTCACAGTAACTTCATTTGAAGCCTACTTGTGACAATAAACGATTTTCATTTCATTTCATTTCATTTCAACTTTCCTCCTCCCCGTATGGAGGTGAGTGGGTGGGGGGATGAGGTGGACTGGGTGGTGGGCGATAGCACTGCTGGTTAATTCTGGCCTTCATAATCAGACTGAAGCCTAAGGATGGAGATGGGTGCAAGGGCCGATTGCCGTGGACCATAGAACCCTAGGGCAGGGTTCTCCAGCCATGTCCGCCTGGCGAATGGAGAATCCTGCCCGATGTCAATGGACTCTTCCATTATCCGCGTCTCGCCCGTGGTGATCTTGTGGCAGGCGGGGCGGAAGAATCCAGTCCTTCAAATTTACAGTGCAGAAGGAGGCCATTCGGCCCATCGAGTCTGCAGCGTCGCTTGGAAAAAGCACCCTACCTATCCCCACGCCTCCACCCTATCCCAGTAACCCCGCCTATCCTTTTGGACACTAAGGGGGAATTTATCACGGCCAATCCACCTAACCTGCACATCTTTGGACTGTGGTAGGGAACCGGAGCACCCGGAGGAAACCCACGCAGACACGGGGCGAACGTGCAGACTCCACACAGATCACAAAGGGGACAATCTTCCGGAATATTGCTCACTGTATTCAGGGGAGAGACAAACCTCTAGTTTAACCTGCACACAGCACAACACAGAGCAATTGCTCAGCACAGCTATTGAGGTTGATTAATTACCCCTTTCAAACCTTTCCAAAAACTCTGGGTGCCACTCGTTAAGTGGCTACTTCCTTCTCGCCTTGGGTAGAATATGCAAAGTAGCAGCAGCACGATGAAAAGTTAAAGGATATTGAAATTCAACCTAAATTAGAATGAATGCCCATTTAATTGACGATTGCAGCAGCTGCTTCAGATTAACCTGTAGCAGGCTACAACCAGCTGTACTGGGCAGGAGCAGAATGCCGTGAGTGTTATTTACCCAGCAAAGGGTTAATCATTTAATTTTGAGCGAAGGCTATTGATTGCACCGTGATCTTACATGGACAGATGAAGAAATAAGCTCCTCATTACCAAGCATCCCAATGAATGCATATTTTATTAATTATCAAAAGCAATCATCTCCTGCCATTTGTAAATGGCATCCTTCATTGTTGACCCACCTTTTGACATTTTCTTTCACAGCCTTTCCTCCTGAATCTAGACTGGTGAGCGGTTCCGAAGGAGCTGGAGTTCTTCGGAACTCTTGTCCTTTGCGGGACACTCGGAACCACGACTCTCATTTTGCGAACAAGGTAGAGGCAGGGAGGTTTAGTGGGGGATTTCCAGAGACGAGGATCTGTGCAGCCAGAGGCATGGCCACCAATGGGTGAGATGTATCATGGCACACCGGGAGTGTCGCAGCGGGGGAGGGCAGGGTTAGAGGGGCGCTGAGGTCTTAGGGGATATACAGCGGGGGGGGGGGGGGGGAGTTGAAGTCATGGAAGGATTGAACGGGAGGATGAGAATATTAAAATGGGGACATTGGTGAACAGGGAACAGTGAACAGGCAACGTGTGATGAAGTTGAAATGTGAGCGGGTGCAGGGAATCGCAATCAGGTCAGCGAAGCCCCAGAATTGATCCTGGAACTTTGCTGAGTTAGTTAATCTATTCTGGGATAATTTGCAATGGTCAGCCATTAACAGTTGCAATTCACTCACTCTGAATGAGAAGGGGATCAGGCTCGATTGCGATGCCCCCTGTAGTTGGAACAGCTCTGCTAAAGTTTTGCGCATCAATGTGGCCTTTTTGGTGCACTGGGGTAGTGTGATGTCAAACGGCCCAAGGAGCATGGTCCAATGCTTTCAGGAAACGGTGGGTGTGGAGTAACAGTGGGAGCGAGGGGAGCGAATGAACAACATTGAGGGAAATGAGAGTTTGGTTGATGGCGCGTTTACCTCTGGTGATTCAGTTTTGCAATGAGTTCCCGGCCAAGGAGCACTGGGGGCAGGGGGAAAACTGAAGATTGCAAATCAAGCCAGACCACCCCTCTCACATTTTCTGATGGGCTGATCACTGGCCAGCGAGGGGAATGCCTCCTGAGCCTACGGGTAAATGTGGAGGAGAAGCTGGAGTGAACCAGGATGAGGCAGTGAAGTGGCATTGATCGAATTTCACACACCAGAGGTTTTCACAAAAAGCTGCTTTACTCGTTCCCCAGGAGCACTCAGCTGTTTGTATCTATAAGTAATATTTGCATACTTAACAATATCTCCCCTGCCATCTGTTAACCTATCTCTGTTGGCCTGTCAACATATATCTAAATATTTTTGGTAACATTATCCTCAAAAGTTACTGCAGGTAGGTGATGAAAGTTGATCTTATTTGCAATACCAGTTCAACTCTTAATCGATTGTCTCGGAGTACGCACTAAGGGCTATTGACTGGGCAGCTAAATTTAATTTTGAAAGACAAGGTTATGAGTCAGGCAAACTGAAATACTGCCAACATGTTCATATCCTTCTCTCCTCACAGACAAGGCTGTGTACCATTTGAGAATTACACAGATGAAGTCATCTAGCTCATGCCTGAGCACTGTATCATAAGAAATGGGTAGCAGTGACCTCGTTAGAGCTGAGTTAGAAAGAAAGCGTTGCCCACGGAGGTCCCCTATCAAACGTGTGTGGCATTTTATAGCCTTGTGTTTCTCTCCGCTATAAGTGTCGGGAAACACACGGCTAAATGCGCTCGCTATGGAACTTTGTTCCCATTTGGTAAAATCGCGCCCCCTACATCTTTGCTATTGGGGATGCATGAAATCTCTGCCCAACATTTTTGTGAAGGTAACTTTTGCCAAGCTCAGCACATGCTCAATTCTTTAGGAACAGGAGGAGGCCATTCAGCCCTTTGAGCTGGTGAGATCCTCATTGATCTTTACCTTAACTCCATCCAGCTGGCATGGCTCTATAACCTTGTATACCCGGGCCTAATGAAGATTTGATCAATCTCCGATTAAACATGACTGTAGGGATCTTTGTATATGTTAATACATGATTTGTTCATGTGCAGTCAGTACAGCCAGATAATCACTAGATGGCAACACTAAAGGAACTATATAAGGAGTTTCCCGCTCTTTCTGTAGGTTAGTGTGTGTGTCGTGCAGCTAGAGTAAAGACGTGACAGGTCAGAGTGTAGTCTTTATCATAATTGTTAGTTTAATCTAATCTTAGTTAATTATATTGCTAATCAACGAATTAAAGTGAAAGAACTCACAAGTATATTTTATTACTCAATAAATAATTTTGTCATCAACTGGAAGACTTTGCGTGTTTATCATCAAGTTAAATACAATTCGGCAAGACAAATGAGTAATATTTATATTACATTTCTGTAATATAAGAGTGACTAATTGTGCCAATATCGGCTCTTCTTTGACGGGTAGAGCTCCTTTAAGTGCGTCATTCCTAACTTCTGAATGGCCTGCGTCATAGAATCAAGCCCCGCACTGAATGCACAGCACCTGGACTGATGCTTGGGCGCAATACTGGGGGGAGTGCTGTACCGGTGGAGGCTAATCGGAGGCTCTGCCTAACAGGTCAAATATCTGAAGCACAGGCTCTCTTCCTGTTGTCCTGGCCAAAAGAGCGGGGGATAGACTGAGCGGTCTCTCTCTGTGCTGTCGTTGCGAATGATTCCGAGACTCTGGAACTGACACAAAACTGATCTGATTAACCGACCATTGATCGCATTCACTGTCGGTGCACAAATGGCCTTTGGCTGCCTCCAGAATAAGGACACAGCCTCCACTTCAGGAGAAGCTAATTGGTCTTGAAGCACCGTGGAACAGCGTGGTGTGTTTGTTTGTGTGTAAGACTAAGCTCCCACCAATAACCTAAACGTTTGTTGCTGTGCGTTTCCCTTGGTAAGAGTTACGGGTGTGCTGATACGCTGCTAATTCAGCCAAGCTGTGCAGAACACTGGAATCAACAGGCAGGAAGTCAGTTCTCAAAACATTTTAATTGGACTGCCATGAAACTTCAACCTATGTTATTGTCCAACCACAGAATTGGGGGTGCTGGGAAAGGCACCGTATAATCACGGGTTTAATTCTATTTTGAACAGGCTGACATTTTCACTGCAACAGTGACGATGCTGCACGACACAATTTACTTCCTCACAATGCCTTATCTTATTAACCATGTATGGTGCAGCGCAAAGCAATCTCCCAGAGCCTGCCCAGAATGAAACGCTAAATCGCCGATTGAATGGACGCTGTACGTCAGGGACGGAGGCACTCAGCATTACAATTGATATTAATATGGAAGTTGGTTGGGGAAAGTTACATCAGAGGATAGACAAGTTCTCCTTCTGTGGGGGGTATTTGCAATTAAAAAGACAGCTGCTGGCACTGGGACTGCGGCACTGAGGTCCCGGGTTCGAATCCCGGCCCGGGGTCACTGTCCATGTGGAGTTTGCACATTCTCCCCGTGTCTGTGTGGGTCTCACCCCCACAACCCAAAGATGTGCTGGTTAAGTGGATTGGCCACGGTAAATTGCCCCTTAATTGGAAAAGAAAACTACTTGGCTACTCTAAATTTTTTAAAATTAGCTGCAACCTTCCTGTGTCACTGAGGGAGAAATACCGCTGCAGCCTCCGCTGTTGTGCTTTTCCGACGGTCTCATTCACTCCGATGAGGTGGATAATTCACTCAGATCGTCCACTCACAGCCATACAAACGTACAAATTGGGAGCAGGCCACTCGGCCTCTCGAGGAAACCGGAGTACCCGAAGGAAACCCACACAGACATGGGGAGAAGGTGCAGATTCCGCACAGACAGTCACCCAAGCGGGAATCGAACCCGCTTCCCTGGCGCTGTGAAGCAACAGTGCTAACCACTGTGCTACCCTGTCACCCAGTTAAGAGCCAACCACATTGCTGTGGGTCTGGAGTCACATGTAGGCCAGACCGTGCAAGGACGGCAGATTTCCTTCCCTAAAGGGACATTAATGGGTTTTGATGCCAATCAATTCGCGGTGACTAAGGCTAAGTGGCGAATTCTCCACCGACGAGATTCTCCGTTCCGCCCCCACCATTGGCCAGCCGCGGGAACGGAGAATCCCGCTGCCCACGACAGAGCAAGAAACACGTGGCGGGCGAGATGGAAAGAGAAATTTGGACATTCTGAATTCTCCCTCTGTGTACCCGAACAGGCGCCGAAATGTAGCGACTGGGGGATTTTCACAGTAACTTCATTGCAGTGTTAATGTAAGCCTACTTGTGACACTAATAAAGATTATTATTCAAAAATGATATAAAATCCATTCAAATCAATTCAAAGTGTGTTCACCCCACTGATTCCTGAGGGGTTGTCTTAGAACATAGAACAATACAGCGCAGTACAGGCCCTTCGGCCCACGATGTTGCACCGAAACAAAAGCCATCTAACCTGCACTATGCCATTATCATCCATATGTTTATCCAATAAACTTTTAAATGCCCTCAATGTTGGCGAGTTCACTACTGTAGCAGGTAGGGCATTCCACGGCCTCACTACTCTTTGCGTAAAGAACCTACCTCTGACCTCTGTCCTATATCTATTACCCCTCAGTTTAAAGTTATGTCCCCTCGTGCCAGCCATATCCATCTGCGGGAGAAGGCTCTCACTGTCCACCCTATCCAACCCCCTGATCATTTTGTATGCATCTTATGAAGAACAGGTTGATCCTATGCCCGGTGGAGTTTGGAAGAATGGGAGGTGATCTTATTATAGTATGTGAGATCCTACAGGGTCTCGACAACATAGATGCTGAGAGGGTGTGGTGGAGCCTAGAATGAGGGGACATGGTTTAAAAACTGTGAGTGTCCCCATTAAGTCTGAGAGGTGGATCAGTCGATCGTCAGTGTTTGGAATAGCAATGGGGGCTGGGTCATTGAATATATTCAAGGCATGAGTTAGGCAGATTTTTGATCGAAAAAGGGTTGAAAGTTATCGAATCATTAGAATCACTACAGTGCAGAAGGAGGCCATTCAGCCCATCGAGTCTGCACCAATCCTCTGAAAGAATACCCTATCTAGGCCCCCCCCCCCCACCCTAACCCTATAGCCACAACTAACCTTTTTGAACACTAAGGTGCAATTTATCACGGCCTATCCACCTAACCTGCACAGCTTTGGGCTGTGGGGGGAAAACCGGAGCACCCGGAGGAAACCCACGCAGACACGGGGAGAACGTGGAGACTCCGCACAGACAGTCACCCGAGGCCGGAATAGAAGCCGGGTCTCTGGCGCCGTGAGACAACAGTGCTAACCACTGTGCCGCCGTGCCGCCCATACTGGGGGACAGGCAGGAAGGTGGAGTTCAGGCCACAACCAGATTGGCCGTGATCTTGTTGAATGGCAGAGCAGTCTCGAGGGGCCGAATGGCCCGTTGCTGCTCCTAAATGTTGTGTTCTTGCGGAGAGGATTGGGCGCAAATCAATAAAGATGACAACAAGGAGTGCCTATCGAGACACGACAATAAATGAAGGATTGTTGTTCGTGTAAACAAGAGATGATCTGGCTCCTTAACGCTTCTTCATAATCCACCAATAGTGTGACTCAGAGTGACAGACCGGTGTATTAGCCCTTTTAAATAATACAGACACCTGAGCGATTTGAGCACGGAACATTGTTGTTTGTGTACGTGGTGTTGTGTGTGCATTGAGGCTGTTAATATTATTTACGATGCTCATAAACATAGCTTGTATCTTTGGAGATATTGTTTATCTGACTTCAAGACAGGGCAGTAAATTGTCTTGATAGCTGAAAATGACTTTTGCTTCATTGCAACGGTGCCTATCCGTGTTTGTTGTGTGTGCTGGGCTCTGTCAGAACGGCCATTTGTGTTCACCCAGAAATACCTGACTCTTAAACAGCAGGATCAAAAAAAATTAACGTCATTAAAATGGTCCGTGATCACTGGGGATTCCCGCATCACTGATGCTGCAGGCATCACAGCTCTGGTTCATGCAGGAGTCACTCGGAATTCAATAAATTAGGACCATAGGAAAATACTTGTGTATTAAAACGAGAACCAGCGGTACAATGACAGATTTTTAACGGTATAGTGTTGGAGTGTGGAGCAGAGCACCAAATGGTCACAGGTAACCTGCCACCTCGAAGACGAGTATATCTTTATCGGCGGCATGGTAGCACAGTGGTTAGCACGGCTGCCTCAGAGCGCCAGGGGCCCGGGTTCGATTCCCGGCTTGGGTCACTGTCTGTGCGGAGTCTGCACGTTCTCCCCGTGTCTGCGTGGGTTTCCTCCCACAGTCCAAATATGTGCAGGTTAGGTGGATTGGTCCGGCTAAATTGTCCCTGAGCATCCAAAAAGGTTAGGTGGGGTGACGGGATAGGGTGGGGGCGTGGGCCTAGGTGCAGTCTCTTTGGAGAGGGTCGGTGCAGACTTGATGGGCTGAATGGCCTTTTTCTGCGCTGTAGGGATTCTGTAAGCAACGCTGCACCTGACAGCCCAGGTGTGATTTCACCAAACCCTATCGACAGACCCTTTACGGCCTGTTGGTGGGGGCTGGGGAGCCATTCAAAAGTCCATTCAATTTGGCGGCACCAGGAAATCCGGCTGCCAGGAGCAGCTGTAAAATTCTGCCGCGTATTTGCCGCGAGACTGCCTTCGCTTTGTATTCCGAGTTCCTTGTGATAAAGGCGAACACTGTAACATCCTAAATGCCCGCAGTGCCTGTCTGTCCTATTCAGTATTCAGAGTGGCTCTGAAAATACACCGTGGATATTAACGTGATTGTACAAACTAAACTTGTCTGAAATTCCAGTTTTCACTCTTTATGCCATTGTGTTGGGACATTTATTTGAAACTGGTTCATGTCTCCATAAAATATAGAGATAAACAGGCTAAACATTCCTGCCCCACTATCGCACAGCACCATTTCAGATATCGCAGGCTACCAGTGGAAATGATGCCCCTGCTGTTGGGAGGTCAGAAGATGCTCGTGTTTTTCTTTGTGAGCAATCCCTGCAGGGGAATCAACTGCATTAATAAAGCCATTCCAGGTGGAAGGAGAAAAGGGAATTGAGGAATTTTAGGATGAGGAGTGGTAAATGATTCCTCATTCTTTTGTGAGCTACAGTTAGGGCGGAATTCACTCCTGTGCTGCCCGTGGTGTCTGCAGCAGCCACCCTCCCCTTCCCAGCCCACAGGATATTGATGAGATGCAATCTGATGGGCAGAATGTGAGGGACAGATTGTGTGACTCGAGGGGATTGACAAGTACAACATTGCAGGGAAAGGTCATTTTACAAGATGGAAAAAAATACAGCAGCACACTCTTCATTTTCCATCGATCCTGACTGCTCAGCTTAGCGTCTCTGCAAGGTATGATGGAGCCAGCCCTCACACACACACACACCCTCACACACACCCTCACACACACACACACCCTCACACACACACACTCAACCCCTCCATCACCCCACACACTCCCTCACCCCACACACTCCCTCACACACACACACTCAACCCCTCCCTCACCCCAAACACTCACCCTCACACACACACACACTCAACCCCTCCCTCACCCCACACACTCCCTCACCCCACACACTCACCCTCACACACACACACACTCAACCCCTCCCTCACCCCACACACTCCCTCACCCCACACACTCCCTCACACACACACACTCAACCCCTCCCTCACCCCATACACTCACCCTCACACACACACACTCAACCCCTCCCTCACCCCACACACACACCCTCACACACACACAGACACACCCTCACCCCACAAACTCACCGTCACACACACACACACTCAACCCCTCCCTCACCCGACACACTCCCTCACCCCACACACTCACCCTCACACACACTCAACCCCTCCCTCACCCCACACACTCACCCTCACACACACAGACACACTCAGCCCCTCCCTCACCCCACACACTCCTTTACCCCACACACTCACCCTCACACACACACTGACCCTCACACACACACACTCAACCCCTCCCTCATCCCACACACTCCCTCACCCCACACACTCACCCTCACACACACACTCAACCCCTCCCTCACCCCACACACTCCCTCACACACACACACTCAACCCCTCCCTCACCCCACACACTCCCTCACCCCACACACACACCCTCACACACACGCTCAACCCCTCCCTCACCCCACCCACTCACCCTCACACACACACACACTCAACCCCTCCCTCACCCCACACACTCCCTCACCCCACACACTCACCCTCACACACACACACTCAACCCCTCCCTCACCCCACACACTCCCACAACCCACACACTCGCCCTCACACACACACTCACCCTCACACACACACACACTCAACCCCTCCCTCACCCCACACACGCCCTCACCCCACACACTCGCCCTCACACACACTCACCCTCACACACACACACACACACTCAACCCCTCCCTCATCCCACACACTCACGCTCACACACACACTCAACCCCTCCCTCACCCCACACACTCCCCTCACCCCACACATTCACCCTCATACACACACACACATTCACCCCCTCCCTCACCCCACACACACACCCTCACACACACACAGACACACCCTCACCCCACACACTCACCCTCACACACACACACTCAACCCCTCCCTCACCCGACACACTCCCTCACCCCACACACTCACCCTCACACACACACAACCCTTCCCTCACCCCACACACTCACCCTCACACACACATTCAACCCCTCCCTCACCCCACACACTCCATCACCCCACACACTCACCCTCACACACACACACACACTCAACCCCTCCCTCACCCCACACACTCCCTCACTCCACACACTCACCCTCACACACACACACACTCAACCCCTCCCTCACCCCACACACTCCCTCACCCCACACACACACCCTCACACACACACCCTCACCCCACACACAACCCCTTACACCCTCCCACGCCCCACACACACCCTCACCCACCCCCTCACCCCACACACTCCCTCACACACAAACACTCCCTCACCACACACACACACCCTGACACACACACACCCTCACACACACACACCCTCACCCTACACACACTCTCACCCCCTCCCTCACCCCACACACACTCCCTCACCACACACACACACACCCTCACACACACACACCCTCACACACACACACCCTCACCCTACACGCACTCTCACCCCCTCCCTCACCCCACACACACTCCCTCACCCCACACACACATTCCCTCACCCCACACACACACTCAGCCCCTCCCTCACCCCACACTCCCTCACCCCACACACACACTCCCTCACCCCACCCACACACTCAATCCCTCCCTCACCCCACACACTCCCTCACACCCTCACCCCACACACCCTCACTCCACACACACACACCCTCACACCTCCCTCGCATCACACACACACTCACCCCCTCCCTCACCCCACACACTCCCTCACCGCCTCCCTCACCACACACACTCCCTCACTCCACACACACCCTCACACACACACACACTCCCTCACCACACACACACACACCCTCACCACACACACAAACACCCTCACCCCACACACACTCAACCCCTCCCTAACCCTACACACCCTCACCCCCTCCCTCACCCCACACACTCCCTCACCCCCTCCATCACCCCATACACTCCCTCACCCCCTCCCTCACCCCACACACTCCCTCATCCCCTCCCTCACCCCACACACTCCCTCACCCCCTCCCTCACCCCACACACTCGCTCACTCCACATACACCCCCCCACGCACACACACTCCCTCACCCCACACACTCCCTCACCCACTCTCTCACTCCACACACACCATCACACACACACACACTCCCTCACCCCCTCCCTCACCCCACACACACACGCAACCCCTCCCTCACCCCACACACTCCCTCACCCCACACACACTACCTCACTCCACACACATACCCTCATACACGCACACACCCTTATCCCACACACACACCCTCACCACACACACACTAAACCCCACACACACTCCCTCACCTCACACACACACCCTCACCCCACACACACTCCCTCACCCCCTCCCTCACCACTCACACACACGCTCACCCCACACACGCCCTCACCCCACACACACTCCCTCACCCCACACACACACACCCTCACCCCCTCCCTCACCCCACACACACCCTCACCCCACACACACTCCCTCACACCACAGACACTCCCTCACCCCTTCCCTCACCCCACACACACTCCCTCACCCCCCACACACTACCTCACCCCACACAGACACCCTTACCCCACAGGCACCCCCTCACCCCACACACATTCCCTCACCCCCTCCCTCACCCCGCACACACTCAATCACCCCACACACACTGATTCACCACACACACACTCCCTCACCCCCTCCCGCACACACTCAATCACCCCACACACACTCTCTCACCGCGCACACACTCCCTCACCCCCTCCCTCACCCCACACACACTCCCTCACCCCACACACACTCCCTCACCCCACACAGACACCCTTACCCCACAGACAACTCCCTCACCCCACACACATTCCCTCACCGCACACACACTCCCTCACCCCATCCCTCACCCCGCACACTCTCCCTCACCCCACACACTCACCCTCACACACACACACACTCGCCCCACACACACTCCCATCTCTACCCTGTCGAGTCCAGTCAGGATTTTATAAGTTTCAATGAGGTCACCTCTCTACCTGTGGACAATTTAGATCCAATTTCCTCAGTCTCTCATTAAACAATCCTGTCATCCCAGGTATTCGCCTGGTGACCCTCCGTTGCACTCCGTGTATGGGAGGATATCCTCCCTCCGATAACGAGACCAAAACTGCACAAAACTCCAGGTGCGGTCTCACCATGGCTCTGAGGACAATTGCAGCAAAACATGTTCATGCCTGTACTCAAATCCTCTTATAGTAAGTACCAACTAAACCATTTAACGTCCTAATTGCTCACTGCATCTGTGTGTTGGCCTTTATTGACTCACGCTCTTTGGCCACCATTTCAACCTTTGCAAAGAGGACATTTCAATGTCCCAACACCGTATACCGACAGATCTTTAGTGAGACGACGCTTGCTCAGTTGTGTAATTTTAATTAAAACTCCGCAGACGCTGGGGAAACTGGCGCTCTCCCTCCCAGCGTGTGTCCTTACAGCAGCTAGCAAGGGCACTGAAACCCAACCCTCCCTGGCTTGACAACTAAAACTAAAATACAGGTTTGCCAGATCGATAGGAGGCTGGGTCTGTGTGAAGCAGGGTCAGTGACTCTCTCCTCCTCTCTGCTCACTTTTGCACCGTTGCGTTCAATTCTTCGCTGTGCGGTGAAACGGTGTCAGGATAATCGCTTGCTGCTACGGGAGCTCAAGCTCCGTTAACAAACCTGGGAACCATTCTGTCTTTGCCCTGGCGTGGAAAACATTCACCGAAACGAAAAGTTGACCACCTTTATGTTATTCTAAACTAGGTTTCTTTCTACATTGGGGCCTGTGGGCTTGAGGAGTCTTCAGCACGCATGAGCTCATCATATTTCGGTAAAACGACAGCCAAGCATTGCGAAACAGTATCTTGAGAATTCAGTATTTGCTGACTCATACACACAGTGTTCCATTGCTGTGCAACAATATGCCTGTTTTCTGCAGTGGTAGTTTTGCTTCAGACAGACACGCACACACAGACACTCACGCACTCTCTCACTCACACGCACTCTCCTGCGCGCTCACTTATTCTCACTCACTTTCTCACTCACTCATTCTCAGGCACATTCGCTCTCACTCATTCATTTTCTCACTCAGTCCCAGCCACACACTCTCTTTCCCTCACTTTCTCTCGTTCACACTCACTCGTTCTCTCGCCCGCAGTTACTTTTGTCACTCACACGCCTCCACTCTCGCACTCACTCTCGCACCGTCACTCTCTCACACCCACCCCCCCCCCCCACCACCGCCTCACAGTGGCAGCCGTGTGTACCACCTGCACGATGCACTGCAGCAACTCACCGTGCTGCTTTGACAGCACCTTCCTGATCTCTACCACCTGGAAGGACAAGAGCAGCAGAGACCTGGGAACACCCCCACCTGGAGGTTCCCCTCCAAGTCACACACCACCCCGATTGGGAAATATATCACTGTTTATTCACTGTCGCTCGGCCAAACATCCTCCCTAACAGCACAGTGGGTGTACCTACACCACAGGGACTCCAGCGATCCCACGGATGGCGAGTGTGAGCTCAGGATCCCGGCCACAAATTCTCACATTCATTCGCGCATTCTCTCACACGTTGTCTCACACGCTGAATCACACACGCTCACTCTCACACGCTCACTCTCTCACACGCTCACTCTCACATGCTCACTCACTCTCACACGCTCACTCTCACACGCTCACTTTCGCACATTCACTCTTCTTACAAGCTCACTCTACACATTGTCTCACATGCTGAATCACACACGTTCACTCTCACACGCTCGCTCACTCTCACACGCTCACTCTCACATGCTCACTCTCACACGCTCCCTCTCTCACACGCTCACTCTCTCACACGCTCACTCTCTCACAGGCTCGCTCACTCTCACACGCTCACTCTCTCACACGCTCACTCTCTCAACACGCTCACTCTCACATGCTCACTCTCACACGCTCACTCTCTCAACACGCTCACTCTCTCACACGCTCGCTCACTCTCACACACTCACTCTCTCACTCTCTCAACACGCTCACTCTCTCACACACTCACTCTCTCACACGCTCACTCTCTCACACGCTCGCTCACTCTCACACACTCTCTCACACGCTCACTCTCTCAACACGCTCACTCTCTCACACACTCACTCTCTCACACGCTTACTCTCACACGCTCACTCTCTCACACGCTCACTCTCTCACCTGTTCACACACACACACAAACAGTGCAATGAAATTTATCCCATACTTTTCCCAATGCTGATATATTCCCAGGAATGCAATTTCTTTTCTCAGAACCTACGAATTCCACTATTAAATCAGATCGATACGAAGCTGTAAACCGCTACAATGAATGTAACCAGAACAGGAAAACATTATACATTCTCCCAGTGTGGCAGCATCCTGTCTCACCTTTCAGTCGGGATCAGTGTGGGAATGAGAAATGGGAATATGAAGAGGTAAATATTCCATGAATACATAACAGTCAGAATACTGCAGCCATGACCCTGCCAAACAGGTCACGGAGAAGGCAGTGGGTTGTCAGCTTTGAGAGAGACATTGTCGGACTCATGCCAGAGAAAATCCAATAATGCTGAAAAATAAAAAGCATCAACTGGAAAGGCTGGAAAGTGTCAGCAGGCAGGCCCTGTGGGGACAGCAAGTGAACCAACAATTGGGGTTGATTCTCTCATCAGAAACAGGGGGCTGGGTTATCCGTCCCGGCAGCGGGCCAATGGGCAACCGCACGCCTTCGGGAAATCCGCCGGTGTGAGTGGGTTACTAACGGAGGGTCCCGCCGACAGAGAATCCAGCTGAGGGTATTTAAATAAAGGGCAGTGAGGGGAAAAGGAGGCGAAACACACGCACACACGCAGAAGAGATCTGTGTCCACATCCATCGCCTTTCATCAGGTGGTCGCAGGGCATGTTAAAGCACTCTGGATATGTTTGAAGTGTGCCCACTATTGCAATATAGGAAACTCAGTAACCAACTTTTGATTTGGTTTGGAGTGGATTTGGGTTCTCACTTGGACAATTTAAACAATTGTGCTTTTAGAAAAACACAAGGCAGAAAGTCATATTGTTCAAGAGAACTAATGCGACTAAGATTCTTTGCTGCTATATCAGATTGTCACAGATATTGAGCTGATTATCAAAATTCACCAAGTGGACTGACTGGCAGCGTTTTCCGATTGTCCACGCATCAGGAATTCCCACCATGGAAAACTGATTTCTGGATGAGCAAGTGTTGAGAGTCATCATCCAACTGGTAATCTAATTGGTGCGATGAAAAGTATTGTCCTGTGTACAGTCCAGGCAGATCGTTCCATACATGAAAAACACAGGACATGCACAAATACACAATGTAAATACACAGACACAGGCATCGGGTGAAGCATACAGAGTGTAGTACTGCTCAGCAGAGAAGATGCTTGAAGAGATCAGATCAGTCCATAAGAGGGCCGTTAAGGAGTCTTGTAACAGCCGGGAAGAAGCTGGTTTTGAATCTGTTTGTGCGTGTTCTCAGACTTTTGTATCCCCTGCCCGATGGAAGAGTTTGGAGGAGAGAATTAGCCGGGTGGGAGGGGTCTTAGATTATGCTGCCCGCTTTCCCCAGGCAGCGGGAGGTGTAGATGGAGTCAATAGATGGGAGGCGGGTCCCCGTGATGGACTGGGCTGTGTTCACGGCTCTCTGTAGTTTCTTGCGGTCCTGGGCCGAGCAGTTGCCATGCCAGGCTGTGATGCAGCCCGATAGGATGCTTTCTATGGTGCATCTGTAAAGATTGGTAAGAGTCAATGTGGACATGCCGAATTTCCTTAGTTTCCTGAGGAAGTATAGGCGCTGTTGTGCTTTCTTGGTCGTAGCGTTGACGTGGGTGGAACAGGTCAGATTGTTGCACAGCAAGTTCCGCAAGCAACCTTTTGATAATGGCCCATTAATCTGCTTTCGCTAGACACACAGAAAATGCTGGAAATGCTCTGTGGAGAGAGGAACAGTGTTAAACGTTTCAGATCCATTCCCTTTCTCCAGAGCTGGGAAAAGAATTATCAACATCCTTTTTGTTTTTATTCCAGCATCTGCAGTATTTTGCTTTCGAATGTTTTTTCGATGTTTGGATAACACTCCTCTTCAAATTGGCGTCCTGGGAATTCTCTCCGTGTCTCCCGAGACAGAAGATTGTGCCTCGGTTTGACATCTCACCCAAAATCCCTACTGAACCTGGGAGAGAGCCCTATTCCCTTAATGCTGACACTATGGAGTGTCAACAGAGAGTTTGCACTTAAGTCCCTGCAGTGGGATTCGAGCCCACAGCCTTGGGACTCGGAAACCAGACTCCTGCTGCAGTGACAGGAGACATTAAAGACATTTGAGTAACACACAGAATATAGGGCGGCATGGTAGCACCGTGGTTAGCACTGCTGCCTCACAGCTCCAGGATCCCGGGTTCAATTCCAGCCTCGGGTGACTGTGCGGAGTTTGCACGTTCTCCCCGTGTGTGCGCGGGTTTCCTCCGGGTGCTCCGGTTTCCTCCCACAGTCCAGAGATGCGCAGGTTAGGTGGATTGGCCATGCTAAATTTCCTCTAGTGTCCAAAAGGTTGGGTGGGGGTTACTGGGTTACGGGGATAGGGTGGAGGCGTGAGCTTCAGTCGGGTGCTCTTTCCAAGGGCCGGTGCAAACTCGATGGCCTCCTTCTGCACTGTAAATTCTATGATTCTATAGGAAGGGTTGAGGTGGTGGGGGAAGGCGGTAGGTGTGCCAACAGGCCAAGGTAGCAGAATTGGACCAGGAGCCAGGGGGAAGAACGAGCAGGCCAACACCCAGCTGGCACACCAACCTACCAGCCTTGTGTTCCTCTGAAGTTTCCCCAGCCCAAGAACGAAACCATCTTCCCTCTCCCCCACCGTCAAAACATCTAACATTTCCATCTCGGCTTGACAACTCCTCCTGGACATAGATAAGCTGCAGCGCTGGGCTGAGAGGTGGCAAATGGAGTTTAATGCAGAAAGTTGTGAGGTGATTCATTTTGGAAGGAATAACAGGAAGACAGAGTACTGGGCTAATGGTAAGATTCTTGGCAGTGTGGATGAGCAGAGAGATCTCGTTGTCCATGTACATTGATCCCTGAAAGTTGCCACCCAGGTTGAGAGGGTTGTTAAGAAGGCGTACGGTGTGTTAGCTTTTATTGGTAGAGGGATTGAGTTTCGGAGCCATGAGGTCATGTTGCAGCTGTACAACACTCTGGTGTGGCCTCATTTGGAGTATTGCGTGCAATTCTGGTCGCCGCATTATAGGAAGGATGTGGAAGCATTGGAAAGGGTGCAGAGCAGATTTACCAGAATGTTGCCTGGTATGGAGGGAAGATCTTATGAGGAAAGGCTGAGGGACTTGAGGCTGTTTTCGTTAGAGAGAAGAAGATTAAGAGGTGACTTAATTGAGGCATACAAGATGATCAGAGGATTGGATAGGGTGGACAGTGACAGCCTTTTTCCTCGGATGCTGATGTCTAGCACGAGGGGACATAGCTTTAAATTGAGGAGATAGATATAAGACAGATGTCAGAGGTAGGTTCTTTACTCAGAGAGTAGTAAGGGCGTGGAATGCCCTGCCTGCAACAGCAGTGGACTCGCCAACACCTAGGACATTCAAATGGTCATTGGATATACATATGGACAATAAGGGAATAGTGTAGATGGGCTTTAGAGTGGTTTCACAGGTCGACACAACAGTGAGGGCTGAAGGGCCTGTACTGCGCTGTAAGGTTCTATGGATTGCCCTCCGGGAGTTAAGCGAATACCATGCAATTCTCACCTCACATCACTGACACCTTTTGCAACAAGAAGCTAAAGTCTGAAGTTATTAAAGTGAATAAGAATGGGCCCTTTCCTCCTGAAGTGTAAATTGTTGTCCTGAAATGTGCTATTCTTGTTTGCATCCTGACCAGCGCGACATAAAATCTGCAACAGCTTTACTCGATTTTTCCAGCAATACTCGAGTGAATGTTTCAGGCCAGGGGCTTGCAACGTGATGAATAGAAAGATGTGGTGAAGTCCCTTGACCTTGGGTTGAGCTACTTGGGAACAATGTGGAAGGTCACAGTCAGAGGGGGAGCTCTGGGGAGGGTGGGGTGTGAAGATGAAATTTGATTTCTCCAGCCACACTAAACCCGTGACCTTCATTGTCAACAGCTTAATCCCAGAAATCGATTCTCAAAAGACTGTAAAGGTCCCAAACAATTAAAGTGCGTTTTGACTTTGAATGGGTGAGAGAGATTGGAGGTTTATGTGTGGCAATTGATACATCCGCTGTGCATCCGTAGACAGCACTTAATACAGCCAGCCATCTCTGTGAAACCATCTCTCAGAGACAGGGGAGAGGGAAGCATGCTCTGTGTAATTTCTTTGCTCAAGAACCCTGAAAAAAAAGATACAGTCCCAGGGAGTGAATTTCCAAAGTGTGACTAAAAGGCAGCAGAGATTCCTGGACTGGCCATATTCTCTCATGAGAACCTGTACGGGCGTGGGGAGTAGAAATCCTTTCAAAATAACCCCACTGTGTGCTCTCGTTGAATTCAGTGTTTGCATTAATTGCTTCAGAGGGCGATTAGCGTACATCAAAGACTTTCATGCTTTGAGATGCTCCTTGAGAAATACAGATAGCAGAAATTCCCTCGATGATGATGTTATTTCAAGGTTGGCATCTGCGTGTCACGAGGGCGACTTGAGCTGTTTAAGGTCACCCATTGTGCAACAGTTGCAAAGAATTGATCGATGTAGCTGCTTGCTAAGTACTGTCGTATTTCTGGACACCATCGAATGTTCAATATTCCCACCATTAACCTTTGCAGCACCGATACTCCCTCCGAAAAATATTATTCTCTGGACACAGGTGCCTGGATGGTGGGTCTCCTCCTTAACCCATTGCAGTACACATTAGGATGGGAATTCTGGGATATCGGCCGGGGTTGGTGATTGAACAGATTAATATTTTAACGGCAAAGTGTTTGATTTAAAAAGTTCTGCATCTGTAGTAATTCCTTGGTTAGACCACACTTTGAGTACTGGATGAGGTTCCGATTTTAAAATGGAAAACGCGGTATAGAGGGTGCATAGAAGATTGGTACTGTGATGCCGGATTCATGGGTACATATATCAGGAAAGGATTGACTGGAGCGACATGTGGGTACAGTGGTTAGCACTGGGACTGCGGCGCTGAGAACCTGGGTTCGAATCCCGGCCTTGGGTCACTGTCCGTGTGGAGTTTGCACATTCTCCCCGTGTCTGCGTGGGTTTCACCCCCACAACCCAAAGATGTGCAGGGTAGGTGGATTGGCCACGCTAAATTGCCCCTTGATTGGAAAATAAAAATAATTGGGTACTCTAAATTTATTTTAAAAAAGGAAAGGATTGACAGGCTTGATCTCTCTGGAAAAGACCAGGCCGAGGGGGTGACCTAATCAGGGTCTTTAAAATGATGAATGGTTTTGGGTGGCACAGTTTGGGTGGATTGGCCACGTTAGACTGTCCCTTAGTGTGCAGGTTAGGTGGGGTTATGGGGTTACGGGGATAGGGCAAGGGAGTGGGTCTGGGTAGGGTGCTCTTTCAGAGGGTCAGTGCTGACTCGATGGGCCAAATGGGCACCTTCTACTCTGTAGGGATTTTATGGTTCTATGGTTTTGATGGAGGGGATAGAGACAATATTTCCTCTTTGGGGAAGAGCAGAACTAGAAGCCGTCAATATAAAATAGTCCCCAAGAAATCCAGTCGAAAATCAGAAGAAACATCTTTACCCAAAATATCCTCACCTTTATTCTTCCTTATCTTCTCAACGTCCTTGTTACCTCCTCCCTCCTGTTGGCTGCTCTTACCTTGAGCTTTAAATCTCTCAACATGTTTCTTGCCTCCTTCCCTCACTCACTCTCTCTCTCTTTCTGTCTTCCTTTCGATCCAGCCACAATGGCTTCTTCTCTCCCTTGTTCTTCATAGATCAAGACTGAAATCAAGACTCATCGCACGCTCATCCAACAAGGTTTATTCCTCTCCAGAAGTTTCAAATGGCAGACTTCCGCACCGACCTCACTCCTGCTTTGCTTCACCTTGCAACCTGCGAGGCTTTGGAATTCCGAGGTTAGCGTCACCTGATCCCACCACCCTGAGAGTTCAATGCCGGCCTGGGGCCTTCAGAAAATTGCCCCTTGGCGAGTGGGGGGGGGGATTGGGCCTAGGTAGAGGGCCAATGCAGAATCGATGGGCCAATTGGCCTCCTTCTACACTTTCGGGATTCTATGAGGATTCAATGAGAAGGAAACACTGACAGTGAAGGGTTGGGGGGTGGGAGGAGCGAGAATCTTCTAAATTCCTGATGATAACGATGGGGGGGGGGGGGTCATGTGAAGATGAGCTTGTTGGGGTGGGCAATGTTGGGAGAAAGCCCATTGGATGCAGGCAGTCTTGGATTAAGTCCAAATCAAAATTGGCAAACCCTCAGCTTCCTGACCTACCCACTTCCCATTTTCTAACTGAATGAAGCCCTGTATTTCTGAGCTCCCCAATGCGCAAATAGGGCCCAGGCGGCTGAAAAAGAAATTGGATTATCCTCCGCCTAATGACACAAAACTGGAATGTAGCTCTGTTCTTTCAAGACTTGCTTGAATTGACTTGTGTCACTGGATTAACTGCTTTTCCGTGGCAGGGTTACATGCTTTGACAGTAAGAGAATCAAATATTTACAGGCTTGAGCGCCCTGTATAAACTGAGCATTGATGTGATGGTGGCCTCCCGTTTAGTCCTGCACTGAAGGACATTCAATTTTGGTATAAATATGATACGGACATAAACACAGCAGAGCCAGACAGGCCGGTTCCATGACCCAATCTAATTTTGTTCAGCTTGCTATGTAAACAAAGGTCTAACTTTACAGCCGCAACTCTGAGAATACACAGGAAGCCATGGAAGTTTAAGATAAATAGGAATAATTTACAGCGCAGTCAGACATTTCTAAATAAATGTTATGTACATATATATATATCTGTGCTTGTATCTGTATGCACACTATCTGGCTAAATTCCAGTTATTCCAGGGCAAGTAGTGAGTGGGACATTGCTTGGATTTCATTTGCTTAAGTGCGTCAGTCTGTCTGCAGCAAAAGGCATTAAAGGAGATGACAAGGAAACAATTGGGCCTCAGTAATTGAGACAGCTCATGATCAATAGAAACAGGAGGAGGCCATTCAGCCCCTCAAACCTACTCATTCAGTTAGATCACACCAAGGTTCCATTCGCAATGCTGCAAAAAACGACTTCATGAGTACTCAGTTGCTGGAAGCTCTTAATGTTTCAGAGGTCATCAGTGGGACTTTCCGACCGCCCCCCCCCCACCGCCCGGGGTCGGTGAATCCCCGGGTGGCGGCGCAAATCCCGCCCCGACGCCGGCTGCGGTATTCTCCGGCGCCGTTTTTCGGGTGGGGGCGGGATTCATGCCACACCGGTCGGGGGCCGTTGGCAGCGGCCCCCCCAGCAATTCTCCAGACCCCGATGGGCCGAGCGGCCGTCCGCTTTTGGCCAGTCCCGCTGGCGGTGAATCACTCAACTCACGTACCGGCGGGACTTGGCAGGTAAGTTGGCGGGGACGGTCCTCGGGGGGGGCGCGGGGGGGAACCGACCCCAGGGGGGCCCCCAAGGTGGCCTGGCCCGCGATCGAGGCCCACCGATCTGCGGGTGGGCCTGTCCCGTGGGGCGCTTCTTCTTCTGCGCCGGTGTTTCCGCGCATGCGAGAGATCATGCAGGCCCTTTGGCGCATGCACAAACTCGCGCAGTCCCTTCAGCGCCGGTTGGAGCTGCGGCAACCCCTCCGCCGTCCACCTAGCCCCCGGAAGTGCGGAGAATTGCGCACTTTCGGGGGCTGTTGACGCCAGAGTGGTTCGCGCCGGTTTTCCTGCCGGCGTGGGGACTTGGTCCCCGGAAAGGAGAATCCCGCCCATGTTTCTAAATCGCATTCTTTCTTGTTTACCTTAATATTGGAAATACCTGGGCTGGGATTCTCCACCCCGCCAGCCGTGTTTTCCAGCGCGGCACCCCCCCCCCCCACCCCTATTCTGTCGGGAAACCCGCAGGCGTGGGTGCGTTGCCGGCAAAGAGGAGGATCCCGCCCATGGAGAATCCTGCAGCCGGGCTGTTTTCTGGAAGACTCCACATTCTTGCTGTAGCCCCGGGAAGTTTTGGGAGGAGTTGAGGGCACAGTGACCCTCCAGAACTCCAGCCTTCAAAAGTTACAAACTCTCTTCAAAGGGTGGTGTGGTGATATGCGTCACTGTATATACACAAGGGATTAATGTAAATACACTACAATTAAGTAAACACTAGAGGGAGCACCAGAGACATCATGACATGCAGACATACAGCTAATGAACACATAGAATAGGACACAACCAATGGGCAGTCAATACACTCAGAGGTGACACTACCACAAGGGGGCATTACACAACCCATATATAAGGACAGGGCACACATGCTCTGTCTCTTTCCACAGGCGACACTTAGAGAGTAGGACAGGGGCAGATCAGAAGCATCACACCCACCATGTGGCTTAGAACAGACTGGTTAGTTAGACTGAGTCACTATAGCAAGATTAGCAGGAGAGCCGAACTCATAGAGAACTGTGCTAATGGTTCAATAAATCACACTGAACTTACTTCAAGGTCTGGAGTATCTTTTGGTCAAAGCTGCATCGAGTTGCAGCCTGTGTTATCCCAGAGTACATAACACAACAGGTGGCACACGTTCTGTGTTTCCAGCACAGCCTCTTCTGTTAAGGTTCTCAGGTGAGGGTGAGCGAGAGATCAGCCATTTTCCCTCTGCGTCTGTTTTGAGTTGCCCTCTGTCCAGAACCCCGCTGCCAGCAGCGCACACCTCGTCCTGCTCGCTGCTCAGTGGGATTTGATGTTTTCTGAACAAGGTGTGACGAGGGCACGCAGAAGTATAAATTATTCACAGACCAGTTGGGAAAGTGCATCGATGGTTTCCATCACGACAAACATTTCAGTTCTGGTCTGAACCTCTTGGAAAAGTAGAGGTACCATAATTACTTGAATATGAGTCACGCCAACTTGCCACCATACTTCAGTACAGCAAGGTAAATAATTATTAATGACTCACATAATGGTAGTTTTGTTTATTTTATATTAAGCCATGGCCTCTATTAAGAGTAATTACCGTATTTTCTGGCGCTAACGTGTGTCAGATGTTGCTTTTCCCCTGTATTTGTGGAAATGGCGTTGCTGCTTTGACAGCAGAACGGGTTGGGGGTTCAGGAGGGTAAGGAGGAGTTGGCAGTGCCAGGGCACTGTATTGTGCCATGCCACCAGTTCACCTTCACCACAGCTGGTTTTTCACCAGCTCAGGGGCAGACAAGGTCCGCAAAGGGTCCAGCTGGCTCAGCAGAAACCTCTTCAGCCCAAAGACTGGTTACAACGTGGAACTCACTCCCTCGTGGGATAGCTGACTGGATCGGGTAGTTTCCATCTCCAGACCAGCGCACGAGGGAGGAATGAGTAGAAGGGTGCAGCGATAGATTCAGCTGAATTTAGGTGGGAGGAGGCTTTTTAATAGTAATAATCTTTATTGTCACAAGTCGCCTTACATTAACACCGCAATGAAGTTACTGTGAAATGCCCCTAGTCGCCGCATTCTGGCGCCTGTTCGGGTACACAGAGGGAGAATTCAGAATGTCCAATTCGTCGAACAAGCCCGTCTTTCGGGACTTGTGGGAGGAATCCGGAGCGCCCGGAGGAAACCCACGCAGACACGAGGAGAACGTGCAGTCTCTGCACAGATAGTGACCCAGCCGGGAATCAAACCTGGGACCCTGGAGCTGTGAAGCCACAGTGCTAACCACAGTGCTACCGTGCTGCTCGTGTGGAACAGATAAAACAGCAGTTTTACTTTTATATGTGTTCATGGGGCATGGGTGTCGCTGGCTGTGCCAGCATTTATTGCCCATCCCTAATTGCCCTTGAGGGGGGAGGTTAAGAGTCAACAAGATTGCTGTGGGTCTGGAGTCACATGTAGGCCAGACCGGGTAAGGACGGCAGATTCTGTAGGGAGGACTGTAAATTCTATGAAATTCTATTTCCTTCCCTAAAGGACATTAGTGAACCAGATGGGTTTTTACAACAACTGATGATAGTTTCATGATCACCATTACTTTTCTTTTAATTTAGAGGACCCAATTCATTTTTTATCCCAATTAAGGGGCGATTTAGCGTGGCCAATCCACCTAGCTTGCACATCTTTTAGGTTGTGGGGGCGAAACCCACGCAAACACGGGGAGAGTGTGCAGACTCCACACGGACAGTGACCCAGAGCCGGGATCGAACCTGGGACCTCGGCGCCGTGAGGTCGCAGTGCTAACCCACTGCGCCACCGTGCTGCCCTATGAAATGAAAAAATGAAAATCGCTTATTGTCACAAGTAGGCTTCAAATGAAGTTGCTGTGAAAAGCCCCTAGTCGCCACATTCCGGCGCCTGTTCGGGGAGGCTGGTACGGGAATGGTATGATCACCATTACTGAGATTAGCTTTCATATTCCAGAATTTATTTTTGTTGTCCAATTTAAATGTAAAAAAAGCCTTGAGAGTATCATAGTCGGGAAAGAATACAGTGAACTGGGTTCAATTGGGTCTGCCCAAGCAGGTGCAGAGATACGTTCTAAAACCAATACGGGAAAAGTCGACAGACACAGTAAGGTGGTAACAGTTGAAGGGTAAATTGTTGGTAAGCCTTTGAAAATTTAACACGGCAGCAATGGGCGATGGGTAGAAGTGCCCCCCCCCCCTATCTGTTCCTTAATAGGAGCTTAACACGGTAATCACTCTTAAGAGATTCCCACTGCACAGGAAAGTTCAAACTTTACAGATCGCTCACCGTATTGGAAACAGAACAACGGTTCACCATCAGGCAGTTTGAAGATGAGGATAATTCTCCAAGTAAAAATGAGGAAACGAAGAAGAATCCATCGGAAGACCTTCAGCAAGAGAAAATCAGTGAAAAATGTTGTTTGACACATTTAGGCCCTTAACCATTGGTTCAGCTGCTCCCCTGCAATTTTCCATTACCAGCCTCGCAATTCCCGTACCAGCCTCCCCGAACAGGCGCCGGAATGTGGCGACTAGGGGCTTTTCACAGTAACTTCATTTGAAGCCTACTTGTGACAATAAGCGATTTTCATTTCATTGGCCCTATTTTTTTGGTGTGACTGCATCGAGAGTTGCTATCAAGTAGTTTTATCATCCGGTCTTCCTTTGTCAACTTGTTTGGATTGAATGATGTGCGGGCGCGCTGCTCGCTGTTGAACCTCTGACCTGGAGAAATAGAGGAGTTTGTCACATTGGCACATAGAGATGTCGGGTAGCTCAGTGGGTAACACTCTCATCTCAGGATCAGCAGGTGCTTGTGAGTTCAAACCCCACTCCAGACACTTGAGTCCGTAATCCAGGCTAGCACTGAGGGAAGGCTGCGCTGTCAGAGGAGCTGTCTTATTGGATGGGATGTTAATTCATGCTCTCATAAAAGATTGGGCAGTGCTGTTTTGAAGAAGAGCAGGGGCATTCTCCCTGGTGTCCAAGCCAACATTCGTCCCTCAACCAGCATCAACAATAAAACAGATTACCTGCTCATACATCCCATCGGCTGTTTGTTAATTTTATTTTAGTCATTTAGGAATGCGGGCGTTGCTGGTTAGGCCAGCATTGATTGCCCATCCCTAGTTGCCCTTGAGAAGGTGGTGGTGAGCTGCCTTCTTGAACAACTGCTGCCCTGAGGTATAGGTACACCCACCGTGCTGTTAGGGAGGGAGTTCTAGGATGAACCCTTCAAGCACTTTAAAAATATTTAATTGGTTGTGGAACATTTTGGGACCTCTTAAGGCACGGTAGAAATGCAAGCCCGTGTCTTTCCAACCCTCAAAATGAATTGTTGGTAGTTCATTGATAAGCATGGTGCTGATTAAATGGAGAGAGCTTGTGTGTGGCATGAATTAACGATGAGGCTTTCTCCTTTTACTGGACATGTCAGATGTCGAGAAACTCCAGACCAGTCAATATTCCGAGATCCGTTGGCAGAACTTTTCCCGTCTTTAGGTTGAAGGATCAATTAATTCTTTCTTCGTCTGTTGATGAGGTATAATCCGTTTGATAAGGAAGCTGACATCACATTCAGGCCCAAGTCACATTG
Source organism: Scyliorhinus torazame (assembly GCF_047496885.1). Taxonomy (NCBI): domain Eukaryota; kingdom Metazoa; phylum Chordata; class Chondrichthyes; order Carcharhiniformes; family Scyliorhinidae; genus Scyliorhinus; species Scyliorhinus torazame. The sequence continues at coordinate 9,384,656 of NC_092734.1, forward strand.
AAAGGGCATTGCTCTCATTAGCCTCTGAAATTATGGGATGGCCCTGTGAAATTAACACAGGGTTCCGACCAGAATATCTTTCAATTTCTCCAAAATATATTTCAGGAGTTTTTGATCCACACAGAGTGGTAATATCAGTTCCAGCACAGAGGGAGATCATTTCACCCATTGTTCCTGTCCTAACATTTCAGTGGAACTATCCAATCAGTCCACCTCCCCCGTTCTTTCCCCATCCCCTTCGGGTGTCCAGTTCTCCATTTGAAAGTCACTGTTGAATCTGCTTCCTCCTCTCTTTCAGGCAGCACCTTCCAGATCACAGTAACTCACTGTGAAATTAAATGCTTCCTCTTGTGGTGTGTCCTTTGTGTGAACTGTGTCCTTTGGTTACTGACTCTTCTGTCGGTCAAAACCGTTTCTCCTGACTTACTTAGTCAATGCTCGCCGCGATTATGACCATCTCTTGGTGATTCTCCCCCTCAATCCAGATCGCCAGGTTCGGATGAATCTCGCAGGACCACTCAAGCATCCACTGCCACCCTGCCCCTGCCGAGGTTCCCGGGTGGTCCAGCCAGGCTGGCAGGGGCACTGTCGGGGGTCTGGGCCTGAGGGGGGGGGGCCATGCCCATGAAATGGGGGGGGCGAGTGAGGGGGGTATGAAGGGGACACCAGGACAGGCGCAATGAGGTCGTTAAATCGCATTTTCACTTGTTGTGGAGATCTAATATAAGACGGTCATAAAATAAATCCAAGAAATAATCCAGGAGAAACGCTCTTACCCAGAGTGCAGTTAGAACATGGAACTCACTACCACATGTGGATGTTGACTCATAGAATCTAACAATTTACAGTGCATTCGGCCCATCGAGTCTGCACCGGCCCTTGGAAAGGGCACTCTACCTAAGCCCACACCTCCACCCTATCCCCATAACACAGTGACCCCACCCAACCTTTTTTGGACACTAAGGGTCAATTTTAGCATGGCCAATCCACCAAACCTGCACATCTTTGGACTTGTGGGAGGAAACCGGAGCACCCGGAGGAAACCCACGCAGACACGGGGAGAACGTGCAGACTCCGCACAGCCAGTGACCCAGCGGGGAATCGAACCTGGGACCCTGGCGCTGTGAAGCAAAGTGCTAACGACTGTGCTACCGTGCTGCCCCACACTGTGCTACTGTGCCATTGAGGTAAACTACACTTGATATGTTACAGGGTAGGATTGATAAACATCCAAGGGTATAAAGAATAGAAGGATCGATTGCTCGGGTGAGATGAACAGGGATATGAGGAAGCTCAACTGGAGTATAACGGAACTGTTGGACTGAATGGCCTGTTTTCCTGTGTTGTGTGGGTGGGGGGAATGACTAGCTGCTCCTCGCCCCTGTGTTGTGTGGGTGGGGGGAATGACTAGCTGCTCCTCGCCCCTGTGTTGTGTGGGTGGGGGGAATGACTAGCTGCTCCTCGCCCCACAGACAGTGAATTTCAAATTGCGCCGCGGAACAATCTTTTCAATTTCGCTTCGTATCTCGTGTCTGTGTGTACACGGTCCCCTCAAATAATCCTCTCGACGCTTGTTTTTTTTTTTAATGACATTTCCTCCTAACTCTGCCTTGTTGGGTCTTTCATCGTGTGGAACCATCCTTTCAAACTCCAGGTTCCGCAGACCACCCAAAAGCAAATGCTTGTGGGAAAAGTTCTGTCAAAGGAGCCACACATCTCGCACGTGAACTCCCTCCAGCAACAGTCTGATATTTTTGTGCAGCTTTGCACTGCCGACTGTATTTTGTGGCTCTGGAGGGGAGGGTGGGGGGGGGCAAGTCATCTTGCCATTCATGATTTACGACTTGGAAGTGTGACATGGGTTTATTAACGAGGCAGTTCTCTGAATAATAAATGGTGCCTTTCTTGCGCGTTAACCTGACGCATTCCTGCAGTCGTTTTGCTGGGAACACAAAGAGTTCTTGTTCATGTGAGCACACGCCACGGTGCAAAATTAAAAACTGTGTGCGACCGCTTAACGTGTAAAGTAATTGCATTTCGCGGTGCCTCAGTGCGTCGTCAGACAGCCTATCTCTCTGCTCTTCTCCCCGCCAGATATTGACACACTCTAGGGACCTTGGAGTTCTTAACTTCTGAAAAACAGTATCAGATAGTCAGGGGTACAACCTGACCAAATTGCAGACAAGACATGTTTCCCGTTAAGATGCACGTTTCCCCGAGTCGAGTCAGGAAATGCTGAAGGGATCCAGAAACCCGATGACAGCGTGCCAGAACGTTCAAACTCCCAGCCACCCAGTTTGAGCAAAGACAAAGGATGGCTCGCATTCACTTAGCGCCTTTCACAATGTCGGAACATTGCAAAGCGCTTTGCAGCCAAGGCAGTACTTTTTCTGAAGTGTGGTTGCTGTTCTATTGTAGGAAGGGCAGCAGACCAATGTGCGCACAGCGAGATCCCACAAACAGCGATGTGATAATGAGCGGATACCAGCACAGCAGCACAGTGGTTAGCACAGTTGCTTCACAGCGCCACGTCCCAGGTTCGATTCCCGGCTTGGGTCACTGTCTGTGCGGAGTCTGCACGTTCTCCCCGTGTCTGCGTGGGTTTCCTCCGGGTGCTCCGGTTTCCTCCCACAGTCCAAAGATGTGCAGGTTAGGTGGATTGGCTGTGATTTGCCTTTCGTGTCCAAAAAGGATTAGGTGGGGTTACTGGGCTACGGGGATAGGGTTGAGGTGTGGGTTTAGGCAGGGGGGGGGGGGGGGTTGCTGCTAGGGAGCCTCCTCTGCTCTCCTGAAAAATAGTAGGTGGAATACCCGGCCTCCGCCTGGGAGGGCAAACGTCTTCAGTTTCACGCCTCATCCAACCCCAAAAAACGGGTGCATTAAAATCAAACGGCGATGGCCAGATTTCGATGTATCTTAGGGTGGACATGTTGATTTTGGGAGATTCTGCTAGATGGCAGTCTGGTTTGCTTGGGTCGGAGGTGCCCAGCGTAAGCCAAAAGCAGCTCACGTGCAAAGTGCTTTGCGAATTCCCAGTTGGCCAAAGCCCTCATTAAATGCAACTAGTAAAAGAGGAGCGTACAAAACTGTCCAATATTCCTAATGTTCTTAAAGGAAATGGCGGGGGTCTATTTCAAATTGGACCTGACTGCATGGAAAACCCAGTTGAGTTCCCAGCTTGGATATTTTTTTGTCCGCAGGTCAATCCAACCTGTCTGTTTATTTCAGTTTGCCCTGGTACAAGCCAAGAGTTTGATGTGGTTGGAATATTGTTCTTCACCAATAGCCAAGACATCTGGCTGTGGTGGAAAACCACAGGTCCTCGTGTGCTTTTTGTTAAAAAAAAACTTTGCCTTCCCTCACGGGCCAAACAAATAGCAACAGGGCCTGGAGCCCTGGAAAGGCTCAGTGCAGCGCAGTTATCTCCAGAAGCTGTTCAGAGCACCTTATTGAAACCCGTGAGTTGGCCTTCAGACCCCAGAGCTGTGTGCTCTGTTTCACAGAGACATGGCTCACCCCCGCCTCACCGGACTGTGCCATACAACCTGAAGGCTTCTCAATTCACCGGGTGGACCGCACGGCATCATCAGGCAAAGTGAAGGGTGGAGGGGTTTGCCTCCTCATCAACTCCTCCTGGTGCTTGGATGTGGCGACTCTGGCGACCTACTGCTCCCCAGACCTGGAACACCTGACCGCGAAGTGCCGCCCATATTATCTTCCACGGGAGTTCACTTCAGCCGTCATCACAGCGGTCTACATCCCACCCCAGGCAGAAGTGAGGAAGGCGCTGGGCGAACTATACACAGTAATAAACAACTACGAAACAGAACACCCAGAGGCCTTGTTCATCATGGCCGGAGACTTCAACAAGGCCAACCTCAAGAGTGTACTGCCAAAATTCCACCAGCACATCTCCTGTCCCACCAGGGGCGACAACACTCTTGACCACTGCTACTCGAAAATCAAGGGCGCCTACCGTTCCATCCCCCGACCGCACATGGGGAAATCAGACCATAAGACGGTGCTCCTTCTCCCGGCATACAAGCAGAAACACAAGCGGGAGAATCCAGCTAAGAAGGTTGTGCAGTGCTGGTCCGAGGAGACAGAAGAGCTCTTACGTCACTGCTTAGAGACAGTGGACTGGTCCATATTTAAGAACTCAGCGACCAACTTAAATGAGTATGCCACCACCGTCACAGACTTCATCAGCAAATGTGTGGACGACTGCGTGCCAAAGAAAGCAGTACGTGCGTTTCCCAACCAGAAACCATGGCTCAATCGCGAGATTGACTCCCTACTGAAGGACAGATCTGAGGCGTTCAAGGCAGATGACCCTGAGCTATACAAGGAATCCAGGTACGACCTCCGCAAAGCCATCAGAGATGCCAAGAGAGAATATCAAACCAAGCTAGAGTCACAGACAGACTCTCGGCGGTTGTGGCAAGGACTAAACAACATAACGGGCTACAAAGCAAAGCCGAACAGAATCTCTGGCAGCAGCGCACCCCTCCCCGATGAACTCAATGCATTCTATGCTCGGTTCGAGCAGGTAACCAACAATCCGCTGTCGAGTGCCCCAGCAGCCCATAATTCACCCATACCCACCATCACAGCTTCCAAAGTCAGATTGGCCTTCCTGAAAGTGAACCCTCGGAAGGCGACGGGCCCGGACAGGATCCCTGGCCATGCACTCAGAGCCTGCGTGGACCAGCTGGCAGAGGTATTGGTGGACATCTTTAACCTGTCCCTACTCCACTCCGAGGTCCCCACCTGCTTCAAGAAGACCACCATCATACCGGTACCAAAGAAGAACCAGGTAACGTGCCTCAATGACTACCGACCAGTGGCACTGACTCCAATCGTAATGAAGTGCTTCGAGAGGTTGATCATGAAGCGCATCACCTCCATACTCCCAGAATGCCTTGATCCACTGCAATTCGCAGACCGCTGCAACCGGTCCACATCAGATACCATTACCCTGGCCCTACACTCATCCCTAGAGCATCTCGAAAACAAGGACTCCTACATCAGACTCCTATTTATTGACTACAGCTCTGCCTTCAACACCATAATCCCAGCCAAGCCCATATCAAAGCTCCAAAACCTAGGACTTGGCTCCCCACTCTGCAACTGGATCCTCGATTTTCTGACCCACAGACCACAATCAGTAAGAATGAACAATAACACCTCCTCCACAATAGTCCTCTACACCGGGGCCCCGCAAGGCTGCGTACTTAGCCCCCTACTCTACTCCCTGTACACACACGACTGCGTGGCAAAACTTGCTTCCAACTCCATCTACAAGTTTGCTGACGATACGACCATAGTGGGCCGGATCTTGAATAACGACGAGTCAGAATACAGGCGGGAGATAGAGAATCTAGTGGAGTGGTGTAGCGACAACAATCTCTCCCTCAATGCCAGCAAAACTAAAGAGCTGGTAAGTGACTTTAGGAAGCAAAGTATTGTACACACCCCTGTCAGCATCAACAGGGCCAAGGTGGAGATGATTAGCAGTTTCAAATTCTTAGGGGTGCACATCTCCAAAAATCTGTCCTGGTCCACCCACGTCGACGCTACCACCAAGAAAGCACAACAGCGCCTATACTTCCTCAGGAAACTAAGGAAAATTGGCATGTCCACATTAACCCTTACCAACTTTTACAGATGCACGGTAGAAAGCATCCTATCGGGCTGCATCGCAGCCTGGTATGGCAACTGCTCGGCCCAGGACCGCAAGAAACTTCAGAGAGTCGTGAACAACACGAAGTCTGAGAACACGCACGAACAGACTCAAAATCAGCTTCTTCCCCACTGTCACCAGACTCCTAAATGACCCTCTTATGGACTGACCTCATTAACACTACACCCTGTATGCTTCATCCGATGCCAGTGCTTTTGTAGTTACATTGTATATGTTGTGTTGCCCTATTATGTATTTTCTTTTATTTACTTTTCTTCTCATGTACTTAATGATCTGTTGAGCTGCTCGCAGAAAAATACTTTTCACTGTACCCCGGTACACGTGACAATAAGCAAATCCAATCCAATCCAATCCAACTGGGTACCTTTCTCACCCCGGGGCTCGTTCAAGCTGCACCCCATGGACTTGTGCGTCTTAGCTGGGCTGCACACTCGGGGTGTGTCTTTCAGGTGACCCTCTCTCCTCCTGTGGTGGTTATAAAAGCTGAGAACAAGAAGGGGGAGGGGAGTTATCCCCTGTGCCCTGGTCAATTTTTATCCCTCAATCAACGCCACTGAAGCAGATGATCCGAGCATTCTCTCGTTAACGAGATGTGATGGACTGGCAATAGCTGGGAGACCTATTGCACAGGAATCAGCTAACTTCTCAAACGTCACCGTCAATGGATTTGCCAAAGGATTTGCTTCAGGGCACTCAGAAAGCTGTGATACTGCCTGTGATTGCACTACTCCCATTTGCTATCATTGTACATTAGTAAATATTGTATTGTTAATGCTTGACCTGTTTCTAATTCCCTACTGCCTTGCATTCAGTAGCTCTGTGGCAGCATTATCCGGCTAGACAGCAGAAACAGCGTCCCCACAAAGTGCAACGGTTTTGACCATATTTGAGTATATTATAGACTGACAGCTGTTGTTGCTGTATAAATACGTAATGCAGGTGTATGAAGAGCATTCCTCTGCTGCTTAAGCAAGGTGGTAACCTGTGTAAAGCCTCGTTACAATAACGGGGAGAGGAATTTGACGCGTGCGAGTTAAGCATTGACACACTGGAATCAACGCGAACCTTAGTATGCCGAAAGAGTGTGCAATGATTCCCTTTACACGGGAGAATACGTGTGACAAAACTCTACCAGTGAGAGACGGAATGTAGTCTGATGGAATGCAAATTGTGTTACTCCACACTGATTTACAGATACACTTAAAGCGAATCTCTGAGTAGTTATATATAATGCCAGAAAGCTGTTTTTGCATTCAAAGATTATTGTTCTTTGGAGTAAGGATCTGCAGCTCAGGAACAAGCGATAAATAATCAAAAACCCCTCTTCAGCTAAAACGCTTCACAGATAGCGTTTTGAGTGCTCTCTCGGTTCCACCAATGACATCTGTATAGTGCCTCAGGAACATCTCAAGGGGCGAGATTTCTGACCCCCCGCCGGGTCGGAGAATCACCGGGGGCTGGCGTGAATCCCGCCCCCGCCGGTTGCCGAATTCTCCGGCACCGGATATTCGGCGGGGGCGGGAATCGCGCCGCGCCAGTTGGCGGGCCTCCCCCCCCCCCGCGATTCTCCGGCCCGGATGGGCCGAAGTCCCGCTGCTAGGATGCCTGTCCCGCCAGCGTGGATTAAACCACCTCTCTTGCCAGCGGGACAAGGCGGAGCGGGCAGGCTCCGGAGAATTTCGCCCAAGGTGCTTCACAGAGGCTTAATCAGGAACAAAAATTAAAATATCACCGCAGAAGGAGCCACATTAGCTGTGTTGGTTTAAAGCTTGGTCAAAAAGCTAAATTTGTTACGGAATTTCAAATAAGAAGAAATGGTGAGGAGGAATGTTTAGGAGATGTTGGGCGCGGGTTAACTAAACAGGAACGAAGTCTCACAGCGAGATTGTTTAGCCGCGTGTTTCCCGGCACTCGCAGCACCGAGAAACGCAAGGCTAAAACGCGACTCGCGTTTGATAAGGGGCCTCAAAGGGGAACGCGTGGCCAAGGCCGCACATAGCCCCATTTTGTACCCTGAGGGCAACGCTCACCGGAACCCCTCAGTGACAATGGCGTCCCGACCTCCGAGGCCCCTGAAGCGACCCCCGAACCACCAACCCCCCATGCACTATTGCAGATTCCACGCCTGCATAGCGCATCCCAAGGGGGAGGGGGGGGGGGGGAAATGCCATCTTGGCAGTGTTCGCCTGGAAGCCTGGCACTGCCCCTGCCAGCTGGCATCCAAGTGGTACTACCAGGGTGTCAGGCTGGCAGTCCCTAGGTGGTACCAACCATGCCAGGGTACCACCCTTCCGACATGGGCATGCACCTGGGGACCTCTGAGATACCCCCCACAAGTGCCGTTCCGTCTGGTCCCCGTTAGTGGAGACCGGTACTGAACGGCGCTCCCCCGAGGTTTTCAGAGTCGAAGGAGATTGATCCCAACGCCTTGTGTAACTCCGGAATCCGCACATTAAAATGAGGCTAGCTGTCTCACTTTAACATGCAGATTGTCTCAAAAACAGCTGGGATTCGCATCATCGCAAGGCTCGCGAGATCATGACATCGCCGCTCACCTGGACTTTCATGCTTGTTCTTTCCGAGGGCTTTTATGCTGGGCAGAATAAGCCATGATGGACCTGTACTTTCTCTCGATTATGTTGCAGGCAAATGTGGTTTTGTTATTCATGGCTTGTTCAGGGTTAGTGGCCTTCAGTGTTCAGCAGGTTTTGAACAAGAGCTATCCTTGAGGGAAACAGCAAGTCAGCCATTTACAACAGTAACAACTAGCTCTTATTCCTCCCATCCTCCCGTTTTACTTGAGGTCAGCACAGTGCTGATTTCATAAATCCTAGAATCCCTACAGAGCAGTAAAAGGGCATTCGGCCCATCGAGCCTGCCCGGACCCTCTGAAGAAGGCCCAAACCCCACACCATCCCCATAACCCCATCTAAAGGGCCTATTTAGCATGGCCAATCCACCTAACCTGCACATCTTTGGACTGTGGGGGGAAACTGGAGCACCCGGAGGAAACCCACGCACACACGGGGAGAACGAGGTCGGAATTGATCCCGGGTCCCAGGCGTTGTGAGGCAGCAGTGCTAACCACTGTGCCGCCGTGCCGCCCCGCTCCATCTCCTCCTGTCCACTCACTTATTACTCTCCCAGTCCCCATGTGTTTTTAGTCCCTCATCACCACATCTTTCCTACTCGCCTTAGGCCTTCCTATTCCACTTCTTCCTGCCAGTCCCAACTTCCCATCACTCGCTTCACCTCCCTCTCCATGCAACAGATGTCCGACCATACCATCGCAATCTATTCTCAGGTATTTTCTTCAACGGTCCTACAATCTTCACTGGACCCCCACCCCTCCCATGTGTTAAGTAATGGGTTAAGAGACATTGCAATTAGTTGTCTCATTTATGTTAAGTATCCATTAATTGACACTGATATGTAAAGGGGCTTCAGGTGGCCTCTGCGAGGTGGTGTGTTGTTAAGAGTTTTGTGCAGAGGCTGTGGAAGTTAAATAAATGGTGTTTGGTAAAATGGAACAAGAACTTTAGACTCTTCATATCACAGTAACTAAAATGTCTAACAATTGGTAGCAGAGGATGGTTGCTGTGCAAATGTGAAGGGTTGAAAGATACACCTTTTCTAGATCAAACCAAGGAGTGAGTGAGAAAAGAAAAAAAAGGGGGGGATTTATGGCTGAACCAAGGATAAAGATGGCTGGATATGACTATCCTCCCTTATTTTCTGAAAGGGAATCGTACGACCAATGGAGAAGTGCAGTAGTTATGTGGACTAAAGTAACTGCTTCGGGAAAGAGAAAACAAGGTTAAGGAATTTAAAAGTTCCACAGGTTTCAGGTTTGGGGATGATAATACTCTGAGGTCGCTGAAAAGAGTGGTGATCCCTTGCAATATTGCCGGAGTGGATCGTTTCATTAGCACGGATGTTGTATCAAGTGAGATACCTTTGCTTCTGAGCAGACCGTCGATGAAGAAAGCACACATGAAACTGGATATGGAACAGGATAAGGCAACAGTTTTTGGAAAGACGGTGGACTTACAATTTACACAGTCGGGACACTATTGTATTCCATTACTGACAAATAATTTTTCAAGTAGAGTGGTTAAGGATGTGTTAATGGCAGTTGAAAATGGGACTTTAGCTGATAAAAAGCTTGTGGTATTAAAACTGCATAGGCAATTTGCACATCCGTCTCCTCGGAGGCTGAAAAATTTATTAAAGGATGCAGGGGTAAGGGATGACGACTATACTAAACTGATAGAACAGGTTAGTGACCGCTGATAATTTTGTAGGAAGTACAGAAGGACACCAGCACGACCAATAGTAACCCTACCTTTGGCCAGGGATTTTAACGACATTGTGGCCATCGACCTAAAGATCTGAGATAAAGCAAATAATATATTTATTTTGCATTTTGTAGATTTAGCAACCAGATTTAGCCAATCAACAATTGTACGAAGTAAAGAAAAGAGAGTAATTCTAGATCAAATCGTGGAAAAATGGATAGGGACAGGAATGGGTCCACCGGCAAAATTCCTTACGGACAATGGGGGAGAATTTGCTAATGATGAGTTTCGGGATATGTGTGAAAACATGAATATCAGAGTTATGAATACGGCTGCAGAAAGGCCATTTAGTAATGGTGTCTGTGAAATAAATCATGCTGTCATCGATGACATGCTTCGGAAAACTTTGGCAGATCGACCAAATTGCAGGCTAAATTCAGCTTTAGCATGGGCAGTACATGCAAAGAATTCATTGCAGATGGTTGGGGGCTATAGTCCTTATCAATTAGTGTTTGGTAGAAATCCTAAAATTCCGTCCATTTTGGATGACCAGCCTCCAGCTTGGGAGGGGACTACAATTAGCTCTGGTTTGGCTGAACATTTAAGTGCATTACATAGCAGTAGAAAAGCTTTTTTGGAAGCAGAAGTCTCTGAAAGAATTCGCAGAGCTTTAAGACATAACGTATGGCCATCAGATGCCGTTTTTCAGCAAGGAGGCATGGTATACTATAAGAGAGACAATTCTAATGAATGGAAAGGCCCAGGGAAGATCATAGGCATAGATGGCAAAACAATTATTTTGCAACATGGTAATCAAACTGTTAGGGTACATTCATCAAGGATAATGGGTACAGATTACAAATTTTCAAATTTAGACAGAGCAGACAGACATGACGAGGAACCAGAGTCATCTGGTACGCATGTGTTACAGAACTATGAGGACCAATTATCTGATATAGACAGGGTTTCTGTGGAGGAACACAACACTTCTGGTGAATTAAAACAGGCCATTTTTCTGAAAGGGCAACTGCCAAAAGTTGGTACAAAAGTGACATACTTGCCTGAAGGGTCTAGTCAATGGAAGGATGCAACTGTTATTAGTAGAGCAGGGAGGGCCACTGGAAAGTATAAATATTGGTTGAATGTACAGCATTCAGGGGAAGGAATCAAGACAATGGATTGGGAAAACGAAGTTCAGAAATGGAGGGCACAGAAACACAGTGCCAGTTCAGATAGTACATCGGATAGTGAACAGGTCCGCAGGAAAAGGTCGAGAACTATTGAAAGGACATCCCACAGCAGAAGGGAAAGATCAAGCAGTAGCAGTACAGAACGAGATACCAGGCGGGAGAGGGGACGTTGTTTGTCAAGATCTCGGAACATGAGTAAGACTACAAATACTAATAGAATAGCCCACATGTACGTGAGATTTTGGTGGCTTCAAATAAATTATATGAAAAAGTTATTAAAGAAGCTAAACAGCAAGAATTGCATATTTGGAGTGAATTTGGGGTATACACGGAAGTACCAGATAGGGGACAAAGAGCTCTATCCCACAGATGGATTTGCACAGAAATGGTTCTTCTGGATGGAACTTATAAGACAAAGGCCAGGCTTGTGACAAGGAGATTTGAAGAAAACTTAGAAGATCAGGATTTAAGGGTAGATTCACCGACAGCAGGAAAGGTTATTTTAAAGATCTTCTTGGCTCGATTAGCCACAAAGGCATGGAAATGCAAATCTATAGATATAAAAGCTGCCTTTTTGCAGGGGCATCAGCTCCAGAGAGACATTTTTCTCCGTCCTCCTAAAGAAGCAGCTAACACAGAAGGGGTACTCTGGAAGTTGAACAAATGTGTATATGGATTAAATGATGCATCTAGAGGTGATTAAGAAGGCAAATGGAATTTTATCCTTCATTGCTAGAGGGATGGAGTTTAAGACTGGGGAGGTTCTGCTGCAATTGTATAAGGTGTTAGTGAGGCCACACCTGGAGTATTGTGTTCAGTTTTGGTCTCCTTACTTGAGAAAGGACGTACTGGCACTGGAGGGTGTGCAGAGGAGATTCACTAGGTTAATCCCAGAGCTGAAGGGGTTGGATTATGAGGAGAGGTTGAGTAGACTGGGACTGTACTCATTGGAATTTAGAAGGATGAGGGGGGATCTTATAGAAACATATAAGATTATGAAGGGAATAGATAGGATAGATGCGGGCAGGTTGTTTCCACTGGCGGGTGAAAACAGAACTAGGGGGCATAGCCTCAAAATAAGGGGAAGTAGATTTAGGACTGAGTTTAGGAGGAACTTCTTCACCCAAAGGGTTGTGAATCTATGGAATTCCTTGCCCAGTGAAGCAGTAGAGGCTCCTTCATTAAATGTTTTTAAGATAAAGATAGATAGTTTTTTGAAGAAAAAAGGGATTAAGGGTTATGGTGTTTTGGCCGGAAATTGGAGCTGAGTCCACAAAAGATCAGTCATGATCTCATTGAATGGTGGAGCAGGCTAGAGGGGCCAGATGGCCTACTCCTGCTCCTAGTTCTTATGTTCTTATGTTCTAGAGTGTTATTTTTCGGTAAGGTCAGTTTTGTTAAAGTTAGGCTGTTGCCAGTTGAAAGCAGATCCTGCAATGTTTTACTTGCACTATAAAGGAAATCTTTCTGGCATTTTTATGATGCCTGTCGATGATTCTTTGTGGGGTGGGACTAGTGATTTTGAAGCTATTGTAATCTCTGGTTTGAGGAAAGAATTCAGGGTTGGAAGTCAGGCTTCCGGTGCATTTAAATATATTGGACAGACTAAGTTTGGGGCAACTTTTTGTCAGCAATCTTATTTGGAAAGCATCACCCCAATAGCAATTAGTTGTGGCCGAGTTTCACAAAAGGACGCAATGGTTTCAAAGATAGAAAAAGAGCAACTGCAAAGTTTAATTGGGCAACTGAACTGGTTAGGTAGACAGACTAGACCGGACGTGAGTTTTGATGTCTTAGAGTTGAGTACAAAAATGAATGATCCTAAAGTGGAAGACATAATAAGAGCAAATAAAGCATTGGCCAAACTAAAAATGCAGGAGTGTGTTTTGAAGTTCCCGGTTTTAGGTGACCTTAAGCACTTGAAACTCATAGTTTATAGCGATGCGTCCTACGCAAATTTATGTGATGGGTTTTCAAGCGCAGGAGGTTTTATAATTTTCCTTTTGGGGAACAATGGTAAATGTTGCCCGCTTGTGTGGGAAACAAAGAAAATGAGGAGAGTGGTAAAAAGCACTTTTGCTGCTGAGATGTTAAGCCTTGTAGAGGCGGTGGATATGGCCTTTTATATAAGTATGATATTGACAGAGATTTGGGGATTAGGGGATTTGGGTAATATACCTATTGACTGTCACATTGACAATAAATCCCTGTGGGAAAATGTGCACTCTACAAAAAGTGTCAATGAAAAGAGGTTACGGATAGACATCGCAAGTTTGAAGCAGATGTTGAACAGAGGGGAAACAACAAAATTAAATGGGTCGACAGGAGCTATCAACTGTCAGACTGTTTTACGAAAAGAGGGGCGAGTTCACAGAAACTTTTGGATATTGTGAATGAAGGCGCTTGTTTCTGTGACTTTTTTTTTCTCTTTCTCGTCCAAACAAAAAAAAAGGAGAGGGGGGAAAATCATGTGTGTGTTTTTGAATTTCTTGAAATTTTGTTTTCACCTAATTATTTTTTTTCTCCAAGGAAGGGGAGACTGTTAAGTAATGGGTTAAGAGACATTGCAATTAGTTGTCTCATTTATGTTAAGTATCCATTAATTGACACTGATATGTAAAGGGGTTTCAGGTGGCCTCTGTGAGGTGGTGTGTTGTTAAGAGTTTTGTGCAGAGGCTGCGGAAGTGAAATAAATGGTGTTTGGTGAAAAGGAACAAGAACTTTAGACTCTTCATATCACAGTAACTAAAACGGCTAACACCATGCGCCAGTTCCTGATTTTGTCCTTTCATGGTGCGAGAGACTAGAACTAGGGGGCGCAGTTTGAAAATAAGGAACCTAAGGCAGAGCGAGAAAGATTCTTGATTAACAAGGAGGTGAAAGGTTATCGGGGATGGGCAAGAATGTGGGGTTTAGGGTGCAATCAGATCAGCCATGATCTAATTGAATGGGGGAACACGCTCGATGACTGAATGGCCTCCTCCAGCTCCTAATTTGTGAGTTTGTATGTCCACACATCCATTCCAGCAACACATCCCATTAATATCCAGTCATCGTTCCTCTCTTCTTGATGTTGCCCAAGTTCCTGCGCAATATATAACAAGGCCGGCTCACCACTGGTACAACTTAAGTTATGTTTATGCTAACCTGTGACGCTTAACCTTCTCTGTAACAAAAGCAGCATGTTTTCCAATTTGTTTCCTTCTATCTTTCATTAGTGTTTCAATACAGTCTGTTTCCCAAATGGGTTTTGGCCCCTTACAATTCTCTCTTGAACCTTTTTGACTGAATGTTCTGTTGACTGCACATTTGCCATTCATGTTCAAATCCTCCTGCTCTTTCACCCGGTATTCACCCTGCTAGCCCAGGCTTTCAAATCCATTTCTTTAGCCGTCGACCGGTTCTGGGGTGATTCCTGTTCCCAATCCAATGGGCAGGTCGAATTGATTGGCCGGGCAGGTTGGATGAGCTGAATCGCTCACTTTCCAAGCCAATAATGATCATTCTAACGGGAAGCCGGGAAGGCGTTTAATGAATAAACCAGCTGTCGAGCAACAAAGTGTGCTTTCTGTTTCCAAGCTCCACAGTTAAGGGGGTGGTCTGAGATGTTCTATTCTAGTCTTGGATGTCACAGGTTTAGCACAGTGGGCTAAACAGCTGGCTTGCAATGCAGAGCCGGTTCAATTCCTGTCCCGGCCTCCCCGGACAGGCGCCGGTATGTGGCGACTAGGGGCTTTTCACAGTAACTTCATTGAAGCCTACTTGTGACAATAAGTTAGTATTTATTATTACAACCAGAGTAAAATCGTCCTATTGGTGAATGGGTGCCCACATTCAATGGCATGGGGGTGAGGAACCTTGCAGGATGGAAGAATTGATTGATTTATTGTCACATGTACCGAAGTACAGTGAAGTGTTTTTCTGCGGCCGAGGGAACGTACACTATGCACATAGTAGACAAAAAGAATAATCGACAAAGTACATCGACAAATAGTGATTGTTACAGTGCGCAACAAGGGCCAAACAAAGCAAATACAAGAGCAGCATAGAGCGTCGTGAATAGTGTTCCGAAAGGGAACAGATCAGCCCGAGGAAGAGTCGTTGAGGAGTCTAGTAGCTGTGGGGAAGAAGCTGTTCTTATGTCTGGATGTGCAGGTCCTCAGACTTCTGTACTTTCTGCCTGATGGAAGGGTCTGGAAGAGGGCAAAGCCTGGGTGGGAGGGGTCTCTGATAATGCTGTCTGCCTTCCTGAGGCAACGAGAGGTGTAGAAAGAATCAATGTGGGGGTGGCAGCTTGTGTGATGCGTTGGGCTGAGTTCACCACACTGTGAGTTTCTTGCGATCTTGAACCGAGCAGTTGCCATACCAGGCTGTGATGCAGCCGGATAGGATGCTCTCTATCGCACATCTGTAGAAGTTTGTGAGAGTCGATGCAAACATGCTGAAAAGACATGTTGGCGGGGCAGAGGAGAGAGCATCTGAGGAGAGGAATTTGCAATTTAGCCGATCCTTCTCGACCTTTGTGTTTACATAAGGGAGTGGTAAGAGCCCTCATTTTCTTTACGCAGAAAGATGAGCAGCATAGCTGAGAGGAGAGTATATGAGTGGGACGGAACGCTCCAGCCCCATATGTTACGGGTAATGAAAGAGTAAATAGCTTTGGGGAGAAGGAGAGAGAGGAAATGTGAAACCGAGCTGGATGAGAGGGAGAAGGCCTGGACCGAGAACACCTCTTTGGGCTGTGGATGCTGCCTGCTTAGCAAGTCTCCAAGGTGCAGAAAGATCCATTTTTAAACACAGTAACAAATCTTGTGTCAGTGAGCAGAGGAATGGCTGACTGTAAATATTGAGGGTATAGAAGGGCAGCTGGTCAGATTGGCATGCTGCTAAACTAAACAATTCTTTATTATCTGACCTGAAAGATAGCAAACACATTAAGCTGCACAAAATACATTGCACACTTGTTATGACACCAGGCTGATTGATTAAGTGCTGGAGTTCTCTGTAACTAGTGTCATTATCTCAGCTTAATGGACAGCCTTTGGTTCCTGTGTGACTAATCTGCAGTGCTGTATATTAAATGCCACACAGTTAAAGCTTCCTTAAATACTCATCAGTAATCTCCACCTTCCTCCTTGTAACTCATAGGTCCTGAACACAGCGATGTGCTTCCCGAGTCCTTCCCCTCGTCGCCAGCAGAGCCTCTGCCGCGATTCCTGGCGGAGCCGGATGATGCCTACATAGTCAAGAACAAGCCGGTGGTGATGGCCTGCACAGCCACCCCGGCAACACAGATCTACTTCAAGTGCAATGGCGACTGGGTGCACCAGAAGGACCACGTGACGGAGGAGAACGTGGATCAGATCACAGGTAAACGCGCAAAGCCATTCCGGCCTTTTGGATGCTGCTCTCAAATCTTGGGTCAAGAAGGGGTGAGGTGGGCTGAAGCCCTCGTCCAGACTGAGGCCATGCCACCTCGCGGGCGACCTAAAAAAGCCCCTGTTTGGAAGAGCAGGGCAGGAGGTTCTCCTCAGTGTCCCGGACAATCTGAATCAGGAGGTTCAAATCGCACTCCAGGCCTTCGATGACCATGGAAGGTGTATTCAGAACAGATACAGGTTGCTAATCAGCCTCTGAATGCATGCCGATAGCAGGTGGTAAAAGCAGGAGAGATTCCTGGCCAGCTATAAGCGAACTGCCCAGGAAGAACAAGCTACAGGAAATGGGCATGTGTGCTTTATTTATCTCATGTGTCACTAGACAAGGGAAGCCTTCTAAACCGAAGATAAGTTATTGGTTTATGGAGGGAGGGGTGGGGGGGGGAGGGGAGTAGAGGAATGGGATTAAATGGATCTGTCAATAAAAGAGAGACAGCAGAGGGCCTTATTCTGTGTGTCATCAATCCTAAGGGCGTGACTCTCCCAAAAGGAACAAAGTCCCCTAGCGAGCACATTTAACCGTGTGTTTCCCGGCACACGCAGGGGCCTGCGCAGGGAAAGCGCGGCCAAGGACGCTCATTGTCCATTTTGCACAGTGGGGAACTCCCCATTGTAGCCATTTTTAAACGGCGACTCGATCTCCGAGACCCGCGAACCAATCCCCGACCTGCCCCCCCCCGCCCCAAATGGTAAGGGGGGGGGGTGTGAAGGGGCAGAAAGTTAGGAGTTGAACCCGTAATGCAACCAGTTATTTTGAGTCTGAAGTACCTTCTAATCTCAGACGGTCCCCAACCACATTTAAGGAACATGCCGTCAAACCAAGAAGAACAGCAGGAGGCTCATGTGGAGAGTAAATACTGAGAGAACAAATTGGGCCGAATGGCCTCTTATTTGTGCCCCTGGAAATTCTTTGGAAATTCTGAACTCCTGCTGAGGATATGGGGCGAAATTCTCCGGTATCGGCACGATGTCCGCTGACCGGCGCCCAAAATGGCGCAAATCAGTCAGGCATCGCGCCGCCCTAAAGGTGCGGAATACTCCGCATCTTGGGGGGCCGAACCCCAACCAACCTTAAGGGGCTAGGCCCGCGCCGGAATAATTTCCGCCCCGCCAGCTGGCGGAAAAGGCCTTTGGTGCCCTGCCAGCTGGCGCGGAAATGACATCTCCGGGCGGCGCATGCGCTGGCCGCTCACGGCATCCCCCCGCATGCGCTGTGAAGGGAGTTTCTTCCGCCTCCGCCATGGTGAAGACCGCGGCGAAGGCGGAAGGAAAAGAATGCCCCCCACGGCACAGGCCCGCCCGCGGATCGGTGGGCCCCGATCGCGGGCCAGGCCACCGTGGGGGCACCCCTGGGGCCAGATCGCCCCGCGCCCCCCCCAGGACCCCGGAGAATCGCCGGGGGCTGGCGCGAATCCCGCCAGATGCCGAATTCTCCGGCACAGGAGACTTACGCCAGTTGGCGGCCCCCCCCCCCCCCCCCCCCCCCCCCCCCACCCCCCCCGCGATTCTCCGGCCCGGATGGGCCGCAGTCCCTGCTGCTAGAATGCCTGTCCCGCCGGCGTAGATTAAACCACCTACCTTACCAGCAGGACAAGGCGGCGCGGGCGGGCTCCGGGGGTCCTGGGGGGGAAGCAGGGCGATCTGGCCCCGGGGGTGCCCCCACGTTGGCCTGGCCCACGATCGGGGGCCCACCGATCCGCGGGCGGGCCTGTGCCGTGGGGGCACTCTTTTCCTTCCGCCTTCGCCATGGTCTCCACCATGGCGGAGGCGGAAGAGACTCCCTCCACAGCGCATGCGCGGGGATGCCGTGAGCGGCCGCTAACGCTCCCGCGCATGTGCCGCCCGGAGATGTCATTTCCGCGCCAGCTGGCGGGGCACCAAAGGCCTTTTCCGCCAGCTGGCAGGGCGGAAATTTGTCCGACATCGACCTAGCCCCTTAGGGTTGGGGCTAGGCCCCCCAAGATGCGGAGGATTCCGCACCTTTGGGGCGGCGCGATGCCCGCCAGATTTGCGCCGTTTTGGGCGCCGGTCGGCGGACATCGCGCCGATACCGGTGAATTTCGCCCGTGATGTTGAACTCGAGAGGCGTTGGACACTGAAGACGCTGCTGTGAAGGAAGGAAATGCAGAATAAAGAAATGCTGAAGATTAGCATCGCAGTGAGCAATGAGAGTTGATTAAGTGGAATAAGCTGACTGGGGCAACGGTTCGATGTCCTGTAGGAGGCAGCGGCTGGGTTGAAAAAAGTTGTCCATGCCATTGTGTTCTTTATGCCACTGCAGTTGCCCACCTCCTGCACACCCACCCCGATTTGCCATTGGTGCGCCAACAAGGTCACCGGAATACCGAGGGAAAGCACTCCAAATGGGACTATCCCTGGAAACTCTCCCTGCCCAGAACACTCACCCTCTGTACCTCACCACCATGGGTGAGATTCAGCAGATTCAACAGTCTAGACGGAACTGTACGACAGTGGCTAGAGTACAGAATGCCGACTTCCCTTTCCGTCTCTTGCCCAGGGGGCACTATATATCTAAAACCATTCTCGGCACAGACTGTGTCTCATTTTGTATATATTGGTTTGAACAGGGAGAAACAGTGGTATCCATAACATGAACAGGAGACATCCTAAATTGCTGCTAAATACTAATGTCTGTTTATATTACAAGGAGTACTCTTCAGACTTTGAACAGACACCATAATTATGATTTGAGAACACTGTCTCCATAATGTCTGTTCTTGCAATAGTGCTGGTAGCATGTTGCTGCTGAGAGCCATTGTTATGCTATGTACATATGTTTTCTCTTTAGCTCTGCTTACTTGCTTCCTGCTTGCTTAACAAGGCAGACAAAATGTCCTGTCTTTACAAGCCTTTATCAGCTTTTGTGCCAATTATCTATCCTCTTCCAACAGTAGCGTAGAGGATAAGGAAGACTGTTTCCCTGTGTTTATGGCTTGGTGTTTAATCGTGAGTATTTGATGCTAGCTCTTCAATGACAGCTACGGACCCTTTCCCCATATCCTTTGCTGGCCATTCTTCACAGATACTAACCTGACTCACTTTAGATGACATCTTTGTCTTATGGCTCTGTGGGTCAGTAAATGTTGTGGCAAAGGGAAAATTTCAAACTGCACTAGGATAGTCACCCAGACTCGAAACATTAACTCACTTCTCTCTTCACAGAGGCTGTCAGACCTGCTGAGATTGTCCAGCATTTTCTGTTTTTGTTCCAGGATTCCAGCACCCGCTATAATTTGCTTTAATGCGCTAGGAGTGAGATGAGGATATGTGAAAAAACAGGTTCAAACGAAACAAAAAAACAGTTGAGAACTATCGTCAGGACGTTCTGCAGATGAAGCGATCAATGTGCACAAAGTTAGGCCTGGAGGCGGGGCGGCACAGTGGCGCAGTGGTTAGCACTGTTGACTCACGGCACCGAGGACCTGGGTTCGCTCCTGCCCCGGGTCACTATCCGTGTGGAGTTTGATCATTCTCCCAGTCTCATTCTCCCAGTGAGCTAAAATGTTCATGTCCTGATACCTGAGTACACCAAAAAAAAAACACTTCAGACAGAGGAGCAGGAGTAATTCATGTGACCACTCAAGCCTGCCAGGCCATTCAATAAGATCATGGCTGAACTTAGAACTCAACTTTCCTGCCCAATCTTCAACTCCCCTGATCCTCTTTGATCTAAACAAAAACCTATCTAGTTGTACGAATCTATCCATCAGTTTTCTTCCATTGGGAGGAAAAAAGATTTACACTGGCCGTATCAAAGTGTTTCACAGCCAGTGTGTACCTTTAAAGTGTGTTCAGTATTCTAATGTAGGAAACTTGGTGGCCACTTGACGCACGGCAAGATCCCACAAACAGCAATGTGACAGTGACCAGGTCATAATTTTTTTTTTTTGGTGTGATGTTAATCGTGGGGTGGGAGATAATCATTGATCAGGGACACCAGGGACAACTCTTCTACTCTTCTTCAAACGTCCTGATAACGGCATTTAGAGGGAGTCACGGTGTCACAGTGGTTAGCACTGCTGCCTCACGGCGGCAAGGAACCGGGTTCGATCCTGGCCCCGGGTCGCAGTCCGTGTGGAGTTTGCACATTCCCGCCGTGTCTGCGCGGGTCTCACCCCCACAACCCAAAGATGTGCAGGGTAGGTGGATTGGCCACGCTAAATTGTCCCTTAATTGGAGGGAACTCTAAATTTTGAAATGAAATTTTTAGAAAACTGCATTTAGCACATGGATTCATAAAATCGTAGAATAAAACAGCACAGGAGGTGGCCCATGAAAGATTATTGAAAGAGTTAGCCAATCACTCCCACTCTCCCGCCCTTTCCCATTTAACCCGGCAGATGTTTCCCCTTCATGCAGTTGAATCTGTTTTCTCCGCCATTTCAGACAGTGCATTCCAGACCGTAGCATTGATTTGCGACCCAGAGCTTGGAAGTTACACATTGCAGGAAAGCAATCTTGTCATTAAAATATAGATTTCAAACGGTTAAGGCGAATGCCATTTTGTGGACGCTCCACTATCTGTTACTTATATTAATTTTTGCCCATGGAGACCCTACCCTGAAGCTCCTTTTTGACGGAAAGCCGAATAGTTCTGACATCTTGAACAATGGCCAAGAACATAACGAGCAGAGTCAGTGAGTTTGGGGAGTTTGTAACCTTTCCTTGGATTACTGACTCAGAAAGTGGGGAAAGTAATCGGAGGACTTTCGATCCCCGGAATTGTTGGCAGACAGAGATCAACCCCCTGAAAAACAAGGATTCAGGGGAGACAAGATGTGGCAATGATGTCACTGGGATAATAATCCAGAGGCCCCAGGCTAATTCTCTGGGGACATGGGTTCAAATCCCACCACAGCAGCTGGTGGAATTTAAATTCAGGTAATAAATCTGCGGTTGTAAACTCGTCTCAGTAATGGCGACTATTATCGATTGTCGTAAAAACCCATCTGTTTTACAATCTACCATCCTTACCCGGTCTGGTCTACATGTGACTCCAGGTCCATAGCAATGTGGTTGACAGGGGCGGCACGGCGGCACAGTGGTTAGCACTGGTGCCTCACAGCACCAGGGACCCGGGTTCGATTCCGGCCTTGGGTACCTGTCTTTGTGGAATTTGCGCGTTCTCCCCGTTTCTGCGTGGGTTTCCTCCGGGTGCTCCAGTTTCCCCCACAGTCCAAAGATGTGCAGGTTAGATAGATTGACCATGACAAATTGCCCTTAGTGACCAAAAGGTTAGGTGGGGGTGTGGGGTTACGCGGATAGGGCAGGGGAGTGGGCCTAGACAGGGTGCTCTTTCAGAGGGCCGGTGCAGACTCGATGGGCCGAATGGCGCCCTACACTGTAGGGATTCTATGACTCTTAACTGCCCTCGGAAATGGCCTAGCAAGCCACTCAGTTCGAGGGCTATGGCCATGAAAAAATATATAAATAGTAAAAGGGTTTTATGAAGAAACCAAGGGTTTGAAGTTACAGTCAGTGATGATATATACACACTTAACAAAAACTAGCATTGATGGGGCACCTGTATTGTCGTCAAGAAGGAGCACACAAATGTAATATACCGAGTCAAAGGATGAGGCGACCAAATGCTTTGTCAGCAAGGTCTTAAGTGAGGTAGAGATGTTTGGAGATAAAAATCCAGAGCTTAGGACCGAGACAGAACCATTTATTTGCTGAAAATGCAACGGAGAATTTGGAATGACCTTGTACGGTACAAAAGGGCACGGTGAGGATCTTTCTGCCCTTAAGTCCTGGCTTGAGGGGAGGGACTTATTCACAGAACCAAAGCTGGTTACTTATGCCACTGTATACGGGCAGCATGTATTAGAGTAAATCTAAAATACATTAAGAGACCATGGGCTTTGGGATGGGTTTCTGTGTTGCTGCGCTGAGTAAATAAAGTTAGTTATTTGATACGTCTGATGGTTTCTGCTGAAACTGCACACCAGAGAACAGATGTAATTTCCTAGCTGCCTGCCCAGGGCCCACCGTTAGTTAATTTGGGGTTACAGTTGCTTGGATTTTCGCACCATCTCGCACGCTGATGTTACATCAGATTGAATCGGCTGGCAGCATCCTGAATCGGAAGGTTGTAGGTTCAAATCCCAGTTTGGGATTCAGGTACTTAATTTAGGGCTCATACATCCATGCAGTGCTATGTTTGGGCTGCTTCGTTGAAGATGTGTTTCAGAGAACACATTAAATCAGGGCCCTCTTTGTTGGTTCAGGTGTATGGGTTAACGGGAGGGGGATGTCCCCCAGGCCAACATCCCTCACTGACCCAGTACCACTTCAAAAAGAAAATCATCTCACTGTTGCTAGTGGTACCTTGCTGTCTGCATAATAACAACCACTTTTGACTCGAAACTTGTCGTCTCTGGAGACAAGCTTCTGACCACATATCTACGTCATTGCTAAGACTGTCGATTTCCACCTTTGTAACTGCCTTGGTTGGCTCACCTGCTGTTGAAAGCCTTATTCATGCTTTTGGTTTGGAAGACTTCTGGTGCCACTCCCACACTCTCTTCATTGACGCCCACATCCCACAGTTCAGAAACCTGAGTTTGTCAAAAGCTCAGCTGTCCGTGTCCTTATTTGCACTTGTCCCTTTCACCTGCCACCCCTGTGCTCGCTGACCTACATTGGTTCCCGGTTGAGCAACACCTTGATATTCAAATTCTCATCCTTGTTCTCAAATCCCAAATTCTCAAATGCCACCCCTCCCCAATGGCTTTGCTCCTCCCTATCTATGTCATCTCCTCCAACCCTACAGCTCTCTGAGATGCCTCTAATCCTGGCCTTTGCAGCATACACAATTTTAATTGTCGCACCTTTGGCCATGTCTCCAGTTGCCTGGGCTCTTAAACTCTGCAATTCGCTCCCTGAATATCTCTGCCTCCCCGCCTGCATCTCTTCTTTTAAACTGCTCCTTAAAACCTATGTCTTTGATCAAGGTTTTGAACATCTGCCCTACTATAAGACTATAAGACATAGGATGGAATTAGGCCGCTCGGCCCATCGAGTCTGCTCCGCCATTAAATTATGGCTGATATTTTTCTCATCCTAATTCTCCTGCCTTCTCCCATAACCCCTGATCCCCGCATTAATCAAGAACCTATCTATCTCTGTCTTAAAGACACTCAGTGATTTGGCCTCCACAGCCTTCTGTGGCAAAGAGTTCCACAGATTCACCACCCTCTGGCTGAAGAAATTCCGCCTCATCTCTGTTTTAAAGGATTATCCCTTTAGTCTGAGATTGTGTCCTCTGGTTCTAGGTTTTCGTACGTGGAAACATCCTCTCCACATCCACTCTATCCAGGCCTCGCAGTAATCTGTAAATTTCAATAAGATTCCCCCCCACATCCTTCTAAACTCCAACGAATACAGACCCAGAGTCCTCAACCGTTCCTCATACGACAAGCTCTTCATTCCAGGGATCATTCTTGTGAACCTCCTCTGGACCCTTTCCAAGGCCAGCACATCCTTCCTTAGATACGGGGCCCAAAACTGCTCACAATACTCCAAATGGGGTTTGACCAGAGCCTTATACAGCCTCAAAAGTACATCCCTGGTCTTGTATTCTAGCCCTCTTGACATGAATGCTAACATTGTATTTGCCTTCCTAACTGCCGACTGAACCTGCACGTTAACCTTAAGAGTACTATCGATGTGGTTCGCTGTGAAATTGGGCTTTACAACAGTCCTGCAAGGTGCTTTGGGATTTTATTATTAACCCTCCTGATAGAAACATAGGAATTAGGAGCAGAAGTGGGCACTTCAGCTCTTCGAGCTTGCTCCGTCATTCAATCAGATCATGGCTGACCTCTTCCTGATCTCAAATCCACCTCCCTCCTGTTGCCCATATTCCTTCAACCCTTTTTAAAATCAGAAATATACCTATCTCCTTCTTGAAACCATTTAATGACTCAGACTCCCCCCGCACTATGGGGCAGCGAGTTCCACAAATGCATCACCCTCTGCGAGAGAAGTAGTTCCTCCTCATCTCAGTTCTAAATCTACCGCCTCTCAACCTAGATCTGTGTCCTCTCGTTAGAAATTGCCCCACAAGTGGGGACATTTGGTCTCTGTTTACTTTATCAATCATTTTTAGTGTTTTATACACCTCGATCAGATCTCCTGCCATCCTTCTAAACTCCAAACTGGTTAATCTTTCCTCACACGTCAATTCTTCTGTCTCCGGAATCAATCTGGTGAATCAATCCAATGCCTTTTCTGCCTCGCCACATTGCGCTGCTCAGTGACTTTTCAGAATGCTTGATTTTTGAGGACACTAGAGTGAGTTTGAAGTATATTTCAGACTGTTCTCTTTGTATGGTAATCAGGTTGGGAAGGTCAATTGACACATTTTCTCTTTCAAGTACAAACATCTCATTCTCTTCTGAGAGTTATTATTGGAACTGCTTCCACTGCCTTTCCAGGGTGTGAATTCCAGATCCCTAGCACACCGCATAAACCAAAATCTGGGCAGTGGGTTAGCACTGCTGCCTCACCCCGCTGAGGTCCCAGGTTCGATCCTGGATCTGGGTCACTGTCCGTGTGGAGTTTGCACATTCTCCCCGTGTTTGCGTGGGTTTCGCCCCCACAACCCAAAGATGTGCAGGGTAGGTGGATTGGCCACGCTAAATTGCCCCATAATTGGAAAAAATGAATTGGGTACTCTAAATTTAAAAATAAATAAATAAGTAAACCAAAATCTCACACCACGTGCGGTATTCTTGCTAGTCTCCATAAATCAGTGTCCTCTGGTTGCCGATTTGTGACATGTTCTTGCCGTACACCCTCTCTGAGGGTGGATTTCCGGGTGCACCCATTGGGCTTTGCCGAAGCCAGTGAGTGTCTGATTGGCTCGTCGCATATTCCACGGCAGGGGACCCACCACACCAGGGCCGGTAGATGTTTCGGAACCTGAGAGGTTGGTGGGACTCGGTTCAATTGGCCAAATGGTGGTATTCTGCACAGAAACAGGCGGTGATTGGGCCCTCCCTGAAGGGGATGCTTTTCAGAGAGCCAGGGGAATCTGGTGAGCTCTCCCTCATGCATAAATTAGCATGGTGACGGAGAGAATCTCCTGGGCGCCTCTCCTAGCGCCGGGGGAGGGCAGTAGCGATTCTCTGCTGGCGGGAGCATTTAGTCTCCAGAAGGGAGAACCATGGCCATACTATCGATATGCACACGCAGATCTGCCATATCCACTTGAACTGTGAAAATCTCCCAACGGTACAGTCCCTTCCTTCTTCCAAGATGCATTGTGACAGAGAGTAAGTCGATGTGTGAAGCAGGTGAAGCCATGACAATTACTAGCCCTGATAACAGGAGTGGGTTGAGGTATTACATCACACTCAATCGTAGTGGCATAGCTGTGATTTAATTTTTTTTTCTCGATGGCATATTGGTATCCATTAACCTAATGATTGTAATAGACAACGGACTGACACAACACGCCACATCTCATGTTCTGGCAATCTCGACATGGCAAAGAGCTTCCGCTCTATATTCTGAAACTGAGGAGAGCAGTCCATTCTCTTAATTCCTGACCAAGCACCAATTGAACATTTTATTCCTAACAATTAGAATTTAATGGCCTTAAAAGGGCATGGATCCACCTTAGAGTATTTCATTGTGATTTAGAAGGTACAGCACTCCTGCCCTTGTGAAACACCACCTCACCCCCTTCCAATGTCACGGGCGAGCTGCTTATGTCTCAATATAGTTGCCTGCACTTGTGTGAACCTCTTATGAACGGGACCTTTCTGTGCCGGAAATAGTTGGTCATTCGGTCCACTGCGGGATCTTGCTGCACCGAGAATGGCCGACACATAGCAACATTTCAAAAATGGCCCATCTGTGTCTGAAGTGTTGGGGCGAGGGGAGGAGGAGGAGAAGGGGGGGCGGGATTGTGAGAGAGGCGGGATATTTACGGGCTGGAAATCAAACGGGAGAGGCGAGCAGATTGTCGAATTGGTTGGTTGGCCAATAGGAACCTAAGAGAACAAGAAATGCGCGATTGGAAAGGAGGGCAGTTTTAAGACAAAAGGTTGAGATTTGTTCTGCGAGCGAATGGGCCGTTACGCTATTGGGCTCTGTGTTAATTTGCCTCTTTCCTTGCACAGGGCTGGTGGTCCGGGAAGTTCACATTGAAGTGTCCAGGCAGCAGGTGGAAGAACTCTTTGGTTTGGAAGACTTCTGGTGCCAATGCGTTGCCTGGAGTGCCTCAGGCACGACTAAGAGCAGGAGAGCCTATGTCCGCATCGCCTGTGGGTATACCTGCTTTTCACACACATCTCACTATTTCAAATAGGCACCTTGACATGCGCTTGGAAAAAAAGATTCTGTGGCATCTCTCCTTGTCTTTGCAAGTTATACAACCTCAGTTTTTTGTGCCCCCCCCCCCCCCGCTTCTTCTGGCCCAGTTTCACACAAAAAGGGGTCGGGATCATGGGAGACATTCCTAACCAACCAAACCTCAGGTGTAATTCCGGATATTGTCGCAATTGTCAGCGGTTCATTCAAATTGAGGGACAGGTGAGGCTGGGAGACCTTTGCTGCCAGCACCATTATTATCACCAACTGGCCGGCCCATTTGTACTTAGGTTTCGTTGAAACAATCAGAAAAGGTGCGCACGTCCTGGGGGCGGTTGTAAGGCCCACCCCAGCTGAGGAGAGCCCAGTCAAGGTGAACTGGATTTTGAACCGGCAACGTGCCTTTCTCCTGTCTAGTTCTGAGCCGGGAATCTCTGGCCTGCCCACTGTGGATTTCCCACTGAATCCACCCCCACACCACTGGGAAACCCACGGCAGGGAATGCACTGTCGACGGAACAATGGGATCCCACTGAGTCATTACATAGACCATATGGCAGGAAAATAGGCCATTCGGCCAACCAGCCCATGCTGGCATTTATGCTCCAGAGGAGCCTCCTTCCATCTTTTCTCATCTAAATCTATCATCAGAATTCTCTATCCCCTTCTCCCATTATTTGCCTGTCCGACATCCCCTTAAATGCATCGATACTATTCACTTCAACCACGCCCTGTGGTAGTAAGTTCCATATTCTCACCATCTCTGGGTAAAGTCATTCTTCCGAATTCCCTATTGGATTTCTGGTGAGCATCTGATATTGAAGGCCTCCCATTGTGCCCTCCCCAGAAGAGGAATTAACAATTCCCATTTTGAATACTTAGTACAAAGTGAGCGATGCTGAAACTAAACAGAAAACGTTCTCCCCAGAGCTAGATGCTAAAATGTGATTTACATTCACCTGCTCCGAATTTCCCAGTGTCCTACAAGAGAAATAGGAGCTGGACTAATTCAGCCCCTTGAGCCTGTCCCAGCATTCAGTAAGATTATGGCAGACCTGCGTCACCTGCGTCCCACACGAACACCCACCCCTTAATTCACTTACGCCCCCAAAAAAATCCATTGACCTATATTTTATACTGGATAACCAAGTATCTGGAGCTCTCTGGGGTGATGTTCCTTGGAAAACAATGATTCACAAAGGATGTTGCAAGTCACAAGGGCTGTGAAATGTAATCATGATGTTGTGTTTGGCTGAAGCCCTCATTAATTTGACAGATGGTGTGACCTTACTTATTGTGTAACTATTCTTTTTATATTTGATCCCGGCTAGGCCAGCATTTGCTGCCCATCCCTAATTATCGTTGAGAAGGTGGTGGTGAGCTGCCTTCTTGAACCGCTGCAGTCCACGCGGTATAGGTACACCCTCTGTGCTGTGAGGGAGGGAGTTCCAGGATTGTGACCCAGCATCAATTGCCATTCGTAGATGAAGATTCCACACTTCCACCACCCTTTGTGTCTCGAAGTATTTCTGACTTTCACTGCTGAAAGAACTGGTTCTAACTTTTAGACTCCTAGACTCCGCAATTGGCTCCTTCCATTGGAAATAATTTCGCTCTCTCCGTCCTATCTGTTCCTGTTAATCACCTTGAAAACTTTGATCAAACCACCCCTTAACCTTCCAAATTCCTCGGAATGCAGTCCTATTTTCTTTAATCTCCCCTTGTAGTTTGACCTCTCTGTCAAATCGACACTGCCTTATCTCTAAGACCAGAAAATCCTTTTGAAGGTTTGGTAACCACAGGACTCCACAGTACAGATGTTGACAGAGCATCTACTGGTCCTCAATGATAATTTCCATCCTCACAGAACATTTGTGAACTCATTCCTGTTTAAAATTAATTTTAGACTTTGAATTTACAGTGCAGAAGGAGGCCATTTGGCCCATCGAGTCTGCACCGGCCCTTGGAAAGAGCACCCTTCTTCAGCCCATGCCTTCACCCTAACCCCGTGACACTACCTAACCTTTCGGACACTAAGGGGCAATTTAGCATGGTCAATCCACCTAACCTGTATATCATTTGACAGTGGGAGGAAACCGGAGCACCCGGAGGAAACCCACGCAGACACGGGGAGAACGTGCAGACTCCGCACAGACAGTCACCCGAGGCTGGAATTGAACCTTGGAGCTGCGAGGCAGCGGTGCTACAATTGTGCCACCGTGCCGCCTGTATGAGAGAGGTTTTTCCAATTACTCGCTCTCCAGTGCAAAAGGAAAATGACCAAAATGTTACTGTTTTATTCATTCATGGGAGGTGGATGTCAGTGACTGGGCCAATGCATCACTAATGGCCCTTGGACTGAGTGTCTCGCTCGGCCATTTCAGAGGAGCATTTAAGAGTCAACCACATTGCTGTGGGTCTGGAGTCTCATGAAGGCCAGACCGGGTAACGACGGCAGATTTCCTTCCCTCAAGGACATTCGTGAGCCAGATGGGTTTTTACGACAATCGGCAATGGTTCCATGGTCACCATTAGACTTTTAATTCCACCATCTTCTGTGATGGAGTGAGAACCCAGGTCCCCAGAGCAATACCCTGGTTCTCTCTGGATTGCTAGTCCAGTGACAATACCACTGCGACACTGCAAAGACCAATACATCCTTCTGAAGGTGTGGTGATCGCAAGACTCCACAGTGGAAATATTGACAGACCATCCACTGGGCCTCAATGACCTAATATACCCTCAATCCATAAATGAAATTACAGCAGTATATAATACTACACAAGAGCAGAATGCCAGGGAGTGATTAGAAAGCTGCAATTAATCTAATTTCAGGCTTCACCTGACAGTGATAAACCATTTGCTCATATGCTGCTGGTGACATCGGCCGAACCTCTCAACCAGATTAGTGGGCAGTAATCACTCCCAGGTGTTCCCTATATTCCCGATGACTCAGACCAGCTCTTACAGTCACAGCGCTGTCCTCCGCACTCTGGGATACATTTCAACGCACTGAAATAAACACTCAGCTCAGAACCCAATGAAGGTTTCTTTGATAGGACCCAAGGTCTGTGTGTTCAACTGATTTGATTCCTGAACGGGAGTGCAATGGGAGATCCAAAATCTTCGCTCCGTACCAAAAGGACAATGGAAAATTAAGAGCCCTCAAGCATGTTTTGCGAGATGTAAAATAAGGCAACATTTTAAAAAACCTGTGAAAATCATGCTCTCTGTCATTCCTTTCCTGTATCCCCACCTCTTCTCAGTCAAACACCCCCAGTTATTTGACAGTTGTAAACGCTCGGGGGCCCTTTAAGACAGACTACGTTTAGGGCGGCATGTGGCGCAGTAGATAGCACTGGGACTGCGGCGCTGAGGACCCGGGTTCGAATCCCGGCCCTGGGTCACTGTCCGTGTGGAGTTTGCACATTCTCCCCGTGTCTGTGTGGGTTTGACCCCCACAACCCAAAGATGTACAGGGTAGGTGGATTGGCCACACTAAATTGGAAAAAATTAAATAAATAATTGGGTACTCTAAATTTATTTAAAAAAAAGACAGACTGCGGTTTGCGCTGGCACGATTATTTCACCCCAGGTCAGAGGTGAGATAGCTGGTCTCAGCCAGGCGGGGGTGGGGGGGGGATTGTAAAATTGGCCAACCTTCTCGGCTGGGTGGGATTGCTGGGGGGGGGGGGGTGGTGGTGGTGGTTAGAATAAGCAGGTGTCCTTGCAGTCAACCCATTTCCAGAATGCACACATCTGTGAATCGCTGCGTGAGGGACAAGGCGGCGATGGCGTCTGCAGTCGAATTGCCGGCTAACTTCTCACGGTCATGAGGCGCGGCCACTTGGGTGAGGTGGCAGAGCAAGGCTGTCTGCCATAAACCCTGTTCGAACAGAGGCCGCAATCGGAAGGAAGACCGTGCTACTGATGGCTATAAAGACCCTTTATTGTCCACACAGGCCTGACCTGTGAACCTTGGAACTGCGAGGCAGCGGTGCTACAATTGTGCCACCGTGCCGCCTGTATGAGAGAGGTTTTTCCAATTACTCGCTCTCCAGTGCAAAAGGAGATGCCATGTCTCTGTTGCTGTTCACAGAATTGCTATTGCACAGCGCCAGGGTCCCGGGTTCGATTCCCCGCTGGGTCACTGTCTGTGCGGAGCCTGCACGTTCTCCCCGTGTCTGCGTGGGTTTCCTCCGGGTGCTCCGGTTTCCTCCCCACAAAGTCCCGAAAGACGTGGGGCAGGATTCTCCGACCCCCCGCTGCGTGGGAGAATCGCCGGGGGTCGGCGTGAATCCCGCCCCCGCCGTCCTCCCAATTCTCCCGCCCCCCCCAAAAACCGGCCCGGCGTGAGTCGCGCCGCCCGCCTTGGAGAATGGTGGGGTCCGGCGCGACTCAATGTGCGCCAGGGCCACCCGAGTTCTCCGGCCCGCGATGGGCTGAAGTCTCGCCCGTCTGTAGCCGGTCCCACCGGCGTAAATTAGAGTAGGTCCCTGACCGGCGACACCTGGTGGCACGGACGGGCTCCGGGGTTCCTGGGGGGGTCGTGGGGGATCTGACCCCGGGAGGTGCTGCTATGGTAGCCTGGCCCACGGCCGGGGCCCACCGATCCGCGGGCGGGCCTGTGCCGTGGGGGCACTCTGTTGTTCCGCACCGGAGGCTGTGGTCTTCCTCCATTCCCGGTGCGGAAGCAAATCCCTCTGCGCATGCACGGGGATGAAGCCAGCACGCGCTGGCGCTCCCGCGCATGCGCCGACTCGCGCCGGCCGGCGGAGGCCCTTCGCCGCCAGTTTGCGTGGCGCCAAGACCCTATCCCGCCGGCCGGCAGAGCGCCAACCACTCCGGGGCGGACCTAGCCCCTGAAGGTGCGGAGCCCGGTGCCAGAGTGGTTCACGCCACTCCGTCCCGCCGGGACCCCCCGCCCCGCCGGGACCCCCCGCCCCGCCGGGACCCCCCGCCCCGCCGGGTAGGGGAGAATCCCGCCCATGATGTTAGGTGAATTGGACATTCTGAATTCTCCCTCTGTGCACCCGAACAGGCGCCGGAGTGTGGCGACTAGGGGCTTTTCACAGTAACTTCATTGCAGTGTTAATGTAAGCCTACTTGTGACACGAATAAAGATTATTATTATTATAAAGATAATTCTCAAACTTTGCACCTGATACTCGGTTCCATTTGCATGCTGGGGATGGTAGATTAAGTGGGCCTGGGGTCGCATGCCTCTTTTGTCTGTGTTTGTCCCATAATGACTGTTGGTGTTTTGCAAATTGTCTTCTTCAGCACTCTGAGATGAATGGCATCTGTCCCTGGGGGTTTGTGCATCTATTTTAAAATCAATTCCCCTGTCTAAGATGTTCATCTTTTGTATAACAAAGTCATTGATTATGCCTTGCTGGGAGAATCTACATGTCGTCCCTGGTGGATACTCCGACGAAGCGTCCGTTTAGATCGTTTACTGTTTTCTGCCTGTCCCCGATTACTGGCAATTTCTTTCTTTTCTGTCTTGCACCTTCCTCAGCCTGCATGCTTGCTGATTATTCTTCGCTGTTCTGCTCAACCTCTGCTCGCTTTCTTCATTCAATGTCCTCTTTGCCTCTCTAATTACCTCTTTTAATGTGCTTCTCCAAACCGCCAGCTCAGACAAGATGCGCAAGATGATAAGCAAGTGAGATGGAGGGAGAAGCGTTCCGGACAAATCCTGCAGAGTGGAGGCCACGGGATAGCTATAAGGAATTACACGTTTTAGACAATCGGACACGATGGTGTCCCCAGTACTTCGAGGTAGTGACAACCCAAGTGCATTTTTGGGGGAGTTTTCTAACGCGGCCCATCTCTGCTTCCAGAAGATTTTTTTTTTGTTGAAGGTGTGCGTGGAAGATTCTTAATTAAACTTAAACTTGTGGGGATTCAGTCTAAACCCTGTGAGTGAATTTAGAACAAAAACTGCTCGAACGCGAGGAAGCAGTGTACTGCTGCCTATGGACGAGTTATGTTCAAAGAGTGGGGATGGGGGTGGGCTTCAGGTTTCGGTACTGGGGGACAGCACCGTGCCTAATTGGCCAAAATCTGTAATTCTTTACAGTTACCCATTTTAAAAAATATATAATTTGAGAGTACCCAATTATTTTTTCCAATTAAGGGGCAATTTAGCATGGCCAATCCATCTACCCTGCACATTTTTTGGTTAGTGGGGGTGAAACCCACGCAGACACGGGGAGAATGTGCAAACTCCACACGGACAGTGACCCGGGGCCGGGATCGAACCCGGGTCCTCGGCGGTGTGAGGCAGCAGTGCTAACCACAGCGCCACCGTGCTGCCCCTCAGTTATCCAATTGTGCCGAGCTCCTTTCTCCCAGCAGGATTTGTACAGGCCATTTCCCCCTCTTTATCTCAATTTTAATTTGTCTTCCGCTTTGCTTATCATCTTGTGTGTCTAGTCTGAGCTTGCATTTCGGAGAATGTATTTACGCCGCAAACTCAGGATAACATTATTAGAGGTGATCCATTTGCCTTTCAATGATGTGATGTTGAACAACCTTTTCCAGTCTGTTCCTTCCAACATTGATTATAAATTCAATGGTGTTCAAAGAGCGAGCTTCAAGTGTAGAGACTCATCTATCAGAGTCGCGGTCTGCATCATTTGCACCGATGCCGCTAAAACAAAACAGAGGGCCTGACCGCTGCTGTAGGATCTTGCTGTGTGGCAGTTGGTTGTCATTTTGTTTTACCCTTGAAGGAATAAAGAATTGATATCGTACTTTCCAGGACCACCAGAAGGCCAATGGGTGATTTGGGAAGTGTATCAGTTGTAACATATGAAACTCAGCAGCCAAATATGTGCACAGCAAGCTCCCACCAACAGCAACATGATGACGATCAGATCATCTATTTTTTTGTGCGGTTGATTGAGGGATACATAAGTACTGGCTCGGACACCAGGAGAATCTCCCCTGACCTTCTTCAAAGTTGTGCCATGGGATCTTTTGCATCCCTTCCGAAAGGGAAAATAAGGCCTCAATTTAAGGTCTGACCTGAGAGTGCAGCACTCGATGATCAATTGGTTCTTTCAACAAGGGCTAAAGGTCACTTTTAACTCAACTGCACCCCCCCCCCCCCCATATGCCCCTGGACAACACCTGGACTTTGACAGGTTCCTGACGCAGAGTGGAAAGGCATAGACCTTGGCGCGGGTGGGGGGGAGAGGGGGGGGGGGGGTGACACACTGTTAATGCATCACCTCGATTGTATGAAAAGATTGGTTGTTTTTGTGAGGTGCTCCAGTCCGGCGCGGTTTCAATTTGACTTTCTGTTGTTCTACCCAGACCTGAGGAAGAACTTTGAGCAGGAGCCACTGGGAACAGACGTGCCTCTGGAACACGGGCTTCTGCTGCAGTGCCGGCCGCCAGATGGGGTTCCACCAGCCGAGGTACAGTCCCCACTCCCGTAGAGTAACGACAGACCCCCGACAATCAGGCTGCGTCAGGCCTTTACCAGCAAGTTGTGGGCTTGCGCAGCCTGCTCTCCGTATTTGGAAAAAGGATATTGAGACATTGGAGAAAGTGTAAAAATGATTCACTCACAAGAATTGATGCAAAAACCTATTAGAAAAGAAGTGAAGTGATTAGGATTTTTCTCTCTTGAAGAGGTCAGGCTGGATGGGGGGAGGGTGGGGGGAGGGGTGCAGGGGGTTGATCTGATATGGGCTACGAACAGGTTTGATAATGAAGAGCTTGTCATATGAGGAGCAGTTGAGGACTTTGGGTCCGTACTCGTTAGGAGTTTAGAAGGATGAAGGGGGGATCTTATTGATCAGGATGCTGCGAGGCCTGGATAGAGTGGACGTGGAGAGGATGTTTCCACTAGTAGGAAAAACTAGAAGCAAATTGACACACAGCTCAGACTGAAGGGACGATCCTTTAAAACTGAGATGAGGAGGAATTTATTCAGCCAGAGGGTGGTGAATCTGTGGAACTCTTTGCCGCAGAAGGTTGTGGAGGCCAAATCACTGAGCGTCTTTCAGACAGAGATAGATAGGTTCCTGATTAATACGGGGATCAGGGGTTATGGGGAGAAGGCAGGAGAATGGGGATGAGAAACATATATCAGCCATGATTGAATGTTGGAGCAGACTTGATGGGCCGAATGGCCTAATTCTGCTCCTTTGTCTTGTGGTCTTATGATCTTACGATAAGGTAGACATCAAGAAACCATTTTGACATGCAAGTGAACCCAAAATCAGAGGTCATAAATATAATCCAGTCGCTAAAACATCGTAATAGGCAATTCAGGAGAAGTTTCTGGATGTGTTGAGAATGTGGAAATCGTCACCACATGGAATAGCTGAGGCTCATCATCAGATTTAAAAGGAATCTGAAGCACAGAAGGGAGAAATGAATATAATGATGTGCGGTGAGGTGAGACAGAATAGGGCGCGAGATGCCTCCTTTGGAGCATGAACTCCGGCATAGACCCTGTGGGGCCAAATAATGGCCAAAATCACCAAGCAAGGGGCTGAATGATTTTGACGCTGGGCCACTAGCGTTGAAGCACTAAGTGTTCCCCCATCGGTCTCGTTTTCATACCCGTGGTTAAAATATAGACCCGTGTGTCCATGCAAGAGGAGAATTGACAGTTGGTGGTGAGGTCGAATGTGTCAAATCCCTTTTTTCGCTGTTTTGGCACAGGGTGCTACTCATTCAGAATGAGCCGGTTTGTAAATCCAGATTCAACTTTGCTCTCGTTTCATCGCATCCATCATGAGAGGGAAGAACAGACCACAGAGCGGTCGCATGGTTGCACTGATATCGAAGCTCTGGCGACGGCAGTGTCTATGCAAGTCGCATTTGTTTCGGGATGCGTGGCCAGTTTCTCCTCCCCACCCCTTGCACCAAAGTAGGGTCCCATCCGTAAAAGGACATCTTTAGTTCCGTGCTGCTGGTGGGGGTGCGGGGGGGGCTCCTCGGGAAGCTGAGCTCCGCTTGTGCCAATTACGAGGTCCAACCAGGTTTCAGAGCCTAACGCTAAAAAACATACGCTGTCACAAAGAACAAAGAAAAGTGCAGCACAGGAACAGGCCCTTCGGCCCTCCAAGCCTGCGCCGACCATGCTGCCCGTCTAAACTAAAATCTTCTACACTTCCGGGGTCCGTATCCCTCTATCCCATCCTATTCATGTATTTGTCAAGACGCCCTTTAAACGTCCCTACCGTCCCTGCTTCCACCCCCCCTCCGGCAGCGAGTTCCAGGCACCCACTACCCTCTGTGTAAAAAACTTGCCTCGTACATCTACTCTAAACCTTGCCACTCGCACCTTAAACCTATGCCCCCTAGTAATTGACCCCTCTACCCCGGGGAAAAGCCTCTGACTATCCACTCTGTCTATGCCCCTCATAATTTTGTAGACCTCTATCAAGTCGCCCCTCAACCTCCGACGTTCCAGTAAGAACAAACCGAGTTTATTCAACCGCTCCTCATACCTAATGCCCTCCATACCAGGCAACATCCTGGTAAATCTCTTCTGCGCCTTCTCTAAAGCCTCCACATCCTTCTGGTAGTGTGGCGACCAGAATTGAACACTATACTCCAAGTGTGGCTGAACTAAGGTTCTATACAGCTGCAACATGACTTGCCAATTTTTATACTCAATGCCCCGGCCAATGAAGGCAAACATGCCGTATGCCTTCTTTTTTAAATTAAAAAAAAATAAATTTAGAGTACCCAATTCATTTTTTTCCTGAGGGTCAATTTAGCGTGGCCAATCCACCTATCCTGCACATCTTTGGGTTGTGGGAGCGAAACCCACGCAAACACGGGGAGAATGTGCAAACTCCACACGGACAGTGACCCAGAGTCGGGATCGAACCTGGGACCTCGGTGCCATGAGGCAGCAATGCTAACCACTGTGCCACCGTGCTGCCCTTTGTATGCCTTCTTGACTACCTTCTCCATCTGTGTTGCCCCTTTCAGTGACCTGTGGACCTGTACACCTAGATCTCTCTGACTGTCAATACTCTTGAGGGTTCTACCATTCACTGTGTATTCCCTACCTGTATTGGACCTTCCAAAATGCATTACCTCACATTTGTCCGGATTAAACTCCAGCTGCCATCTCTCCGCCCAATTCTCCAAACAATCTAAATCCTGCTGTATCCTCTGACAATCCTCATCGCTATCCGCAATTCCACCAACCATTTCCTCCAAATCATTTATATATACTACAAACAGCAAAGGTCCCAGCACTGATCCCTGCGGAACACCACTAGTCATAGCCCTCCAATTAGAAAAGCATCCTTCCAATGCTACTCTCTGCCTTCTCTGACCTAGCCAGTTCTGTATCCACTAGCTCACCCCTGATCCCGTGTGACTTCACCTTTTGTACTAGTCTACCATGAGGGACCTTGTGAAGTCCATGTAGACAACATCCACTGCCCTACCTGCATCAATCATCTAACTTGCTAGTGTTTTGCACAATGTGTATCACCTGGATTGGGAAGTCTGGAATGTGATGGATGCTTCTAGTCTGGACACTGATTCAGGGCTTCCTCACGGAAATGAGATGCTGCCAAATACCCCCCCCCCCCCCCCCCCGCCAAGGTCCACAGAAATAAGACCGCAGGAGAACGGAGCAGGAGAAAAACATTTCGCCTCTCGAGCTTACTCCGCTGTTCCGTAAGTTCA
The DNA here is from genome assembly GCF_047496885.1 of Scyliorhinus torazame. Classification (NCBI taxonomy): domain Eukaryota; kingdom Metazoa; phylum Chordata; class Chondrichthyes; order Carcharhiniformes; family Scyliorhinidae; genus Scyliorhinus; species Scyliorhinus torazame. Next base: position 9,422,309 of record NC_092734.1, read on the forward strand.
TGGCTGATCCATCATCTGCCCCAATTCCACTGCCCCACATCACTCCCATATCAATTGATTCCCCCCAAAAATTCCCTTTGTGTCCAACAAGAAGCACAAATGATAAGGAACCCTGGTCCTCAGAGGAATCTATGAGGGGGTGAATATTACCAATGCACAGCGGACCGTGCAGCCTGGAGAATCCTCTCGGGGAAATGCCAAATCAGCTTGTACTGCTTCTGACCTTACCTGGTAATAGGCGCAGCATATTATCCCCGCAGGCAAGGGATAAGATTCACTTTCATCAGGGCCTGTCAGTCTTTATGCTAGCAAGGATAGAATTGCTTCAACCTACTGAAATTGTGATAGAACATAGTCACGCTATTAAGCAGAGCAAGGATGACTTTCCAGCGCTCTGCCCCAAGGCCATTATTCGCTGAGCTTTTGCTATGGGTAGACAGGCACCGATCTCAGCCAGACTGGGGATTGAACCTTGTCCTTGCTGATCCACATGCTATCCATCCAGCCGAATCAGGCCAACCGGCACCTGAAGTAAGGACTTACAATGGGTAAATAAAGACCGCCGCCATTGTAGTTTCTCAAAGCTGAGTCCGTAACCTAACAACCAGGCTGGAAAGGAGTTGAATTCTGCAGAGTCTCGCAGGTGCGTTTGGCCAGACTGTAACCTCGCTTCCCCCGAGCTCATTTCCCCACCTCCAGGCTAATTAATTCAGAGAGATCTCTGAGCTGAGCAAATGCTGAACCTAACATTCTCCTACAAACCTGCAGCTGAAACATTAATCCGAGTCCCCGTTTACTCTCTGGTGAGTGTGTGAAAGAGCTTGTGCCACTGTAGCACCGTCAATATGACGCGAGGCAGGTTGAGGTAATGTCAATTGAAGGCTTTATTAAGCAGAACTTTATCCCCAGCAGCGTGGTTACAGAATGCAACTGCTGAGGGAAATGGAGGGAAAAACTGGGTTCTTATACCGGCATTTCTGGGTGGAGTCCAGTAGGTGGCAGATCCTATCAGGACCTGGCATCCCTCCACCAATAGCCTGTCGACAGGCGGTGTACCGTATTACCCCTAATACATACCACCACAGCCACCACGTCAAAGAACTGAGCAATGCTTCCCCGCTATCCTGGCCAATATTTCCAGATTAAACTCCATCTGCTCCCTCTCCGCCCAAGTCTCCAAACGATCTAACCTTTGACAAAGAGTCATTCAGACTCAAAACGTTAGCTCCCTGCTCTCTCCACAGATGTCCAGCATTTTCTGCTTTTGTTTCAGATTCCACCGTCTGCAATAATTTGCTTTTATGAATCGTGAATCACTTTGGTGCGTCACAGGCTCTGGTATGACCTGTATTGAACCAGCTCCCTCTCCGTTTGAGAAACCATTCAAAACTTCTATTCCCATTACGATTAAACATTTTGCGAATGAATCCCGAGGCTACTGTGAGGTTAGAATGTCATTGGGCAGTAACATTCGAAAGGTAAATTCCAAAGAGACAAGACCTTTATGCATGAGAAAGAATATGTTGAATGGGTCCAGTTTTATTAACGCACATTTTAATAAGAGCCAATGTAGCGAGAGAAGATTAAAGGGGATAAAAACCTCTTGAGGTCAGGGCGATTAATCAGTGAACACTTGTAACTTTGTGAAAAGAAACAAATTAATTAGAAATGCATTAAACCTAATGAAAATAAAATTCTGCTTACTGTGCTTCCTTCTCTGCCTCTGGATTAAGTGATTATTTGCCCTTCACAGATTAAGTTGCAATGCTTCACTGGGTTTCTTCAGGATCTGTGGAACAGGCAACCAGCGGCTAATATCATTTGCTAAACACAGCCCTGAAATGATACCTTTAAATCTTATCGATTAAGTAATGTTGAACGGAAAAGTCAAGAGAGGAAAGGGCGATTGAGATGAATCTATTCGGCACATCGCAACATGGGTAAAATGTCACACGGGTAAAATACGGTCTCGGATCATTGGCGTTGGGGAGGTATCAATATGCTCCGAGGTCTTATAAAAGCAAAAATGACAAACTGTTTGTAATATATCTGAGTGTGTTTTATATGTTGTGGAGTTTTCTGTATTGTTTGGAATATTTTTTTTTAAATGCTCTGAGGTCAGAGTGAGCAGCAAATATACAAGTGATCATAAAACGAGCACAAAGCTTTCTTCACCTCGTGATTTATGATTGTACTTGACCCTTTTTTTTTTGCATGTCCCTCCCTCTTACCCCCTTCGAAAGCCAGGGGAAACCCAGGCTCCCCTTTGCTCCTGAGCATGCACTCACTCCCAAGTTTTCTGTGTTCATCAGTGGGTGAACACGTCTCTCACTAACGGCTGCAAGAGTGCTCGTTATGCAAATCTTCCTCTGGTTAGCTAGAAAGCTTTTTGGATTAAACGCCCACCATTTCCACTCATCAGCGTGCGGGCTTTCGCTGTGTAGACGTGGCTGCAATTTACACCATTAAATATTTCTTGCTGACCAGGTGGCAGAGGTCCAGGGAGCACGAAAGGAAAGATTGGCTCGCAAAGCTGCTGCCGTTTAATCGCAATGCCTCCTTGTCTTATTCAGGTGGAATGGCTGAAGAATGATGATATTATCAATCCAGTCAAAGACTCCAACTTCCTCCTCACGATTGACCATAACCTGATCATCAAACAAGCTCGCCTCTCCGATACAGCAAATTACACGTGTGTGGCCAAGAACATTGTTGCCAAGCGACGTAGCACCACTGCCACCGTGGTTGTATACGGTAAGCCAGGGACCTTGCCACTCGAAAGCTCCTTTAAGCACCCCTGTCTGATGCACTGAGCGTCAAGAACCACAAAGGCATGTGAGACTTTAACCAAGGCTTTAATACACTACATAGGAAGCTTACCCGACACAGACGACCCCAGACAAAATGGGTCAGGTCTCAGAAGCTGGGTCTTATACCTAACTCCCGGGGGAGTGGCCAAGGCGGAGCTCTCCGTGGCCAGGTCAGGTTACATACAGGTGACCGAACCTCTACAGAGCTACAGTACAATACACAGTACAATGCACAGGATTACAGGGCCACGTTACACACAACTATTATATAACTATGTACAATGCTAGGGAAGTACAGTGGTGTATCACCACACTGTCCCACCTTGTTGTGTCCCGTGTTAACATGCTGCTGTCGCCGAGGCACTGAAAGATCTAACAACGGGTCTAATAGCAGCAGGCAAACAAGCTAAGGACCGGCATCTCCATTCATCGCGTGGGGCAAATACTCCAGGCAAGTGTCGGGTGTATTCCTGTATCGAGAGCAGTATCTTTACTGCTGAAAAGGAAGCTGCGTTCATTTTTTTGATCTGCTCTCTGCAGCCTTGGCATCCGAGCTAGTGCAGTCTCAAGAGTCTTGTAAAAACTCTTTAACACTCCTGATTGCTCCTGGCCTAGAAATAACCTCTAAGCCCTTAGCCTATTAACAGGGGAGAGGAGGTAAAGGAACGGCACTGCACGCCACATATGTCTGCCTTTCGCTGCCTTCTCTTCCAGCACAAAATGGAACAACATCACCTTTAAAATGGGGCACAAAGACATTTCATTAAAATGTTGCTCCTGTAATATCACACCCAGCAATTTTCAAGCTTATAAGTTTAATGGTGCCAGTATAATTGTGCCTTGTTCCTTCACGGTGCTTAACCTGTGATACAAATTTCATTTGGACGTTTTTATCTGCGTTTTTTTTTTCCAATTAAGGGGCAATTTAGCATGGCCAATCCACCTAACCTGCACATCTTTGGGTTGTGGGGGTGAATGTGCAAACTCCACAAGGACAGTGACCCTGAGCCGGGATTCGAACCCGGGTCCTCAGTGCCGCAGTCCCAGTGCTAACCACTGCGCCACGTTCCGCCCTTATCTGCGGTTTTTGATGGCAGGTTTAAGGATTTGTACTGCACCATTCTTGCCGAAGGCAAGGCTGGGAATGCAGGGGTTCAGGGGGCAGTAAAGGGCAGGGCAAAGAGGAGGAAGCAACTCAACTGAACAGATGTTGTTAGTCTCACCAGGAATGAATTGGTGAAACCTTCGAGGTGAAGGTGGGTCAAGGGGGTTTTCGGAGCGAGTTGACGGTGAAGTAAGTAGCTGAGGATTACTTCCACTCTCAGGGAAGATCCTGGGGTGGTAGGTAGATGGGTGCACCAGACTCGATCTGATATCCACAAAGCTGGGATCCATAAATACAAGATAGATGTTAATAAATCTAGTAGGGAAATAAGAAGAAATCTCTGAGAGTGGTTAGCATGTGGAACTTGCTACCACAGCAAGAGCTCGAGGTGAATAGCTTAGCGCGCTTTCCTTGCCAGAAGAAATGAGATGAGTAGATGAGAGAAAAGGAATAGAAAGATGTGTTGAAAGGCTGAGATGAGGTCGGGGGAAATGGGAACACACTCGTGTGGAATATAAATGGCACGACAGACTAGATTGGCCAAATGGCCTATGTCTGTCCTGTGTAGTCTATCTAATTAGATAATTGAATGACCAACCTCAGAAAGAAGCTGGTGAAATAATTGCCGGCTTTACATTCTCATTTTTAATCGGGAGGATGGGCTGTTTTCTGGAGCTGTTTCTACTGATTAATCATCTTTTGTCCAATTTCTCCCCCCCCCCCCCCCCCCCCCCCCCCCCCCCCCCCCCAGTAAATGGTGGCTGGTCCACCTGGACAGAATGGTCTTCGTGTAACAATCGGTGTGGGCAAGGCTGGCAGAAGCGGACAAGAACCTGCACTAACCCAGCACCACTCAACAGCGGGGCCTTTTGCGAAGGGCAAACTTTCCAGAAGGTTGGCTGCACCACGATGTGCCCAGGTGAGTTGGGAGTACGCGGCGATGGCTTGCGACCGTCCTGCCAGTGTTCACAGCAGCCGGTATTACTGGCATGCCGTTAGCATTGACAATTGTTAGGGGGCGGCCCGGTGAAGCAGTGGGTTAGCGCTGCGGCCTCACGGCGCCGAGGTCCCGGGTTCGATCCCGGCCCCGGGTCACTGTCCGTGTGGAGTTTGCACATTCTCCCCGTGTCTGCGTGGGTCTCGCTCCCACAACCCAAAAAAATGTGCAGGGTAGGTGGATTGGCCACGCTAAATTATCCCTTAATTGCAAAAAAAAAGAATTGGATACTCTAAATTCATTTTGATAATTATTCGCCATCTCCTTTCTGCAATATAATGGTTCTGTTAGGAAACAGTGGCTTTTCCTTATTCTTCCACGGAATGTGAGTCACTGGTAAGGCCACCATTTATTGCCCATCCCTAAATGCTTTTGAGAAGGTGGTGGTGAGCTGCCTTCTGGAGAGCCGCTGCAGTCCGTGTGCTGCAGGCACCCCCACAATGCCGTTGGAGAGAGAGTGTCAGAGGTCGTGGGTGCCTCAGGAACCTTGGCGAGTTGCAGCGGCGCATCTTGTAGATGGTACACACGGCGGCCACAGTGCTGGTGGTGGAGACATGAATGTTTAAAGTGGCGGATGGGTTGCGAATCAAGTGGGTGCTTTGTCCTGAGTGGTGTCAAGCGTCTTGAGTGTTTCATAGATTCGGAGACGTTTACAGCACAGAAGGAGGCCATTTGGTTCATCGCTTCCTTGCCGGTCAACAAAGATCCGTCTGCACTAATCCCATTTTCTCGTGCTTGGCCCATAGCCCTGAAGGTTATGGCAACGCAAGTGAATATCTCAATATTTCGTAAATGCTACAAGTGCTTTTGACCCAACCACCCTTTCAGGCAGAGCTCCAGACTCCCACCACCCCTGAAAGGTTTCTCCTCGGCTCCCCTCTTGGCCTTCAATCTCTTACCTTAAATCTATGCCCCCTGGCTACTGACCCCATTACTGATGGAAAAAACTGCCTTCCTATCCATCCTACCCATGTCCCTCATCATCTTATCCACCTTTCTCCACCTTCACTGCTCCAAGGAACACAGTCCCGGCCTATCCAATCTTTCCTCATCGCTTCGACCCTCCAGCCCAGGCAGCATCCTGGTGAATCTCCTCTGCACCCTCTCCAGTGCAATCACATCCTTCCTATAGTGTGGCGACCAGAACTGCACTCACCCAGACAAGTCGAGAATATTCCACCGCAGTCCTGGCATGTGCCTTGTGGACAGGCTCTGGGGAGTCAGGAGGATTATCACTCGCTGGGGAACACTCAGCCTACAACCGGCTCGTGTCGCCATGGTATTTATGTGGTTAGTCCAGCTACGTTCCTGGTCGATGACACCATCATCATCCCTCCCTCCACCTGCCACCCCCACCTTTTTTCCCACCATTTTCAATATTTTTACATCTGATGAAGAGAAATGTTCAAAGATGGTTTGATATCCCAATGGTTATTCTCTCCAGAGTCGCACACAGCAGTGAACTGAAGCTTGATCTTCAATCCCTAGAGTCTCCGGGAGGGTTGGCAACCCGAGAGGTGTCTGAGAATGTGACGACATGGCCCCTGACACTGTTCCTCTTCCATAGCAAATCTTTTCCCTTTAAATTCTCTTCCCCCTTCCCCCAGACCGTTTTGCCAGTTCGGTGGACTGGCCATGATCGATGCTCAGGGTTACGGGGATAGGGTGGGGGTGTGGGCCTTGTCAGTGCGCTCCTTCGGAGGGTCGGTGCAGACTCGATGGGCTGAATGGCCTCCTTCTGCACTGTGGGGATTCTATGATTCTTTCCTGATGGTTTAGACTCTCAATTCTCATATCATCCTTGTAAATCTTTACATGCACTTCCTCCAGGATCTCTATATCCTTTTTGAGAATGTGGAACTCACTGCTTCAGGGTTGAAGTTAATGGCAGAGATTTACTGTAGGGGTGGCTTGCCTAGTACTCCAGGTAGAAAGGAATTGGGGATTATGCTGATGGAATTCGACAAAGAGACGCGTTATGGAACACAGACACCAGCATAGACCCGTTTGGCCGAATCGCCTATTTCCGTGCTGTAAACGTAATGCAATTCTGTGCAGGTTGTACATGATCCGACTCCAACAAGTCTGTATCTGACCGTGCCCACCACTCACTCCTCTTCTATCCCTTCTGGTGAAATGCAGTTGACGGCGGCTGGACGGATTGGAGCAAATGGTCAGCTTGCAGTACCGAGTGCACCCACTGGAGGAGCCGCGAGTGCACAGAACCCTCACCCAGAAACGGAGGCAAGGATTGCATTGGCTTGGTGTTGGAGTCCAAAAACTGCACAGATGGCCTCTGTATGCAGAGTAAGTCTTTGGGTTGGGAGGGGTGGGTGAGGGGGGGGGGGGGGGGGTTCTGATGGATTTCTCCACAGAGGCGGGCCTGAGCAGCAGCAACGAGCTGTGCTTGCAATGTTTTCAAGCTGCAACGCTACACTGATTAACTTGTCACTTCCTATTTGAGCTGCACATAAACGCTTTGTGACTGTCAGCAGAAATACTCCCATCTAAAAGTAAGAGAAGTGCCGCATCACCTCGACTTTATCTTGGTCGCAGTGACCTGGACTCCTGTAAACTGCAATGGGTGAAGGATTCTGTTCTGGTATAAGGGTGTTTTTTATTCTCTTATCTTTCCGTCTCACGCTCCTTTTCTTTGTAGCCATCTGGGATGGCCACTTACAAAGGAAACATGGATACTTGCAAAGACTCAAGGGAAATATGGCCAATGCAGGATTCAGGCAAACTCAGAGCCTGAATGTATATTTGCTGACAGAGAACCAGACAGTATGGAAACCCCGAGCCGATTTGCATTCTAATGACCCATTTCCCCAGGACAAAGGACTTGTGCTCAGGTATCAGATCCAGACTTATCGGCGCCACTCCCTTCACTCAGGAAGTCCAAACAGCCAAGGTCAATGACCGCTCAGGACACGCCCAGCCATCAAGGCACCTGCCCCTTTATTGGCTCAAATCGAAGGCAGTGATCGAAGCCTGTCGAATTATTGGGTCCAAAGCGAAGGACGGCCCCAAAAGAGCGCAAAACCCCAAAGGATAGAGAGAGACACTGCCACGTGTTCCATCTCTTTTGGCCCTGGCACACCAGCACTCTTCGGCCCGGCCTATACCTGAAGCCAACTGCAGCACCACCACCAGAAGCACGTTCAAGATCAACGATCGCTACCAGACGGATGAGCCCAGCAGAACCGAAGTTACTTCTCCAGACCCAGCCACACCAGATCCGAACAAAGGCCTTGTTCCTCTGCCAAAGCCGGGTTTTTAACCTGGCCAGGCCATAAGCTCAAGGGATGTTTGCGCCGCCCAGGCTTCACCCTCATTTGAGCGAACCTGAACCCACAACCTTGTGACCCAGAGGCAGCTGGGCCAGACCCGGCGGGGGGAAGAAAAACTGCCTCACTGAAACCAAGTTCATTCTCTGTGACGTGCGCTGCTAGTTCTTTATCCCGACATAAGTAGCCGAATCGTTGGCCAGCCCTGTGCACTCCGAAGGAAAGTCTGAAAAGACCACAGTTGCCCACTTGTCAGGTCAAATCAGCTCGGGTTTCTGGCACTGCCAGAAAGATAACCCCTCTGGACGTATTTGCTGTGATTTGTCGAGCCGAACCCCTCAAGTGTCTTGCTTTCCGAATCATGACACAGAAAGCTAAAGGAGTCTTGACGTGTTCAATGGACCTGTAGCCACATATCAGCTCTGGGGAGCAGCCTTGTCCCACTTCACACTGGCACACGCAAGGACACATTCCATTCACAGTCCTCGCCTCAAAGGTTTGCCTTGTGCGGCTGACTGCCGCTCAGAAGCTCTGCAAAGGATTCTTTACTTCATCACTCTCTTGACGGCCAGGAGAGATGGCCACAAGCAAATGCAAGAGAACCTGCAACTTGTCATTGTTCAGGTGAAGGGGTCGGACGTCTTCCCTTTATATTAGAAATAAAGGCCATGTCCACTTGTGTGTTTCTGCCTCACGTGGGCAGATTTTCGAATACGTTTCCAGTATTTTCAGATGAATTTGACTGAAGGTCCATGACATCGCCCACATTTCCGGACATCGCTAAAATGTTGAGTCGGGCAGCACGACGGCGCGGTTGTTAGCACTGCTGCGTCACGGCGCCGAGGTCCCGGGTTCGATCCCGGCCCCAGGTCACTGTCCGTGTGGAGTTTGCACATTCTCCCCATGTTTGTGTGGGTTTCACTCCCACGTCGAAAGATGTGCAGGGTAGGGGAATTGGCCACGATAAATTGCTCCTTAATTGGAGAAGAATAATTGGGTACTCTAAATTTATAACTAAAAAAGAGTTGATGTCAGGGAAGGTTGTTGACTTGACTTTGCCTAACATACCTGTTACTATCACCTGTAACGTAAACGTTTGTACATTGCTTCATCCTGCGGCGTGAGGCTAACCTCACGTTAGTGATTGCAGACAGAAGAAGGAGTGGTCTTAATGTCTGCAATGAGAGTTATACACGTGTCTAAGGATTTACTCCCCCAGCAATAAAATACACCTCGCTTTATGACAGTATTTTCGTGACCCACCATTTTGTTACCTCCACATGATTATTCTGCATCAAATCACAAAATGGTTGCTAACAATTTCCTCTGGGTGAACCTTTCTGTACCAAGTATTAACAGTATTTGAGCGCACTCGCGTGTTTTATTTATTTATTTGCCTTAATTTTTCATTTTTTGAGTACATTTCTAACAATTTCATTTCATTTTCCTTCCATGTTCATTTTACTTTTGTTTCTTTTGAACAGATGGAAAGATATTAAATGAACCAAAACATTCCAGTAAGTTGCCATTTCATTATTTGAAATTCATTTCTGTTTTTCTTGGTCATGTACGATCCTCATTGACAGCGAATTCTGGGCTCGCACACTCCATCGTGAATGTAGATTCAGCGCCGTTTTGAGCTCTGTATGGCGGAATGTGGAAGTCCGTGAAAGAGAGAGAGAGTTTGATTTACCCAATTGTGTGTTTCTGTGCTCAACTGTAAATATACCCCTGATCTCTGCTTCCTAGCGATCAGTCAATGTTGCAGCGTGAGCTGGATCAATCTCCACGTCTGTTGTAACCTTCTGTGGGGTATTGATCATGAAATTAGGCTAATTTTCTTTCTCCCTTGAACTTTTAGTGGAAACTCATTAACCCATTTTTGAAATATGTCTTTGTACGTCCAATAAAATAATGTTGAAAGGAGATTGAAGCAATCGCAATGCGTAGGGAGTAACAGAGTGATTTCAGAATGCTGTGAAGTGGCAGCTTTCCAATCACAATTATCCACAATTTATTACCCATGTTATGTGGGCTTGACCATGCTGTCGTGGCTCTCGGTGCAATTTCCCCATTTTAAAGCTAATAATAATAATCTTTATTAGTGTCACAAGTTGGCTTACATTAGCACTGCAACAAAGTTACTGTGAAAAGCCCCTAGTCCCCACACGCCGGCGCCTGTTCAGGTACACAGAGGGAGAATTTAGAATGTCCAATTCACCCATCAAGCACGTCTTTAGGGACTTAAGCTCGTGGCACGCGCACGCCCACGGCTGCACAGCTGGGCCATTGGAACTAGGGGCCAGAAATATATAAGATGGTGACTAACAAGTCCAAGAGAGAGAATCGTTTTCATCCAGCAGGTGGTGAGAATGGGGAACTCACTTCCACAAGGAGCAGTTGAGGGGAAGGCGTTGAGTCATTTCAGGGGAAGCTGGTTAAGCGTGGAAGAGAGGAAGGGATTGGAGGCTGTTCTGATGAAGATGAGGTAAGAGGGGTGAAAGCAGCAACCATATGCACCAGCATTGGCTAGATGGATCGAATGGCCTGTGCCGCAAATAATGTAGAGTCAGTGGGATATTTTGTAACTTAAGGGAAATTGGCTTCGTCTGGATTCATTATTTCCAATTAAGGGGCAATTTAGCGCGTTCAATCCACCTACCTCGAACATCTTTGGGTTGTGGGGGCGAAACCCACGCAAACACGGGGAGAATGTGCAAACTCCACACGGACAGTGACCCAGAGCCGGGATCGAACATTTCTAATAATTTCATTTCATTTTCCTTCCATGTTGATTTCACTTTTATATCTTTTGAACAGATGGAAAGATATTAAATGAACCAAAACATTCCAGTAAGTTGCCATTTCATTATTTGAAATTCATTTCTGTTTTTCTTGGTCATGTACGATCCTCATTGACAGCAAATTCTGGGCTCGCACACTCCATCGTGAATGTAGATTCAGCGCCGTTTTGAGCTCTGTATGGCGGAATGTGGAAGTCCGTGAAAGAGAGAGAGAGTTTGATTTACCCAATTTTGTGTTTCTGTGCTCAACTGTAAATATACCCCTGATCTCTGCTTCCTAGCGATCAGTCAATGTTGCAGCGTGAGCTGGATCAATCTCCACGTCTGTTGTAACCTTCTGTGGGGTATTGATCATGAAATTAGGCTAATTTGTTTTCTCCCTTGAACTTTTAGTGGAAACTCATTAACCCATTTTTGAAATATGTCTTTGTACGTCCAATAAACTACTGTTGAAAAGAGATTGAAGCACCGTGCTGCCCGGGGAAAATATGTGTGTTTGGGTTGTAACGGTATTTCCTGTGTATTTCCTCTTTCTTTTTTAAAAAATCTAGAGTATCCAATTATTTTTTCCAATTAAGGGGCAATTTAGCGTGGCCAATCCACATACTCTGCACATCTTTGGGTTGTGGGGGCGAAACCCACGCAAACACGGGGAGAATGTGCAAACTCCACACGGACAGTGACCCAGAGCCGGGATCGAACCTGGGACCTCGGCGCTGTAAGGCAGCAGTGCTAACCACTGTGCCACCGTGCTGCCCTGGTGGGAGGCTTGTTAAACGCACTCCCCCCCCAAAAAAGGGTAGGTGTTAGCTCCACGAATAATTGTAAAACTGCGATGGATCAAATTTTTGCTAGCCAAGGTGAAAAATGTCACGACAACAAAGCAATTAATGGGGTTAAGGTACAGATCAGCCATGATCTCACTGAATTGCAAAACAGATTCAAGGGGCTGAATTGTCACCTTCTTGTTCCTATGACCTAAATTACAGCCTTGACCTCTTGATCTTTCTTGAACTCAACAGCAATGGGCGCTGATGTTGCCTTGTACGCCAGTCTGGTGGTGGCTGTGTTCATTTTTCTGGTTACAGTGCTGGTGGTTGGCATTATTGTGTACAAGAGGAGCTGCCGGGACTTTGACACCGACATTACCGACTCCTCCGCCGCTCTTACTGGAGGATTCCAACCCGTCAACGTCAAGACTGCTCGGCACGGTGAGTCCCCCAGCACCTGTTTGTCGCTGGATTGGTCCGATGAAGGGAGCTGTGCTGTGTTTGTATTAGACAGGCCAGGGTGCTTCACGGGTAATGAGGGGTGAGATTGTTTGGGGGGGGGGGGGGGGGGGGGTGCAGACTGAAGCTGGAAAGAAAGGAAGGAAAGACTTGCAATTGTATATTGTATCACATAGTTCACCACATGAAGATACCCCCTTAGCCGAAGAAAGATGTTGTAATGTAGGAAATGCAACAGCCAGTTGCGCACAGCAAGATCCCACAATCGATAATGACCTTGTTAATTGTTGATTGAGGAATAAATATGTTCCAGAGCACCAGGGGGAACTCTTCAAAATGGAACTGGCTCAAAACCATTGTGAAATGAAAATCGCTTCTTTTCACAAGCAGGCTTCAAATGAAGTTACTGTGAAAAGTCCCTGCTCGCCACATTCCGGCGCCTGTTCGGGGAGGCTGCTTATCTGCAAACAATCAAAGCCGGACGTGACAGTCCAAACTATGGCAATGCTTTCATCCTGTTTAATGAGAGTGACAACCATGGCAAAGCTTTATTACTATGAGTGCTGACATTGGCAGGGGATGTACTGAATCTATTGGAGCACCGTTCAGCTGTTTTGATTAGATGCCAAGGGAAACGCAATTTCGAACAATAGCTAAAGTTACAACCATTTATTAAACTGATTGATTTTCACAAGAACCAATGCAAAGGCAGGAAATGAAAAACGTTTGATATTTGACAAGGCAGTTTGTTCACTGTGAGACTGACATCAGATTGGAACGGTTTGCTACAATGCTTTAGAGCGGTCTGTACTCAACATTAATCACAGAATGATGCAGCACTGAAGGAGGCCATTCAGCCCCTCACAACTGTGCTCACTCTTCCCCATAGTTCTTCAAATATTTCTCCGACAAGTTTTTATCCAATTTCTTTTTGGAAGTTATTATTCAATCTTCTCCCAGTCGTTGCTGTAAAGGAGCCAATGCAGTAGCCAATTATGACACAGCAAGATTCCACAAACTGCAATGTAATAATGAACTGGTAATCTGCTATTCTTTTAGTTTTCTGAGGGATAATTATGGACACTGTGGAGAACTGCCCAGCTGTTCCTAGAAACAGTGCATTGAGATCTTTTACCTGCCCAGGGACCCGGGTTCAATTCCGGCCTTGGGTTACTGTCCGTGTGGAGTTTGCACTTTCTCCCCGTGTCTGCGTGGGTTTCCTCCGGTTTCCTCCCACAGTCCAAAGATGTGCAGGTGGATTGGCTGTGCTAAAATTGCCCCTTTGTGTTCAGGTGGGGTTACAGGGATAGGGTCGGGGCCTGGGCCTGGGTAGGGTACTCTTTCCAAAGGTTGGTGCAGACTCAATGGGCCGAAAAGCCTCCTTCTGTACCGTAGAGATTCTATGATTCCATGAAAGAGAATATAAGACCTCAGTTCAGTGTCTCATTTGAAAGACAATACACCCACCAGTACAGCACGCCCTTGGCACTACACTGGGAGCGTCAGCCGAGATTTTGTACTCAAGTCTCTGGAGTGTGGCACGAACCCACAGCCTTTTGACTCAGAGATATGCGTGCTACTCACAATGATGCAGGAAATCAGAGCAACATTTCACACATCACTGGTTAGGCCCTCCGTAGAGCATTGCGTCTAACACCACATGCCAAGGACTCGGAGCGAATTTTAAAGACCTGGACTTAAAACATTGTGGCTAAAGCAACCTTTGTAGGAGCAAATTTGAGTGCCCGTTAATATCCACCATCCAGGTAACGTGTCATCGAGGTCCTCTGACACTATCACATGGCTGAATATGTGTTCCACTGCTGAAAACTCCTGAGTCCCACCTCCTATGGCCACTATCCTTTGACGGACACACATGAAAGTAAATGTCTGATGGAATTAAGGAGAAAAGCCACCATTCCACAAATTAGATACAGACCACAGATAATAGACAGCAGGATAGCCCCATCCCTCAGTTTATAGAACTCGTAAGTAGAATGTAAATGATCAAAACATTCTCTTCTTTTCTTAATTTAGAGTAGCCAATTATTTTTCTTTTCCAATTAAGGGTCAATTTAGCGTGGCCAATCCACCTACCCTGCATACGTTTGGGTTGTGGGGTGAGACCCGCGCAGACACGGGGAGAGCGTGCAAACTCCACACGGACAGTGACCCAGGGCCGGGATTCGAACCCGCGTCCTCAGCGCCGCAGTCCCAGTGCTAACCACTGCGCCACACGCCGCCCCTAATCATCAAAAATTTAATTAACTTAACCTGACAGCGTATGTTCTCTGGACTTTGAAATTCAGAGTACAGTGGATCCTTTCATTTTTATTCTGTAAATTAAGAAGAGGTGTATTTTGACACCTGCTACAATTATTTGTCTACTGAAATATTCAGAATCGTGCAATCCTTTCATTATTTTATTCTTTATTTTTATGCTAATGATGCTCAGTAACGGTGCTATGAATTATGTGAACTTGTTTTATTTATATCGTCACCACAATTCGGCACCTGTTTCTTCAATAAACCAATTACCTATCTATCTATCCACCTGAGCTACCAGATGGGACTGCAGTTCGAGTTCAAACCGAAACAATGCTATCTCTAAAACAGGAGGATTTGCTTCAATTACGTGCAGAACTTAAACCCAGAGCTATCTAACATTCAGTGAGTGTGCTACTTACTGAGTCAAATTCATACAGCCAAAGCTTATTACTTAAGATTTAGCGTATCATTAAGGAATGCATTGAATAATGTAGCTGCACCTTTACAGGGATCACTCAAGAAAAGCAGTACCAACTTAGACTGCACACAGATGACCTCCAATTACTTACATTTGCATGATTCGTAATGAGAGAGATGTGTTGCCGAAACTTTTCATAGAATCATAGGATACTGTGCAGAAGGAGGCCATTTGGCCCATCGAGTCCTTCGAAGGACTACCCTACCTAATCCCAATCCATTGTCCTTTTCCTGTAACCCCACCCTACGGGGCAATTTAGCATGGCCAACCCACCTAACCTGCACATCTTTGAGCTGTGGGAGGAAACCGGAGCACCCGGAGGAAACCCACGCAGACACGGGGAGAAAGTGCAAATCCACGCAGACAGTCACCCAAGATCAGAATCGAACCCGGCTCCCTGGTGCTGTGCGGAAGCTGTGCTAACCACTGTGCCATCGTGCCGCCCCTAAAATCATCTCACGCTCATCAGGACAAACACAAGAATGTCAAATTTCAAAACTATCACAGCAATTTATCCTGCAGGAGCAAAGGGTACTGATTGGTGGGTACTGATTGGTTGGCACTGATTGGCCGGGGTGTTCCAATGGAGAAAGCAGCAGGGAACCATAGGCTTCCCAAACTCCTGGGTCACTCGATAAAAGGTATAATTTGACATGTTTCTTTTGTTTGCAGAGAATGGGTCCCTGTGTACGAATGTGTATTGCTTTTGGCACGTTCAACTGAGCCAAGTTACGAGTTCAACTGGTTATCTTGAATTGATTGGTTGGTGCAATCGCAATTGTTCAGCACGTTCCGCACAATCGCAGAATGACATCTAACAGCGGAAGCTTTGTTTGGGGTTTTGCAAGCACAGCCGGTTGAGTGCAGTCTGGACTCTGCCTTTTACAAATTATTGAAGGAACCTGCTGTGTGATTTGATCAGCCAATCTTTGGGACATACGGGCTATGTGCCTGGCATCTTATCACAGCAGCACTGGAATTCACGCACAATGTTGCTCAATCATGTGGTCGGCAGAATCTCTTTCTGGATTGATGGCAGCATCCCTATTTAATGGACTGTCGCTGCTCTCCGGCACACAGCAGCATCTGTACTCAGTTGTGTGCCTTGCCTCCCGTGTGATCGCCCTGATTGGAATTACAGTTATGAAATGCAGGCTGTGAAAAGGATTGCACAGATTATAAACTTTGGTCCCAGTTCTTAGTTTAGGAATATTAATACAGGCACGTCATTCAGTGGTCCGTTAGCTGAGCATTAATTAAGTATGCCACGTTGAGTGTTTACAATGTCACTGTGGTGAGGAGGGACGATATTGAGTGAGCGCTTTTGTAACGCACACACACATACCACACCCACACATACGTGCCCCAGTCAGACTGAAACACCCTATCAAGGCATGACTGGTGTCGACATGCCCTGCTCCACTCTCAAGACTCATTGATCTGCCAATATATGTCAATATACTAGGTGCTAAGCGCAGTACGGTGGCACAGTGGTTAGCATTGCTGCCTCACGGCGCTGAGAACCTGGGTTCGAATCCCGGCCCTGGGTCACTGTCCGTGTGGAGTTTGCACATTCTCCCCGTGTCTGCGTGGGTTTAGCATCACTGGCTTTGAAAGCAGACCAAGGCAGGCCAGCAGCACGGTTCAATTCCCCTACCAGCCTCCCCGAACAGGCGCCGGAGTGTGGTGACTGGGGGCTTTTCACAGTAACTTCATTTGAAGCCTACTTGTGACAATAAGCGATTTTCATTTCATTTCACCCCCACAACCCAAAGATGTGCAGGATAGGCAGATTGGCCATGCTAAATTGCCCCTTAAATGGAAAAAATAATTGGGTACTCTAAATTTATTTAAAAAAAATAATATACCAGGGGCTGGTTTAGCACAGGGCTAAATCGCTGGCTTTGTAAGCAGACCCAGGCAGGCCAGCAGCACAGTTCAATTCCCGTACCAGCCTCCCTGAACAGGCGCCAGAATGTGGCGACTAGGGGCTTTTCACAGTAACTTCATTTGAAGCCTGCTTGTGACAATAAGCGATTTTCATTTCATTTCATTTCAAGCATTGTGCCTTCATGTACATTGGTGTCACATCAGATCCTTCCCCCTGCTCGCCTCCATTTTTCTTACTCCCTATAGTCTGCTGAAAGCTGGGCTGCGATTGTGGAATCACCAAAGGGAGTTATTGTTCACATTGTAGCTGGGCCAGTCTTTTGTCAGAGCTATCTAATTCATCCCACCCTCCCCTGCTCTTTCCCCCATCGCCCTGCAGATTCCCCCTTTTCAAGCATATATTCAATTCTCTTTTGCCTCAGTCAGCACAGTCCCAGGTCAGAACACCCTGCTGAGTAAAAGCAATTCTCCTCATCTTCCCCCCGGTTCATTTATTTGCCAGCAAGGTACGTTTGGAATGTCGCCTCTGTAACAATGTAGGAAAACCCGGCGATCAGTTTTGCGCACAGCAAGCTCCCCCAGGCAGCAATGAGTTAATAACCAGCTCCGCTGTTCTGTCAAGATGTCGGTTGCGAGGTCAATGTTGGGCCCAGGACACCGGGGGTGAGCTCCTCCTGAAACAATGCTGTGGGACCTTTATTACCCAGGGGAGAGGGCAGATGGTTTTAACAATAATAACAATCTTTATTAGTGTCACAAGTAAGCTTACATTAAGACTGCAATGAAGTTACTGTGAAAATCCCCCAGTCGCAACACTCAGCCGCCTGTTCGGGTACACAGAGGGAGAATTCGGAATGTCCAATTCACCCAACAGCACGTCTTTTGGGACTTGCGTGGGGAAACCGGAGCACCCGGAGGAAACCCACGCAGACACAGGGAAGAACGTGCAGACTTCACACAGACAGTGACCCAAGCCAGGAATCGAAACTGGGACTCTGGCGCTGTGAAGCAACTGTGCTAACCACTGTGCTGCCTAACCTCACCAGGTACCCGCTGCTTCCATTTTTCTATCCTTTAGAAATGTCCCCTCTGGTTACCTGGTACTTGGCACATGCACGGGAGAGGACAGTGCTGCTAAAGGAACAGTTACTCACCTCCATGGGATTGTTCTAATATTGACACGGCTAATAGGTGCTGTCTGGAGAATAACTGCCTTAGAAAGGTTTAGTATCTTGGATAAAGAGTACTGCTGGGAGAAGGAATCTGAGTGCAGAGGTGAAATCTGCACTTGTTGTAATTAATGAGGAGCAGACATTCCTTGCCAACTAAGAATCGTTGCAACACTCCCAACATATTTTGCTTGATAGGGTTATAACAAAATTTAGATTGTTTCGAAGTTGGGAAGAGGCAGAACGTCTTTGCATAATTAGAGGATATAGGGGAGGCAGTGGTGTTGTGATCCAGAGACCCAGAGCAAGGTGACCCAGAGCAAGGTGATCCAGAGACCCAGAGCAAGGTGATAGAGAGACCCAGAGCAAGGAGATCCAGAGCAAGGTGATCCAGAGACCCAGAGCAAGGTGACCCAGAGCAAGGTGATCCAGAGACCCAGAGCAAGGTGATAGAGAGACTCAGAGCAAGGTGATCCAGAGACCCAGAGCAAGGTGATCCAGAGACCCAGAGCAAGGTGATCCAGAGACCCAGAGCAAGGTGATCCAGAGACCCAGAGCAAGGTGATCCAGAGACCCAGAGCAAGGAGATCCAGAGACCCAGAGCAAGGTGATCCAGAGACCCAGAGCAAGGTGATCCAGAGACCCAGAGCAAGGTGATCCAGAGACCCAGAGCAAGGTGATAGAGAGACCCAGAGCAAGGTGATCCAGAGACCCAGAGCAAGGTGATCCAGAGACCCAGAGCAAGGTGATAGAGAGACCCAGAGCAAGGTGATCCAGAGACCCAGAGCAAGGTGATCCAGAGACCCAGAGCAAGGTGATCCAGAGACCCAGAGCAAGGTGATCCAGAGACCCAGAGCAAGGTGATCCAGAGACCCAGAGCAAGGTGATCCAGAGACCCAGAGCAAGGTGATCCAGAGACCCAGAGCAAGGTGATCCAGAGACCCAGAGCAAGGTGATCCAGAGACCCAGAGCAAGGTGATCCAGAGACCCAGAGCAAGGTGAACCAGAGACCCAGAGCAAGGTGATCCAGAGACCCAGAGCAAGGTGATCCAGAGACCCAGAGCAAGGTGATCCAGAGACCCAGAGCAAGGTGATAGAGAGACCCAGAGCAAGGTGATCCAGAGACCCAGAGCAAGGTGATCCAGAGACCCAGAGCAAGGTGATAGAGAGACCCAGAGCAAGGTGATCCAGAGACCCAGAGCAAGGTGATCCAGAGACCCAGAGCAAGGTGATCCAGAGACCCAGAGCAAGGTGATCCAGAGACCCAGAGCAAGGTGATCCAGAGACCCAGAGCAAGGTGATCCAGAGACCCAGAGCAAGGTGATCCAGAGACCCAGAGCAAGGTGATCCAGAGACCCAGAGCAAGGTGAACCAGAGACCCAGAGCAAGGTGATCCAGAGACCCAGAGCAAGGTGATCCAGAGACCCAGAGCAAGGTGATCCAGAGACCCAGAGCAAGGTGATCCAGAGACCCAGAGCAAGGTGATCCAGAGACCCAGAGCAAGATCTGAGGACCCAGGTTCAAATCCCGCCAGGATAGATGGTGAAATTTGAATTCAATAAAAATCTGGAATTAAAAACCTAACGATGACCATTGTCGCTTGTCGTAAAAACCCACCTGGTTCACTAATGTTTTAGGAAAGGAAATCTACCGTCCTTGCCCGGTCTGGCCTACATGTGACTCCAGACCCACAGCAATGTGGTTGACTCCCGTGGCTCACGTCACTGCAAAATGAAATCCTAGAAAATACAGTTAAATTTGTTGATTTCAGTGCTGTTTTTGCACAGTTCGTAGCAGCTTAGCACAGTCCACTTTTGCACTTGGCAGTGAGGGTGCATTGAAATCAAAAAGAGATAATCAATGTTAAATCCAACATGGAATTCAGGAGAAGCCCCGTTCATTCTTTGAGTGCACTGAGAGTGTGGAATACCTGTGTTGAATAGCCATTTAAGCGGAAGCTGGATTAACACATGAGGGAGAAAGGAATAGAAGGATTTGGTGATCGGTACGGTAAGAAGGGAGAGAGGTGTGGGATAGTCCTGCTGGGGAGAACGGGTATCGGTTGATCAGGGCTGCGAATTTGATGTTCATTCTATTTAAATCTGAGTGCATTTGTGTTTCTTCCTTTATTCCAGACAACTCGCAGTTGCTGAACTCGTCGATACAACCAGACCTAACAGCAAGTGCGGGCTCATACAGAGGGCCCATGTACACTCTTCAAGACACTGCCGACAAGATCGCCATGACAAACTCTCCGCTCTTGGACCCGTTACCCAGCCTGAAGATCAAGGTGTACAATTCCTCCACCGCGGCCTCTGTGCTGGTGGGCGGGGTGGAGCCGCCGGGCAAGGGCTCGCCGGGGACGTATCCAGGGGGCAACATGAGGGACAACATGAATATCATGAACATGAGGAACAAAGTGATCAGCTCGCAGCACCTGGGCACCATGCCCAGGGACCCTGGATACAGTGCCAGTGGGACCTTCGGCTGCCTGGGTGGACGGCTGATGGTGCCCAACTCAGGTTTGTGACCGATCTGCGCTTGGGGCACGGGCTACCACAACAGCTGACATTTATGCAGCACCTTTGAAATCATGGGGAAGTCCCACGTCGATTCACTGGAGTGCAATCGGACCCTACCGGCCAAGCCAAATCAGGAGATGTCAGAACGAGCCATTAAAATGTTTAGGCCAGTGAGAAAGGGTTTAAGGAGCGTCTTCAGGAAGCAGATGACCAACAGAGGAGGAATTCCAGAGCTTCGGCCTGGGTAGCTGACGGTCACCGGTGGTGGATGGACTCACACTGGGAGGTGCACACATGGCCGGATTTGGAGGAGTATGGAGGGGTGAATGGTGGCTGCAGAGTTGGGGAGGAGAGAGGCAACTGCGGGATTTGAAGACGCAACTGAGAATTTTAATGTTGAGGCGTTGGCAGACCGAGAGCCATGGTAGGCCCCCTACAGCGGCTGAGGCCTATCTAATGATTTCTAAAGTTTGGAACCGAGATTGCAGAGGACACAGCCGTTAGCTACAGCCCCTTTGTGTACCTCCACTCTATATGACCTCAACACGTGTCAGATTTCAACTATAACATAATAAGGGACATGACAGATCCAGTAATGGATATGTGTCAGTGACTACAGGCAGTAAATCTAATCAGGGCTTCACATGCAAGCAGAATAATAGAGGGAGGAATAGATTTTGAGGAACAATGATGTAAACTGGTAACGTTCCCACTGGTAGAAAGAAGTTCAGAGGTGATGCAATAGTTTTTGGGATTCCAAAGGGAATAGATAATTTCACCATAAGATATAAGACATAGGAGCAGAATTAAGCCACTCGGCCCATTGAGTCTGCTCCGCCATTCAATCATGGCTGATATGTTTTCATCCCCATTCTCCTGCCTTTTCCCCATAACCCCTGGCCCCCTTATTAATCAAGAACCTATCTATCTCTGTCTTAAAGACATTCAGTGATTTGGCCTCCACAGCCTTCTGCAGCAAAGTGTTCCACAGATTCACCACCCTCTGGCTGAAGAAATACCTCCTCATCTCTGTTTTAAAGGATCGTCCCTTTAGTCTGAGATTGTGCCCTTTGGTTCTAGTTTTTCGTACTAGTGGAAACATCCTCTCCACGTCCACTCTACCCGGGCCTCGCAGTATCCTGTAAGTTTCAATAAGATCCTCCCTCATCCTTCTAAACTCCAATGAGTACAGACCCAGAGTCCTCAACCGTTCCTCATGCGCCAAGTTCTTCATTCCAGGGATCATTCTTGTGAACCTCCTCTGGACCCTTTCCAAGGCCAGCACATCCTTCCTTAGATACAGGGCCCAAAACTGCTCACAATATTCTCCAAATGAGAAGATATTCCAACTTGTCCAGGATAGAACAACCAGAGGACATGATCTGCACCTGAATCAGAGGGGAAAATCCAAAACTAACCCATGCAAACAATCTTTCAGTGACTGAGCGGTCGGCCTGTGGAGCAGGGTCCGTCGGGAGAACGTGGAAGACGTTAGTACTGATTGATTCAAATGTAAATTAGGTAACTTTCTATCAGAGAGTGTGTATGAGTAATTTGAGGCACATCATGTGGTAAGTGTATCATCCCCGGGAGGAAAAGGTGACGGTGGACTGATGGTTCCCAGAACTCCCCATCACTGGGGAGTGGTTTTACCCGCCTCGTGTCTGGGTCTGTTGTAGACGAGTTGATGGAGGTGGATTGTGATGATTAATCAACAAAGGCCCATTGTCAATGTGTCACGTCACCCCCAGAATGGTGAACAATTAGCTGGACTGTGACCCATTTCACCTGGTAAATTTCCAATATGGAGCAATCCCCAGACAGATGGGATAAAAGAGGGAGCAGCGGGATGGATAGGGAATTGCTGAAGTGATGGAGAGCTGCGAGTTATAGTGATTACCGTTTTGGACTGGAGGGAGGTGTCTCCCAGGGTTCAGCACGACCAACGCTGCTGTTATTGATTTGACATTGCCGACTCGGATTTGGGAGCCCAGGACACAAAGTTGAAATTTGCAGAGGCCTCAAAACCTCTAAAGTGCTGTGAACAGTGAAGGAGGTAGTCATGGATTTCAGAAGGGCAGGGACAACGAGATGGGGTGGGTGAGATTCAACTCAACAATGAAGCAGGTGATAAATCCTACAAGAACGATTGGGGAGAGAGAATTAATACAAGCCGAATGATCGAAAGGTTTATAAATCCCACCTTGACGGGAAATCATAACCTGAAAATCAGTCCAGGGTGTTTTATTCATTGTTTGGTCTGGGGGCAGCACCGTGGCGCAGTGGGTTAGCACTGCTGCCTCACGGCGCAGAGGTCCCAGGTTCAATCCCGGCTCTGGGTCACTGTCCGTGTGGAGTTTGCACATTCTCCCCGTGTCTGCGTGGGTTTCGCCCCCACAGCCCAAAGATGTGCAGGGTAGGTGGATTGGCCATGCTAAATTGCCCCTAAATTTTTTTTATTTAATTAATTAATTGTTTGATCTATCATAAAGTTTCTGGGTGGGTTTCTGGTCAGTTTCATTGCAGGATCATGCTGATTTAGATGAAAACGTTGGGAGGGGGCATGAACCCAGCATAGACTGGATGGGCGGAATGGTCTGTTGGACTTGGCCACCCAACTCCCACATGCAAGGGGACTTTTTTTTTGCGATGATCTCCAATGGGGAGAGGTTTCTACCAAGTTTAGTCTTGTCTTTTTCTCATCTGTCCTCTTTCCGAGGGTCGGCCGCACTCAAAACAATATTCTTTCTAATTTTCTAATCTCCGCTGCGCTCACTGCCGGTCCCATAAAGATGCCAGACCACGTTCTGATATCCTCCATCCACGCCTTCTGGAGTCTGCCTTGTGCATCTTGTTTTCCCGATGTTTCACCTGGCATTTCCTCTTTTTCCAAACCCTCCCCTCCTGTTTGCGCCGCATGTTCAAAGGTTCAGAACTATCCCCAATCCGAGCATCCCCAAGAGCCAGCTGGGTTTGGCTGTTGCAGTCCTGTGTCTGGACATCCATGGGCCAGTGTAGAGGCTTCATGCTGAGTGAATACACCTTTGTAACCCAGTGCCAAATCAAAGTCTCAAAAGTTGAGATAATTCAACCCCTGCTGTGCGAAATCTTGGGTTATCTTCCCCAAGGTAGCAGCAGCCATGTGATGTCCTGGGGCTAGGGTAAGGGCAGAGAACGTCTGAATCTTAAGATGATAGTTTATCCTTGAATTGTCTCCAAGCCTATGGAGGTATATTTCCTTATCGGTGATGCTGTTTCATGTTCCCACACTAAACTCGTTTCTGCACTTTGAATAAATTTGCTAAATCTTGTCTAAAAATATAACACAATGGAATGGCGTGCTAAACACATTAACCTACAAATTCACCTTGAGCAGTCACAAACGCTGCCCAGCTGCCATTGAAACCCTGTCAAATCTATGGTCCAATTTGATTGTGTACTTTCCTGATAAGAAAATTCACTCGTTTTATTTGATTATAAACCATTGACTCTCCGTCAATTAGATTAGAAGAGGAAGTAGAGAGGGCCTGAAATAAATGCTGGGGTGAGAGATCACGTGAGGGAAGATGCGGCAAATTGAAGGGAAAGGACAAGGCAAGAGAGCAAGGTAGCGATGAGGATAACGGGAATCAGAGCGCGGCAGGAAGGGACAGAGTATAAAAGCTTAAAAATGTACCATACCAGCAGATCAGACCAGAGTTTGCAAAAGTAGCAAAAAGATCAAAATAAAGACTCTGAACGCCCGTCGCAATTGCAACAAACAGAGGAATTGTCAGCTCAGATAGAAATAAATATGCACAATCCCATTTCAGAGATGTGGTTGCAAGGTGACCAAGACTGGAAGCTGAATATTCGAGAGTACTTTACATTTTGGAAGGGCAGGAACCTAGAAAAAAGTGGTGGGATTATTCTGGTAATTAAGGATGGCATTGGTCAAATAATGACCAATGGGTTTGTTCTGAAAAGATGTAGCGTCAGTTTGGGTAGAAATAAGAAATAACAACGGGTAAATGTCAGTTGTGAGAGTAGTATATAAGCCTCCAAACAATAACCACACTGGAGGATGGGGGTATGCAAGAAAGAATAATTGGGCTTGTATGAAAAACACTGCAATTATGGGTGATTTAAATCTAAACATGGATTGGATAAATCAGATCAGTAAAGGCAGCCAAGAAGACGAGTTCATTGAGTGTTTACATGGAGCTGCCAGAGGGTGGGACCTCCTCTCCACTGGGTAGGGGGCGGGGCGGGGGGGGGGGGGGGGGGGAGTCTCATGGGGCCCTCATTTAGGAACCCCACAATATTTCATGGCTGTAGGGCATGTTGGCTTGCAGCATATCAGTTGCATGTTAACTCTACTTCTGGGCCAGGGCTGATAGAGGCCCCAACCATCATGCCTCTCTCCCTGCATTATTCCACTGCGTACGGTTTTGGTCTCTTTACTCGAGGAAGGATATAACAGCATTAGAAGCAGTTCGGAGAATGTTCACCCACTGATTCCTGGAATGAAGGACGTACTTTATGAAAAATGATTGGCTGGGTTGAGCCTGAATCCGTTGGGAGTTTTGAAGAATGAGAGGTGATCTTATCGAAACATATAAGATGCTGAGGGGACTCGACAGGGCGGACCTCTGCGCGAGAGACTAGAACTAGGGGACACAATTTAAAAATAAGAGATCTCCCATTGAAGACGGAGATGGAGAAATTTTTATCTCGGAGGGTTGTGGAATTCCCTTCCCCAAAGAGCAATGGAGGCAGGATCAGTGAATATTGAATAGGGAGATGGATTCTTGACTGACAAGGAAGTCAAAGTTTACCCGGGGTAGACAGGAGACTGGAGTTGAGGCCACGATCAGATCAGTCATGATCGGACTGAATGGTAGAACGGGCTCGAGGAGCTGAACCATCTACCCCTGCCCCTAATTTGTATGTTTGTAAGTAGATTACCATTGTGTAACTCCTGTTTTTCATCGAACGTGACGCTACCTTCAAAGGCAATGTATAAATGTCGGCTGTCGTTGTTGTTGTTGGTATTTATAATGTTCTCTTTCCAGGGCCGCCGGGAGCCCGACACATGTTACTCTTAATTCAGCAAATGGGCAGCCATTTTATGCACAAGATAATCTGAGGGAGGAATGTTGTCCAAGGCTGCCTCTAGGTCAGCAGGTGGTGCAGCAAGTTCCACTCCGGAGACTTCAGCCCGTAACCCAAGCTGAGGCTCACGGTGAAGGAGTGCTGCACTGTCGGAGGTGCCAAATTTCGAATGAAATGTCAAACCAGGTTCCCCCTCATCAACGGATGTAAAAATTCTCATGGAAAACTGGGAAGTCTTCCTGGTATTCCGGTGGACATTTCTCCCTCACTACATCACTAAAGCGGACTGGATGCCCGATTTTATGGGAGCATTCTGTGCGCAAATTGGTCGTCATGTTTCCCTACATTACAACAGTGATTACGCGCCAAAAGAGTTTGAAAGCTGTTCGAGTCAAAAAGCTATACAAATGCAAACCTTTCTTTTATTGCCTACTGATTTCACAATGGGAGTCGTGCACACTGAACCAGGCTGGTAACAGACCATCTGTTCCCCCCCCCCCCCCCCCCCAACAGGTTTTAGAACCCAAATGTAGGCCTCTTCCCTGTCCCCCTCCCCATTTCAAATGAGACGGGCCTAATAGCTTAAGACCCAATTTGGAGTTCGGGTCCCCAGTCAGTAAGTCTGCCATCTCGGCATGAACCTCTGCGGTAGGAACAAAAGCAGCCTGTCCGGATAACCTACGCACCGAAGGATGAAGCTGCTGTTGGAGGTCGTGACAGAGCTTGTTTCCGTGCCAGAGTGTTGATTAGACTTGTTCTCGGGAATTCCTGTCAGTCGCAATCAAATCGCGCCTGACTGGAGTAATTCAGGTGTGTTCGAATGGCCTGCGCCTGGGAAAGGGTGGACAGGCTTTGATGCATGACTGAAATCTCACTGATAGATTTAGCAAAATGATGTCCTCGGGTAACATGACCCTTCCATTTAGGAACGGCTGACCCCGGGCCGTCAGTAAACTCTGGGTCGCAGGCAGCTGCTGGTACAATGTGCTGGGCTGAGGAAATACCTCAGTGTAACTACAGTACTGAGGTAACTCTAAACCTCCCAGCAACACCTAACCATGCTCATGTCAGGTCAACAGGTAGCTCCCTCTCGTTCATATAGCCACCCAGCGACTTATTTCCTACCTCTTCCCGTCTTCGTTCAGACAAGGGGAGACACCCAGCTGGGCTTGGAGCCAAGATCAATTATGGTGTTCCTGAGCAAACCAACATTTTTATTTTCCAGTTCATTATCATTTCCTGTTT
The DNA here is from genome assembly GCF_047496885.1 of Scyliorhinus torazame. Lineage (NCBI taxonomy): Eukaryota > Metazoa > Chordata > Chondrichthyes > Carcharhiniformes > Scyliorhinidae > Scyliorhinus > Scyliorhinus torazame. The sequence goes on from NC_092734.1 coordinate 9,449,207, forward strand.
TCCATGCTGAGTGAGATGCAATCTTCTGTTCCTGAGCTAACATCTTTATGTATTAAAACAAACCCCAAAGCAGAAAATGCCAACAATAACACGAGATATGAAATTAATATTTATGATAAATGTCACCTGCCAGTTCCATTAACTGGAAACCAACCTTGCATTTCTGTTGTACTGTCAAAAAGGCTTTCATTACTCTTGGCGTTAGCAATCACTAAATGTCAAGATTACTGGAGATTAAGAACCTTCCCAGCAGTTTTGATGCATATTTTTGTAAAGCCCTGCAGAAAACTCTGAGCAATAATTACTCTCAAAGGCACTGTTGACCCCCCGCCCCCCCCCCCATCCCCCGTGACTATATAGAGTTTGTGCCGATATTCTACCCAGCTATTACCTTGATATTGAAAATTATTCCTTCCATATGACCTTATCTAATTTGTCTGTTTGTCTCCTATCTGTAGAAACCCTTGAATCCCACACCCCTTTCATTTGGCCATGTCGCAGGCAGATCACTGAATCAAGAATACTTAAAGTCCATTTTGAAACACTGAAGAGAAATCTTGCATTTATATAGCATCTTTCATAGCCTCAGGATGACTCGACCTGCTTTGTGCGTGTAATTTTGAAGTGCGCTGTTGTAATGTAGTAACCATGACGGCCACCTTCTGCACAGCAAGCTCCCATAAAGAGCAATAAGACAAACCACCAGATAATTGCTTACTTTCGGTTGAGGGATAATTATTGGTCGAAAAGACACTGTGGGCTTCGTACATGCACTTAAGAGGGCAGATGGGACGCGGTTCAACATCCCTACTGAAAGATGGTATCTCTGACAGTGCAGCACTCCCTCATGATTGACCCTCTGACAGTGCAGCACTCCCTCAGTACTGACCCTCTGACAGTGCAGCACTCCCTCAGTACTGACCCTCTGACAGTGCGGCACTCCCTCAGTACTGACCCTCTGATAGTGCGGCACTCCCAAAGTACTGACCCTCTGACAGGGCGGTACTCCCTCAGGACTGACCCTCTGACAGTGCAGCACTCTCCAGTACTGACAGTCTGACAGTGCAGCACTCCCTCAGTATTGACCCTCTGACAGTGCAGCACTCCCTCAGTACTGACCCTCTGACAGTGCAGCACTCCCTCAGTACTGACTCTCTGACAATGCAGCACTCCCTCAGTACTGACCCCATGACGGTGCAGCACTCCCTCAGTACTGACCCTCTGACAGTGCGGCTCTCCCTCAGTACTGACCTTCTGACAGTGTGGCACTCCCTCATGACTGACCCTCTGACAGTGCAGCACTCCCTTAGTACTGACCCTCTGACAGTGCAGCACTCTCTCAGTACTGACCCTCTGACAGTGCAGCGCTCCCTCAGTACTGACCCTCTGACAGTGCGGCACTCCCTCAGTACTGACCCTCTGACAGTGAGGAACTCCCTCAGTACTGACCCTCTGACAGTGCGGCACTCCCTCAGTACTGACCCTCTGACAGTGCAGTACTCCCTCAGTACTGACCCTCTGACAGTGCAGCACTCTCTCAGTACTGACCCTCTGACAGTGCAGCGCTCCCTCAGTACTGACCCTCTGACAGTGCGGCACTCCCTCAGTCAGTACTGACCCTCTGACAGTGCAGCACTCCCTCAGTACTGACCCTCTGACAGTGCGGCACTCCCTCAGTACTGACCCTCTGACAGTGCAGCACTCCCTCAGTACTGACCCTCTGACAGTGCAGCACTCCCTCAGCACTGACCCTCTGACAGTGCAGCACTCCCTCAGTACTGACCCTCTGACAGTGCGGCACTCCCTCAGTACTGCACTGGGAGTGTCAGCCTGGATCATGTGCTCGAGTACCTGAAGTAGGATTTGAACCCACGAACACCTAGGTCGAAATTCTCTGGCCGTCCGCGGGTGAGGGGATTCTCTGATCCTGCCGGCAACGCTTCCCCCACAGCGGCGAGGTGTGGCTTCAATTCGCATTGACCGCGGTGGGTGCAGAGCATCCGACTGGCACTGAACACCGTACCACCTCCTGCCACCGAGAAACACGCGGCTATGAGGCCGGAGAATCACGCCCCTCGCTTCAAGGACGGGAGTGCTGCCCACTTACACTGTGCAGCAGAATATTCTCTGAGCTTCGTTAACTTCTCTTCCGTTGCCAATCTTTGCTTTCTTGTTCCAAACAGGTGTCAGTTTATTGGTGCCAAAGGGTTCAATTCCGCAGGGCAAGTTCTACGAAATGTACCTGATAATAAACAAGAGGGAAAATACGTTGTAAGTAACACGCTCCCCGACGTGAATCTATGCTGCACTTAAGTCTTGTTTTATAAATTTGGCGTACCCAATTCATTTTATTTCAAATGAAGTGGCAATTTAACGTGGCCAGCCTACCTACGCTTCACATCTCTGGGTTGTGGTGGTGAGACCCAAACAGACACGGGGAGAATGTGCAAACTCCGCACGGACAGTCTCATGGGGGCAGCACGGTAGCGCAGAGTGGTTAGCATGGTTGCCTCACGGCGCCGAGGTCCCTGGTTCGATCCCGGCTCTGGGTCACTGTCCGTGTGGAGTTTGCACATTCTCCCCGTGTTTGCGTGGGTTTCGCCCCCACAACCCAAAAGATGTGCAGGGTAGGTGGATTGACCACGCTAAATTGCCCCTTAATTAGAAAAATGAATTGGGTACTCTAAATTTGGGAAAAAAAAAAAAGAATTAATGGAGAGAAAATAGCGAGCAAACGTGCTCCTAACACAACAACTTTGTAACATTATTTCGAAATATTTATTCAAGATAATAATACTCAACCCCCATTTTAACAAAATATTCAATTCACTTAGCATAAAACAGCAACGTACCTAATAGTTAACCCGCTGAAAGTATTATGAGAGAGAAACTTGATGCAAGACTTTAAATTTTGTTGTCCGAGAATCATAGTCGACAAAAATTTTTGCTGTGCTGTTCGGTACACTGCAGAAATGTAGGGGTGAATCCTGCAACCATCAGGGAGCTTCAAGTGTCCGGAGGCCACATCAATGTGGGTGTAGATCTCTGTGTACTCTTTAGGGCCCAGCTGATGTTCCAGGAGCTTCAAATAATTAAACTTACTCCACAATTGTGCCGGGAACTTGAAAGGATCTTGTAACGAAAACACAGCAACTATCGGACCTCACGTTTCTTCGGTGACTTACAACCTCCGTGTACATCTTTCCTTGAATAAACCCAGGATCATTTTCCTTAGCCTGAAAACTCTTCACTGGAATAAGTTTTTGATCCCCCGTCCTACGGGGCCACTCCCTGTCTTCCTCAAAGAGAACAGTGGGCACAGTGAGGGTGTGAAGAGCTGGATGCTGTGCAATCTTCACACCTGCTCCGATGGCACCTTAATGTAGCACTTAGCAAGAGTTTGCACTTACAATAGGAAATTGCGCATCGCCTGAAATTCCTCGAACGTGTCTCCGATAAATCTTTACAGGAGCAGCCTCCATCCGATGGAAATGCAGGATGGAAAGGATGGACTGGCAGGAGGTCAACCAAAAAGGAATGATTCCATTGCAATTTCCAATTCCTTACTTGGCAGAAATAGGACGGAGCGTTTATTAACATGCAGAATAATCCCCAAAATATCTTCACCTGCTCATCACCAGAACACAGCACATTGTGGCAGACGTGTGGCAGGTGAAGTCACAGCATACTGTCTAAGACCTACATGAGACAATTCCTCCAGAGTTGACAGCCCTGGCATTTAAGAAATGAGATCGCGTCGTAAAAGGAGATAATGTAGCATCTGTCATGGCTTGCAGACTTCCAAAGTAATTCTTCCTGCCACTGAAGTACATTTAAAAAAAAATTTAGAGTACCCAATTCATTTTTTCCAATTAAGGGGCAATTTAGTGTGGCCAATCCACCTACCCTGCACATCTTTGGGTTGTGGGGGTGAGACCGGCGCAGACACGGGGAGAATGTGCAAACTCCACACGGACAATGACCCAGAGCCGGGATCGAACCTGGGACCTCGGCGCCGTGAGGCAGCAGGGCTAACCCACCGCGCCACCGTGCTGCCCCACTGAAGTACTTTTGAAATATAATCGCTGTTGTGACATAGGAAACGCAGCAGCCAATCTGCGCACAGCAAGCTCCCAAATCAGCAATGTTATAATCACCAGATTTTACCGTCCCATTGATTGAAGAATAAATCTTGGTCAGGACACTTGGGTGAACTCTCCTCCTGTTCTTCAAAGCTATGCCATGCCTTGGGACCTTCTACGTGCAAAAGCTGGTGGGGTTTCAGTTTAACAAGCCCTCTGAAAGGCTGCACCTCTGATAGTGCAGCATTCTCTAAGTACTTCCCCAGAGCATCCGACTAGTTCTTCCTGTTCAACTGTCTGGAGTGGAATTTGACCCCATAATTTAGCGTGGCCAATTCACCTGCCCTGCACATCTTTTTGGGTTGTGGGGGTGTGACCCACGAAGACACGGGGAGAATGTGCAACCTCCACATGGACAGTGACCCGGGGCCGGGATTCGAACCCGGATCCTTGGCGCCGTGAGGCAGCAGTGCTAGCCTCTGTGCCGCCCCTGTTCCACATCTTAACGCTCAGCGCATCTCACCTGTCTCATGCTCGGGGTGAGATGTACACTGTGCCCGGGAGTAAACACGCAGCATTTGTAAATACAGCTACATTGGCACATTTCAGCAGGAAGTTTGTCAGAGAATTTTCCACGGTTTCTTTTGGAAAAATGACATTGCTGCCCCCTTGTGACAACAACCACGATAAAGATAGCTCCCTGTTTTGAGTTAATGTCAGCTATTCGCGGACTGCTGTGGAACACATCTGTGCAATGCTCCAGCGTCCAATATTTTAGCAGAAGTGTTACCCGACTTGAAACAAAATGTTGGTGCCTGTGGTACAGAAAAAGAACACGTTCAGCCCAACTAATCTACCCTGGATTTTATACTCCACCTGAGTTCCTTCTCAGCGCACACTTCCAGTACATCTTTCTACTCACTGTTCACTCATCTATTGTGGTCCAGCTTCCTTTTGGAGGGCGTCTAAGCTATCTGCCTCAATCATTTTGTGTGGTAATGAGTTCCACGTTATAGCCACTCGCTCCTGATTTCTTTATTGGGTTTACTCGTAGCTTTATCTTGTATCGGAGGCTCCTGGTTGTGTTGAAATCAGGTTAATTTGATCATCAGCTGGGGTCACCGGCAGGTGAATTTTATTTAGCTAACCTATTTCAAGGGCGGCATAACACTGGGTGGGGAGGGATGTGGGAGGGGGGGGGGGGGTGGATCGGGGGCTTGTTGGTTGTCGCGGTGACTGATTGACGGGCATTCTCTTATTTTTCTTTCCCAAAGACCCCCATCCGAAGGTTCACAGACGGTCCTGAGTCCCATGGTGACCTGCGGCCCAACAGGCATGCTGTTGTGTAGGCCCGTTGTCCTCAGTATGCCGCACTGCGCGGAGGTCTGCGAGTCAGACTGGACCATTAAATTCAAGACACAGACCCACCAGGCAGCCTGGGAGGTAAGAACACAAGAAGCAACGAGCACGCCCACTCACCGACCAGCAGAATACTCCAGTCTATTTTTTCCCAATTCATTCAGCGTTGGAACAGTTTATTGTCAAGGAATTCTGGCCTCTTGCACCCAATTTTATGTCTCCACTATTGGTGACCATGCCTTCAGATCCCTAAGCTAGCTCAGCCTCTCTCTCTGGCTCTCCTCCTTTAGAAAGCTTCTTAAAATCTGCATCTTTGACCAAACGATCGGTCACCTATCCGAATATCTCCTGATGTGGCTAGATATCAAATTCTGTTTGATAACACTCCTGCAAAGGACCTTGGAAACATGCTAAAGGTGCTATCTTCACACAAGATGTTGTTATTGATGGCATTTATATTGTTCTCTTTCCAAGTCTGACAAATCCTTCCGCATGCTTTAAGTTGCTCTTGACGTTGAGATAAGAGCAGCCATTTCCTGCCGAGAAACGACGGTGTGAACTCTGCTGGTAGATGAGGGAGGAATGTTGGCCGAGGCAATTTTGTTGTTGTTGTTCTCACCTGAACCGAACTGTTTTTCTCTCTCTCTCTCTTCTCTCTCTTCAGGAGGTGGTGACGTTGGAGGAGGAGAATTTAAACACCCCGTGCTACTGTCAGCTTGACCCCCAGTCCTGCCACATTTTGCTGGATCAGTTGGGCACGTACGCTCTCGTTGGGGAGTCCGTCTCCAGGTCAGCCATTAAAAGACTCCAGCTCGCCATATTTGCACCCACCTCATGTACATCTCTGGAGTACTGCCTTAAAGTGTACTGTGTGGACGACACTCCAGATGCTTTGAAGGTACCTGTTACGTTGTAAGCTTCTCCATGTCCATTCTTAGCTTTCGGTGTGTTTCTTTTTTACAGTGGCCTCCCCATTATTAGATTCTTTTTAAAGAGTGATGCAAGAAGGATTATTTGAAGGATTTAAAAACTTACAGATTCAACATTGATTTTGGTAACTTCGAATCGCAACAGCCCACCTGCTGTTTCATCCAGCCGGCCCTGGTGATGTTTTCGCTGTTGCCATTTACACCTCCATTGGTTTGATTCCTTTGTTTCTTTACTTGTCCCAGTATCACCCCTTTTTGTCTTCCACCATCATCCCTTTTGTCGTTAAATCACACCTGCTTCCATTTTCTTTGGACCGAGGACGATTTGCTTCAGGTTCGATGGGTTCTGAGATTGGTTGATGAATCCCAATGCACAATCCACAGACCGTGCGACATGTGGGGCAGGTGGTGCTCAGGGGGTTGGGCGGATGGGTCGTTTGGGGGGGTTTTGCGCTCCCTCCGGCACCTCAAATTCACCTCTGCACGTTTCCCACAAAGTCTCCCGATGTGTTTGGTGCCTTCCTGAATGTCTTTGCCTTTTTAGTCAAGCCTGGGTCTCCCATGAGTCAATCTGGAAGTTTGACCTCTGCTGAGATTCTTTGAGTGCATCCCCACGGATTTTCCATTGTCCTACTGGGAATCCCTGCTGCGGCCAAGTTTCCTTTTGCTCTTTCCTCCTACCCCACCTGCTCTATTCTCAGGCCCCTTGCTTAGTTAGAAATGGTTAAATCCCTAACTTCACTTACTTGTAACAGCAGGTTAACTCAGTCTTGATACCTCCTCAGATGCTGCCTAGCCTACATTTTGTTCTTACTTCGGACTTCCAGCATCCACAGCATTATCCTTCTCATCTTTACTATCGGGATCTGGCACCCGGGTGGCAATGAAGAAAAGTCCCATGTAGTCCCTTGATCTGAGTGGCTTGGAGGGGCTGCCAGCTAACGCTTTGATTGGGTTACACAGGGTAGATGTGGACAGAATGTTTCCGCTTGTACACGGTAGTTAGTCATAAATCCAATCGGGAGATAAAGGGGGATTTCTTCACTCAGCGAGTATTTTTTAAATTTGTCCGATTGTGTCTCCGTGCAGGAGGTTCTGGAGCTGGAAAGGACTCTGGGTGGATACCTGCTGGAGGAACCCAAAAGCCTGCTGTTCAAGGACAGTTACCACAACCTCCGGCTCTCCATCCACGATATCCCTCACTCACTGTGGAGAAGCAAATTGCTTGCCAAATATCAGGTAGGGGCCGAGTTGTCAGGTCTTCTCCAGGTACCATTCACAAAGAATATCGAAGGCACATTTCATTCTTTGCAATTTGGCCTGTTCCATCAAAACCGAAAGCAGCAAAGTCTTTACCATGTACAGCAGCTGAACCGGAAGTATTTGTCTTGCATTATTATCTACTTGACCATCTACAGCTCAGAAGGAGGCCATTCAGCCCTATCGTGCCTGTGATAGCTCTTCAAAAGCTTAACCACACACGCTTGGCGATAGAATCATAGAAACCCGTATCACGGAAGCATGAAGGGGCATGACAGCTTCAGGGCAAAGCCTACAGTAGTTTTACTACTATCCCACTGGGAATTGGTGGCTGAATGGTTCTTGAACCTTCAGATCAGACAAGTCCCCCTGTATAATCTGTTGAGTTCGACTCCTGGTCTGTGTCGAGCTAGTTGACCTCTGTGGGTGGGGTCAAAGGTCTCCATGGCTGCCTGGCTGTCCTTGAAAATGCCTGATTGCGATGCCTCTCTTGGCTGACTAACTTACCACTCGTCCGCTGCCTGGGGTCATGAACAACGAGGAGGTGCTGTGTGATGTCTGCATTGAGGCAAATTTCAACAACGGCCTTCAGAAGAGAGGAGAGGGTGAATTGGGGACAGTTTTGTTTCAGAGGCTTCTAGTGCCTTCCACCCTACCATTCTTGATTAATAAGGGGATAAGGGGTTATGGGGAGAAGGCAGGAGAATGAGGATGAGAAAATATCAGCCATGATTGAATGGCGGAGCAGAATCGATGGGCTGAGTGGCCTAATTCTGCTCCTATGTCTTATGGTCTTATTCCTATTTAACCTGGTGAGATTTTGGCACTGAAATATAAATGATTTCTTCCCAGACTGGTCGGATCCAATGTTTAATATCAGTGGAGGCAGCACGGCGGCGCAGTGGTTAGCACTGCTGCCTCACAGCGCCAGGGTTCTGGGTTCAATTCCGGCCTTGGGTAATTGTGTGGAGTCTGCACATTCTTCCCGTGTCTGCGTTCCGGCTGCTCCGGTTTCCTTCCACAGTCCAAAGGTGTGCAGGTTAGATGGATTGGCCATGGTATGTGCAGGTTAGGTGAGGTTACGGGGATAGGGCAGGGAAGTGGGCCGAGGTAGAGTGCTCTTGCAGAGGGTCAGTGCAGACTCAATGGTCTCCTTCTGCACTGTAGGGAGTCCTATGATTTGAGTCTTATTGGTCTCTGCCAGTCAGAAAAACCACTGCACAGCAGGTTGCTATGGAAACGTGCCAGCAATGCAAGTGCATGGAATGAACATACTTTTGATTGTTTTTTGTGAGTGTCTGCTGTACACAGAGACCAAGAGGCTCAATGCCACAGGGGACATCAGCCAGAATGTACATATTCATATTGACCTTTTTCAGTTGTCACACGTGAAGTTCTTTTACTGCTGTTAATTCCTGAGGTATTGTTTGAAAAGTCCAACTTGCTGTGTTATTTTGTACCTTGAAGCAGCTTTGGGATGAAGCGAGGGTTCCACCTGGAGCTACCTGGTTGCATAGTGCGGATCTCACCGGACTATTAACCCAGACACCTGGACAGGTGACCTGAGGGAAGGTGTTCCCATTCCACCAGAGCAACTGGGGAATTACAATTCAACTCATGAAATAATTCAGGAATTAAAAATCTAGTCTCAATGATGAGGTCCAGGAAGCAAACAGATTGTTGTAAAAAAAACAATCTTTAGGGAGGGGAATCTGCCATTGCTACCCGGTCTGTCCAACATGTGACTCCAGACCCACAGCAATGTGGCTGCCTCCAAACCGCCCTCGGAAAAGGCCCAGTAAACCCCCCAGTGAACTCAAGAAGGCGACTCACCAACACCCAGCGAACCCGCTGTAAGTACTGACACGCTCCCCAGGGAACCTCCTGTAAATACAAACACACTCCCCGGAGACCTCCCTGTAAATACTGACACATGTCTTATATTTAATGAACGGATTAGATGAAAATGATCAAATGTTGTTTTCTGCCTCTCCCCCTTTCTCTTTGCTCCTCTCTCTCCCTCTCTCCCCGTCTCTCTCTCACTCTCTCTCTGCTCCTCTCTATGTCTGTCTCTCTCTCTCTCTCTCTGCTTCTCTCTCTCTCCCTCTTGAATCTTTCCAGGAAATCCCATTTTACCATATCTGGAGTGGTACTCAGAGAGCGTTGCACTGCACCTTCTCGCTGGAGAGGCACAGCCTGGCATCGACTGAATTTTCCTGTAAAATCTGCGTCAGACAGGTGGAGGGAGAGGGACAGATATTCCAGCTACACACGACCATTGAAGAGGTAAGAACTGTGGGGAGCAATAAATGGTTGGAATATACGCTCACAAACCTTCCATATAAACCTTCCCTCTGTTATTGAGAATAAATGAACTATACCGATACTGTAAAAGCATTAAAGAGGGAAGAGGTACGAGATATTGAGAGATGAGTTGGTGTTAATTCTACCTGTATCTATATTACATAGAATTTACTGCTAGAAATAAGCCATTCGGCCCAACAAGGCTGCACCAATATTTATGTACCACACGAACCTCCTCCTGCCCTACTCCATCTCAGCCTACCACCATATCCTTCTGTTCCGTTCTTCCTCCTGTGTTTATCCAGCTTCTCCTTAAATGAAGCTATGCTATTTTCCTCAACCATTCCAGAAAGAATTGAGTTCCACATTCCCACCCTCTCTGGGTAAAGGCCTCCTGCGTTCCCGTTGGATTTCTCTTTAGCTATCCCAGTGAAAGCAATTCCTATGTCTATTCTATCAAACCCCTTCATATTTTTGAAGACTTCTATCAGGTCACTCATCCGTTTTCTCTTTTTCAAAACTCTATAAACTATTCCGACCTGTAAACATCTCAGATCTGGTATCATTCTAGTACTTTTTTTGTTTTGCACCTTCTCCACAGCCCCTATATCCTGGGTTTGATTTAACAGAAATTAAATAGAGTGCCGTGTCGGGCGGGGTTAGCCTGATGGTTCCCCGGCTATTGAACGGGACTCTGCTTCATTTCTGGGCCTTGGTGAGGAACGACCCACCTAGTCCGCACTTAGGCTCACTTCCTGCGCTAACCAGCTCCACGATTGCCCCCCCCCCCCGGTCTCTAGGCCCTCCCACTCCCACCAAATATCCGGTGGTGGGGAATTCGGCAACCAGCGGGGGCGGGATTCACGCCAGCCCCCTGCGATTCTCCGACCCGGCGGGGGGTCAGAGAATCTCGCCCCAGTACTTTGTTTGCGTTTTTTAAATGGTCTTATCACTATGGGTAGCTATTTTCACAATTTGTGTAGCTGTATCCCAAGGGATCACTTTTTGGAGCAAAGACCCATGGCACCTTTTAGAATCTTTCTGGGTGCAACTGATAGCGACACGAGAAGCAGGTTTGTGGAGGTGTCAAATATGAACAGAAAATTCAGCAAACACTCAGAACTAGAAAACATTAGCGTGGTAGCAGGCCTTAAGCAAGTAGGGCAACAGGGAAATGAAGTGACGACAATAGAGGGAAGAACAAAAGGGAAAGATTAAATGATAGAGGGATCACGTTGGAAGGCAAAAGGTGGGGACCAACGAAGAAACAAAAGATGTGTCTACTGGAGGTGTAAACGGCAACAGCAGAGTCATTACCAGCAATGGGTTTGCAAAAGAAATGGGAGCAGGATTTATGATCTGAAATCAAGGAAGATGTGGAGTGCCTCAGTGAAGAGAGGGGGTGCTGTCTCAGGCTTCCAGTAAGCCAGTTGGAACAGTGTCAGGAACCAAGGACAGAGATGCCAGTGAGGGCGAGGTGGAGGATTGAAATAATGAAGCCACAGAATCCGGTGGGGGTCATACTTGACATGGCCTTCTGTTCTCTAATCTCAATGGACTGGTGGACGCTCTCTTTCAAAACGCATTAATTTCACTAGAAATTGAAGAGAAGAGACCTCACATCAACACTGTGGACCAAGCAAGTCCTGAATGTTAATATTTATATTTATTTTATTTGCATTGTAATCTTAGCTGTCCAAATTGGTATGAACATAATAATAAATATCCATTACTTTCCTTAACAGAATGCCAAATGTGTTAGCCCGTTTCACACACAGGTTGGCAGCAACATAACCACCCAGGTGGGCCCTTATGCCTTTAAGATTCCATATTCCATCAGGCAGAAAATCTGCACTAATTTGGACGCACCAAATACCCGGGGCAATGACTGGAGGCTCCTGGCCCAGAAGCTGGGGGTTGACAGGTGAGCAGAGATTTGCGATACCGCCTCTCATCAGGCAGAATGAATTGAAATAATTTGGTTCATGTGCGAGCGATGTGGCTGCCATGAATCAAAATAGAACTTCTACCCGCGCACACCGCTATTTGTGTATATGGACTGAACATTGACGCCATTGTGGCAGCCAAGGAGTTGCAGGTGGGTGGAACTTGAGGTTCCAATTTACTCATAATCTACTGCAGTGTCTGAGCTCTTCATAATATCAGGAGAAATAGGAGCAGGAGAAGGCCATTCAGCCCCTCAAGTCTACCGCACCAATTCCGTAAGATCATGTCTGATCTGATCGCAGCCCCAACTCCATTCTCCTGCCTGTCCACCTTAGCTCTCATAGATCAGGGGCTGGATTCCCCATTTCAGGGACTATGTCCCCACGCCAGAAATAGTCGCGTCAAAAGGTCATGGATTCACAACCTTGCAGGGGGCTAGCAGGCAGCTGTTGTGGAGCTCGCAGCTCCAGCTGCCAATACGCCCCCCGTTGGGGTGTGGCGAATCCGGCGTTGGAGTGTGGCGATACCGGCGTTGGGGTGTGGCGATTCCGGCGTTGGGGTGTGGCGATTCCGGCATTGGGGTGTGGCGATTCCGTCATTGGGGTGTGGCGAATCCGCGTTGGGGTGTGGCGATTCCGGCGTTGGGGTGGGGCGAATCCGGCGTTGGGGTGTGGCGATTCCGGCATTGGGGTGTGGTGCCGGCGTTGGGGTGTGGCGATTCCGGCGTTGGGGTGTGGCGATTCCGGCGTTGGGGTGTGGCGATTCCGGCGTTGGGGTGTGGCGATTCCGGCGTTGGGGTGTGGTGCCGGCGTTGGGGTGTGGCGATTCCGGCGTTGGGGTGTGGCGATTCCGGCGTTGGGGTGTGGCGATTCCGGCGTTGGGGTGTGGCGATTCCGGCGTTGGGGTGTGGCGATTCCGGCGTTGGGGTGTGGCGATTCCGGCGTTGGGGTGTGGCGAATCCGGCGTTGGGGTGTGGCGATTCCGGCGTTGGGGTGTGGTTCCGGCGTTGGGGTGTGGCGATTCCGGCGTTGGGGTGTGGCGATTCCGGCGTTGGGGTGTGGCGAATCCGGCGTTGGGGTGTGGCGACTCCGGCGTTGGGGTGTGGCAAATCCGGCGTTGGGGTGTGGCGATTCCGGCGTATGGGTGTGGCGAATCCGGCGTTGGGGTGTGGCGATTCTGGCTTTGGGGTGTGGCGATTCCGGCGTTGGGGTGTGGTTCCGGTGTTGGGGTGTGGATCCGGCATTGGGGTGTGGCGATTCCGGCGTTGGGGTGTGGTTCCGGCGTTGGGGTGTGGTTCCGGCGTTGGGGTGTGGTTCCGGCGTTGGGGTGTGGCGATACCGGCGTTGGGGTGTGGTTCCGGCGTTGGGGTGTGGTTCCGGCGTTGGGGTGTGGTTCCGGCGTTGGGGTGTGGCGATACCGGCGTTGGGGTGTGGCGAATCCGGCGTTGGGGTGTGGCGAATCCGGCGTTGGGGTGTGGCGATTCCGGCGTTGGGGTGTGGCGAATCCGGCGTTGGGGTGTGGCGATTCTGGCGTTGGGGTGTGGCGAATCCGGCGTTGGGGTGTGGTTCCGGCGTTGGGGTGTGGCGATTCCGGCATTGGGGTGTGGCGATTCTGGCGTTGGGGTGTGGCGAATCCGGCGTTGGGGTGTGGCGATTCTGGCGTTGGGGTGTGGCGAATCCGGCGTTGGGGTGTGGTTCCGGCATTGGGGTGTGGTTCCGGCGTTGGGGTGTGGCGATTCCGGCGTTGGGGTGTGGCGATTCCGGCGTTGGGGTGTGGCGATTCCGGCGTTGGGGTGTGGCGAATCCGGCGTTGGGGTGTGGCGATTCCGGCGTTGGGGTGTGGCGACTCCGGCGTTGGGGTGTGGCGAATCCGGCGTTGGGGTGTGGCGATTCCGGCGTATGGGTGTGGCGAATCCGGCGTTGGGGTGTGGCGATTCTGGCTTTGGGGTGTGGCGATTCCGGCGTTGGGGTGTGGTTCCGGTGTTGGGGTGTGGTTCCGGCATTGGGGTGTGGCGATTCCGGCGTTGGGGTGTGGTTCCGGCGTTGGGGTGTGGTTCCGGCGTTGGGGTGTGGTTCCGGCGTTGGGGTGTGGCGATACCGGCGTTGGGGTGTGGCGAATCCGGCGTTGGGGTGTGGCGAATCCGGCGTTGGGGTGTGGCGATTCCGGCGTTGGGGTGTGGCGAATCCGGCGTTGGGGTGTGGCGATTCTGGCGTTGGGGTGTGGCGAATCCGGCGTTGGGGTGTGGTTCCGGCGTTGGGGTGTGGCGATTCCGGCGTTGGGGTGTGGCAATTCTGGCGTTGGGGTGTGGCGAATCCGGCGTTGGGGTGTGGCGATTCTGGCGTTGGGGTGTGGCGAATCCGGCGTTGGGGTGTGGTTCCGGCATTGGGGTGTGGTTCCGGCGTCGGGGTGTGGCGATTCCGGCGTTGGGGTGTGGCGATTCCGGCGTTGGGGTGTGGCGAATCCGGCGTTGGGGTGTGGCGAATCCGGCGTTGGGGTGTGGCGAATCCGGCGTTGGGGTGTGGCGATTCCGGCGTTGGGGTGTGGCGAATCCGGCGTTGGGGTGTGGCGATTCTGGCGTTGGGGTGTGGCGCTTCCGGCGTTGGGGTGTGGTTCCGGCGTTGGGGTGTGGTTCCGGCGTTGGGGTGTGGCGATACCGGCGTTGGGGTGTGGCAATTCCGGCGTTGGGGTGTGGCGATTCCGGCGTTGGGGTGTGGCGAATCCGGCGTTGGGGTGTGGCGATTCCGGCGTTGGGGTGTGGTGCCGGCGTTGGGGTGTGGCGATTCCGGCGTTGGGGTGTGGCGATTCCGGCGTTGGGGTGTGGCGATTCCGGCGTTGGGGTGTGGCGATACCGGCGTTGGGGTGTGGCGATTCCGGCGTTGGGGTGTGGCGATTCCGGCGTTGGGGTGTGGCGATTCCGGCGTTGGGGTGTGGCGATACCGGCGTTGGGGTGTGGCGATTCCGGCGTTGGGGTGTGGCGATTCCGGCGTTGGGGTGTGGTTCCGGCGTTGGGGTGTGGCGATTCCGGCGTTGGGGTGTGGCGATTCCGGCGTTGGGGTGTGGCGATTCCGGCGTTGCGGTGTGGCGAATCCGACGTTGGGGTGTGGCGATTCCGGCGTTGGGGTGTGGCGATTCCGGCGTTGGGGTGTGGCGATTCCGGCGTTGGGGTGTGGCGATTCCGGCGTTGGGGTGTGGCGATTCCGGCGTTGCGGTGTGGCGAATCCGGCGTTGGGGTGTGGCGATTCCGGCGTTGGGGTGTGGCGAATCCGGCGTTGGGGTGTGGTTCCGGCGTTGGGGTGTGGTTCCGGCGTTGGGGTGTGGCGATTCCGGCGTTGGGGTGTGGCGATTCCGGCGTTGGGGTGTGGCGATTCCGGCGTTGGGGTGTGGTTCCGGCGTTGGGGTGTGGCGATTCCGGCGTTGGGGTGTGGCGATTCTGGCGTTGGGGTGTGGCGATTCCGGCGTTGGGGTGTGGCGATTCCGGCGTTGGGGTGTGGCGATTCCGGCGTTGGGGTGTGGCGATTCCGGCGTTGGGGTGTGGCGATTCCGGCGTTGGGGTGTGGCGATTCCGGCGTTGGGGTGTGGCGATTCCGGCGTTGGGGTGTGGCGAATCCGACGTTGGGGTGTGGCGAATCCGGCCCCACAAATCGAACTGAGACCCCAATCGCTTTGTTCCAGGAATTAGCCTCGTGAACCTTGTCTGAACTGCCTCCAATGTTTCCCTTAAGTAAGGAGACCAAAATTGCACACAATACTCGAGGTGTGAACTCATCAATGCCCTGTACAGGCCTCCCTATTTTTGTACTCCACCTCCCTTGCACTAAAGGCCAACATTCGATTTGCCATCCTTCTTGACTGAAGCTACAGCAAAGTCTACCGATAAAAACAGGATTAAATCTCCAGCAGAATGCAGTCAGTGAAGGATAGTAATATTGCAGACGTGAGTAAAATCTATCTCAGTCACTTGGAGCAATGCAGCTTGATTGATGGATGAACATCTAACTCCCCGATTCTGTTGGGAATAGAGGTGCTTCTGGATGCGGCCTTCAATTTATTAATCTTGTCACATTTGAATATGTGCAAAAAATAGACACCTCAGAAAACAAGCCAGCCATTTCATTCCCACCTGCAACCAGAAATTTATTGCACTGTCAGTGTGAGTTTAGAGATAGCATTTATTAATTTTGTTCCCCTCTCTCTCATGCTTAGGTATCTCACATATTTTGCTACAAAACTCAGTCCCACTGGGGTCATCCTGGACTTGTGGGAGGCTCAACACCAAGATGACGGAGACATCAATTCCCTCGCTGGCGTTCTCGAGGAGATGGGCAAGAGTGACGTGATGGTAGTCATGACAACAGAAGAATGCTGAAACCTGGATAACCTTCGCCACATAGTGATGGAACCCTTGCATCTATGGGAACTGAAATCAGCTTCTTGCTCATTGGGGCACCCAGCAAATTCGGAACTTGGCATTTTTGTACACAAGAGCTGAAGGTGTCACATTCAATCTCGACAAACCCTTCTCTCCTCTCGAGAGCTTTGGGCAGCTTGTAAAAGGTTAACAGTTTCTTAGGAAACGCATTTAATTGATTATCCATATCTTTGGATGCTTTTTTTTTTGCTCCTAGTGTGAAACTTTGTATAAAACCCAAGGATTTGTTTACATTCACGGCCAATGTAGACTTCACTCAGATCCGAGTACACAAATTGTACAAATGAGTAGAGAAGGAATCCAACTGAGCTGCTCACAACTGTTTACGAAGAAGAAGAGAATGAATTATAGATGCAGGCAGCCGTCACTGGGCCATGTTGTCCTCTCTCATTTTATTTTTACGTAGCCAGCAAAAAGTCTCTGTCCAGTCTTGGAAGAACGCTTTGCAAGGTGCCGTATCTGTGCTGGTTTCTCCCAAGTCATGATCGCAGAACACGTCTTAAGAGTGATTTCCAAAGCTTTTCTCTCTTTTTGATACAAGCTCAGAGGTTCCTGCCGAGGATGTCCATGACCAAACACTTAATGGGCTTGTACAAGATCCTCTGTCCACTATTGTAGTGGTGGCATTTGAAATAAGTGGGTTAATACACGCAGAGGAATGAGGTGCAAAGGGTCAGTGGGCACTCAGCCAGCCATACCAACCACAATCATTACTAGGCTAGCATCCGCCGTTTCTGAATACCATGCAGAGTTTTATGAATCCAGTGCAGGTACACCTGATCTACTGCCCTCTGCTCTTTCACCCCCCTCCACCCCATCACTCCATTGAGATACACAAGGAAAATTCCTACCCAATCTTCGCCAAGTTGAGGCCACGGGTTAAGGTGGTTTGAGACTTGACGCAAAGCAATAGTGATTTATCGGAGGAACCGATCATCCCCAGGAGAATTATTTCCGGCTGATGACCTTGCAGTGCTCCCACAGATAAAATAGCCAAACCCACATAGACCAATCCAGGATGTGGATGCTCAACATGAAGTCCAACGTTTGATTTGAATGAATATGGAAGAGACGTTACGATGTTACGGTGCTTTTTATATTTCGAAGCACATTTTCAGCATTATATTCTTAAACTTAATTCAGCTTTGGTTTCTTGGATTCTTTTTTTTAATGCTCAATGTTAATCGGGGCCATGTATGAAAAGCAGACAAAAGGCACATGGAAGCATTGTGACACACCACCGTCATTCAACACGTGTCCCCTATCCCTCCATAACAGAAGCTTCATTCTGTGTTGTAATGTTCTCCGCGGTCCACGCCTTACTTCCTCCCCAGCTCCGTCCACCTCACTCACAGAGCCGTACAAAGCCTCAAAACAACGTCACCGACGAAGCCTGTTGGGACCTCGAAACTTTGCTCTTTGAACCCTCATTAACACAAACATTGACAGCTGGAAGAAGTGTGAAAGCCATTCTGGAACCCTGAGATTGGTGTCCGAAGGTAGCTGTGGACCGAATGAGATGAGAGTTTCTTCCTCATGCTAGACGTCTTAAGGAAGTGCTCACTGGGAGAATGCTACTCAAATGTTGGGATCTTTATTTTTCACAGGAACTCTCAGATGGCAAAACCTTCCACGGTTTCATTCTTCATTTGATTCCCAGTTTGAGGCTTAGTATCCAATGATGTCTTATTCCAAACTTGCCTTTAAATAAAACACCTTTGTTTATTGCCATATCACGTTGAGATACTCGATAATACCGGTCAAATGACTTTGAGAGGTGGTTGAATTATCATTTCCATTGGAAGCATCTTTATTTGACTAAAAGGTCGGGCCAACCTGAAAAATAAATGAATATTAGTTGAATGTGGGAGTGTGTGATGCATTTCTGATGCGCTGTTAGTGTCAACGAGATTATGAAATCTCCAAAACTACACCATCAAAAGTGACACTAATATTAGTTATTTGTAAATGTTGTTGAAATGTTTTAAGTATTTGGTAAAGTTATTTATTTTTAAGACATTCTTGAACAAATGCATTTTAAATCCATCGTTGTGTAATTTTAATTTTTAAGTGATTGTTTCAGAAACTGAATCATTGGATGTGAATTGTCATCCTCTGTCTGGCTAGAGCCTTTGTGGGTCCTCAGCTGAATAAATTGGACTGTTACAAAGAACCCTATTTGCAGTTCCGTGGTTGCCAACCCTCCAGCATTGCCCTGGAGTGTCCAGGAATTGACGTTTGATCTTCAGAGCACCTCTGCAATTAACGCCCAAGGAAAGAGTCATGGGGGCATTAAAAACGTCTTTACAATCTTTTTCAGCATCTTGCGTTTCATTAGTTATAAAATATCAGCTACGGCAGGAGGGGGTTATGGGGAAAGGCTGTTTGCCTGGGCAAGGGGCGGCAAGAACATGGTTGTCGAAAATCTCCAGGGACATATCCAGCCGGAGTTGGCAACCCCAGTTCCCTAGAGCTTTTATGAAAGAGAGGTCAGCTCCCTCCTATCTCCAGCATGACCCAATAACCAGCAACGTCGCACACTCCTCATTAATTGTTTTAATCAAACAATGTCAAGGTAGTCTTGAGCTGTTAAAAGAAATCAAAATTTCTTTTCAGGTGACATATAGTTTTTATAAAATTATATTTGACCAATCTATGATGGCTCCTGGTGTCCATTTCTACCTTGATTTAATTACGATTTTGGACATGGATGAAGAATAATCCTGCTTATTGCTGAGAGGGAGGTTGGCACTAACTTTTAGATTGCTGTGGCCAGCGTTTTTCAGTATTCATTGATTTTTAAAAAGGCTAAAGGTGTTTTAGCGAACAGTTAATCCTCTTTTTTTCCCCTCGTGTAAAGGGGTCCATTACACCAAACGGTTAGCAAAATAGTGCTTTAATTTCTCTCGTTCACTCCAAGTGCTATGCAAGTTCATAGAGTTAATTCATTTTCAGTCGTATCGTGATGCTTCAGTTTTTTAATGTACATCTTTCATATATGTATAGAAAGTGCTAGAATCTATTGCTCTGTTTCTCTTTTCATGTATCTGTTCATTCTGTAAACTACAGATTGTAAATAAGTTTAGCATTCCTATTGTAACAAATTAATTTTTATGCAATAAATTATATTTCCTAGTTTAAAGGGTCAAACATTGCATTTTTCTTTGGAGCCCTCAAGAGTCGACAATGGCCACTCGTAACGTCCATGGAAACCTTTTTACCCAATTCCGCTCCCCTATAGGGGTTGGTTTAGCACAGTGGGCTAAACAGCTGGCTTGTAATGCAGACCAAGGCCAGCAGCGCGGGTTCAATTCCCGTACCGGTCTCCCCGAACAGGCGCCCAAATGTGGTGACTAGGGGCTTTTCACAGTACCTTCATTGAAGCCTACTTGTGAGTTGCTGCAATGAGCGCGGTAAATGCTCAGAAATCCAACAACAATTTTTTTCTCTTTTTATGTTCTTGTGACAATAAGTGATTTTTATTATTATTATTTGAACGCATTTGCCATGGTTTTTTAAAAATATGTTTATTAAGAATTTTTAACAAAATTTTCAACCATACAACCCCCCCCCCCCCGCCGTAACACAATAGAAAGAAAGCTCGCATAGCAAGACATGAACATGGCAAGTCAATATGATACAGAACTTTGTACATTGGATTCCTCCCGTACATATCAGTTTCCCGGATCATTCATGTATTTTCTTGCTCAAATGCCCCCGTCATATGCGCTCTGTGAACTACCTTAAACTGTATCAGGCTAAACCTTGCCATGATCTTTTCCGCAGTAGGGGTAATAAATGTTATGGAACCAAGGTAGGTGATGGACTTCCAGGTACTGATCGACCATGACTTTGTTGAATAGAGGAATAAGCTTAAGAGGCTGGAAGACCTCCTGTGCTGCCTAATTAACGGGTTAGCACCTCTGTTGCAGTGAGGGGATCGAGATGCAAGTGTCTTAAATATTTTTGACAATTGGTGCTGTCAAGCCGCAAGCAACGGCCGGCCGACCACACAAATGAATAACGTGGGGCGGGATTTTCCGTCGGCCGACACCAAAATCGGGAAAGAAAAGTGATTGGACAGAGAATGAGGCCAAATTCGTGGCCGGTGCCGAGGGCCCGCCAGAATGCCACGGTCCGGTGCCTCGACAGCACCATCAATGCGTTCTACTCCGCATGTGTAGTAAACGCCATTCGCATTTCATTAGCGGGCCTGACCCGGTATTCTCCAAGGCCTCCGCAATGTTCCACCATCACTCCCCATTGGGCAGAATTTGCTGAATCCTTTGCCGAGTGTGCTGGGAATTACACCGACAGCAAATTTAAGGTTATCATTGGGATCGCAGTATCGTTCACTGGCCAGGAATTAATGACCGGTCTTCTGCAGGCAACAAGAATATGTCCAGTTTTTGCACTTTAAATTAAACACGTCTGAGGATGTGATTTAATGTTGGCACCTCTGTTGCCGCTCCCTATTTGCTGGTGGCCTGCTGCAGTCCCTGTGGTGATGGAGCTCGTGCGCTGGCGTTAGTGAAACTAACTGGATTCTGCCCCAGCAATGACAAATAAGTGGCCTATATATCTCCCAATCAGGATGGTCAACTGGAAGTAAAACTTAGACGGTATTGTAAACTCCCCTGGCCTCTTTGGCGTTCTGGATGTTTGAAGGCCATGAGGCTGGTCTGGCTTATTGAAGTAACAATGGTGCGTTGCTGAAATGCGCACTGTAAATGCTCAGAAATACAACAACATTTTTTCTCTTTTTATGTTTGAGCTCCGTCCTTGGATAAAATCTCACCATGAAGTGTTGTCCTGTCTCATTCCACACAAAGGCTGGGGTCCAAAGTGGGTCACCTTTCAGCCTGGGCTTTCCTCTCTCCCAAACTAGTGTGTGGATAGATATTTGGGCAGGGAGGCAGATGAGGAGGAGTAGGTAAGTGTGTGTGTGTCTGTCCCAGTCTCAGGGTTCTCACACACTCACATACTCTCCCACACTCACTAACACACTCTCTCACACTTACTAACATACTCGCACACTCACTAACACACACTCACACTTACTAACACATTCACACTTACTAACACACTCTCACACTTACTAACACATTCACACTTACTAACACACTCTCATACTCTCACACTCTAACACACTTACTAACATTCTCACACTGACTAACACACTCTCACACTTACTAACACACTCTCTCACACTTACGGACACTCTCACCACTCACTAACACACTCCCCCCCTGATGATTTGAAGATTTTATTACAGATTAGGAGTTCAGGATGAATGTGAAGGTGACGAGACACGCTTTGTCTTGGCCCTGTCTAACACCAGAGCTGCTTTGGACCTTGCTATCGGTACAACCACCATTCTTCGTGGTATCCCTGGCCTGCTTGGCCGTCTTGAGACCTATAGCCCGCTATTGAGCCGGTACCTGCGCAGGATGACAAGAACCCAACCCAATGGGGCACTATCTCACACAGAATGCACCCTGACTACCAAACCAAATGGCCGCATGGACTCGAGGTCTCAATCAGATGGCTCCTATATTACAGAACTTCAACCGGGGGGCGGGGACCCAACACATGTTAGCGGGCAGGCCCGTTGAGGTTTGATGCAGCCACTTGAGAGGGGCCATGCTGGCACGGAATTAAGCTCCAAGTTGGGTCGGGCCTCAATGTCTTGAACCTTGTGCACATCCCCTCCCCGAGTCACAAGTGCAATCATTCAGATGAAACATGGAACTGGAAATCTGTCTGATTTCTCAGGTGGGTGTGAAAGATCCCACGGCACAATTCCGAAGAAAAGGAAGCGGAGCTCTCCCAAAGTCCTGGTTAGCCTTCAGCCGCTGTCAAAATCGATCCTTTGGTCACGCATTACATTGCAGTTTGTGGGCGGTTGCTGTGCGCGAATTCGCTGTCAGGCTTCCTGCATTGCAACAGTGAGTTCACTTAATATTTTCATCCTTCTCCCTCACGGCGCCGAGGTCCCAGGTTCCATCCCGGCTCTGGGTCACTGTCCGTCTGGAGTTTGCACATTCTCCCCGTGTTTGCGTGGGTTTCGCCCCCACAACCCAAAGATGTGCAGGGTAGGTGGATTGGCCGCGCTAAATTGCCCCTTAATTGGAAAAAATGAATTGGGAACTCTAAATGTATTTTAAAATATATATATTTTCATCCTTATTCTTTCAAATCCCTCCCCGGTCTCACGCCCTCCCCATCTCTGAAATCTCCTCCAGCCCCGCAGCCCTCCACAATCTCTGTGCTTCTGCAGCCTGACCTTTCACCTATTTCTGATGTTCATCACTCCACCATCGGTGGTCAGGCCTCTAGCTGCCTGCCTGGTTCCTACGCCCTGTAATTGACTCACTAAACATCTCTCTTCCCCTTTATAATGCAACTTAAAACCTATTTCTTCGCCATCTCTCCTAAGGTCTCCCTGCATGGCTTACTACCAAATTCTGTTTGGAAACATTCCTGTGAAGCATCGTGGGACATTTGCTACATGAGGATGTTATATAGACACATACGTAGAAAATAGGAGCAGGAGGAGGCCATTCGGTCCTTCGAGCCTGCTCCGCATTCACTATGATCATGGCTGATCATCAAGTTCAATACCCCCCCTCCCCCCCCAGATCCTTTCGCCCCTTTAACCACAAGAGCTGTATCTAATTCCTTCTTGAAATTACACAACGTTTTGGCCTCAACTACTTTCTGTGGGAGTGAATGCCACAGATTCACCGTTCTCTGGGTGAAGACATTTCTCCTCACCTCAGCCCTAAAGGGTTTACCCCTTACCCTTAAACTATGACCCCCTAGTTCTGGACTCCCCCACCGTTGGGAACATTCTTTCTGAATCTACCTTGTCTAATCCTGTTAGAATTTTATAAGTTTCTATGAGATCCCCTCTCACTCTTCCAAACTCCAATGAAAATAATTCCTAAGTGATTCAATCTCTCCTTGTACGTCAGTCCCACCATCCCAGGAATCAGTCTGGTAAACCTTCGCTGCTCTCCCTCCCGAGCAAGAACATCCTTCCTCAGATAAGGACACCAAAACTGCCCACAATACTCCAGGCGTTGCCTTGCCAATGCCCTACACAATTGTAGCAAAACATCCCTATTCCTAGACACTGATCCTCTCACTATGAAGGCCAACATACCATTTGCCTTATCTACTGCCTGCTGTACCAGCGACTAATGCATGAGGACACCAAGGTCTCGCTGAGTATCTGCCTCTCTCAATTTACACCCATTCAAATAATAATCCGCCTTCCTATTTTTTGCTACCAAAGTGGATAACCTTGCATTTATCCACATTATACTGCACCTGCCATGCATGTGCCCACTCACTCAGCCTTTCCAACTCCCGCTGAGGCATCTCTGCATATAAGTGCAAGGCGTTGTGGTAACAGTTCCCAGAATCTGTTCCAAGTCAAATGGGAGCCGGGATCCACGTAAAACCTTTCAAAGGAGAATTGGGAACCTGGCTTCACTGAAGTGCAAGATGGTCAACATCTTGTCAACACCCTTAGTATTGGGTGGGGTTACTGGGTTATGGGGATAGGGTGGAGGTGTGGGCTTGGGTAGGGTGCTCTTTCAAAGAGCTGGTGCAGACTCGATGGGCCAAATGGCCTCCTTCTGCACTGTAAATTCTGTAAATTCTATGATCTGACCCAATATGCAGTAAAGCTCTGATGTGCTTATTTACCCAAATCATAACCAAATATCCGGAAGCAGTGTTCCCTGGTGCTCCACCACAACTTATCTGCAAAGAAACACATTTTCAGCATGGAACCCATTTTTACAGCTCTGACCTTTATTTAAAAATACGATTAGAATCTAATAACCTGTACAGCAGTCCTTCCTTTTGCCTGTTTGACTGTAATGGGGGAAAACATCATTCCGTTCTGCAACTTGCAGACAATAGGAGCATAGAAACGAGTGAAGAGATTACCTTTGGCTCACTGTATATAGGTTTTTTAAAAATTACTGCCTTTAAACACATTCTTTTCTCATCTCTGGAGCCTGATTACACCACTTAATGTACATTACACCACTTAATGTACATTGCCTGAGCGTATTTACTTGAAACCATTAGCTCTCTGGTCTTCACCTGCCCAGTTCTCAGTCCTGTTAGTTTCAGAGACTTCGGAATAACAGTTGCAGGTGGGGTCGGGAATGGGTGCAGGTGCAATTTATAAATCGCGGCCCAGGAGGCAGTCGCTGGATCCCAACACCTCCAGGACACTCTACAATTTTCAAAATGAGGGCAGGGTGGGGGGGAGGAAACAGGAACCCTGCTTGCCTCCGATTCACAGCCCATTAGGCTCCCATTGGGAGCTTGTTAATGGACTGGAAGGGTCGGGAATGTAATTTTCTTTCAAGATTCCAGCAAACCCGGACTGTCTGGTGCACATTAGCAATCAGCTTCACTTTGGGGTGAAGGGAAAACTTCTGAAATTTTCGGACCCTCAGGTACCTTATTTAAGATTGTACATGTTACCTTCGTTTTGTTTGGTTGGGCTCCATCTCATGCCTTTGCACACCTGGCTCCCCGAGGAGCCGCCTTCTCTGTTCAGCAAGGCAGCAGCAGGATTCAACTTGGCTGCCACCTGCTTTTGCCACTGACTCCATCAGGCAGATCCCACTTACTGGAGATGGTCAGTACCAGTGATTAGGAACCAAACTTGCCTCTTGGCCAATTAGGCCATTTAGATTCAAAAATAGCAGTGCAGCTCAGGGTAGGGTCAGGACATAGAGTTCACATGGACACCGGTCTCTCATCTGGACCTTCACCTTTACCAGCAACTGTCTGAGACTAAACCACACCGTTCACAGTGTCATGTATGGCCCTGGGGTGAGCTTCCAACATTTCTACCTTAGCATTGCCAGATTCTGCGCCTGTCTCAGTTCATGTTTTGAAACCACCAGTGAGAACAGAACATACCGGGTCCAATATCATAATGTGGAGAAGCCGGCGTTGGCCTGGGGGGGGCACAGTACAAAGTCTTACAACATCAGGTGAGTCACCTGAGGAAGGAGCTGCGCTCCGAAAGCTAGTGACTCCAAATAAACCTGTTGGACTTTAACCTGTTGTTGCAAGACTTCTTACTAAATCAATATCATCACCCATTGGTGTAGTAATGTATGATGCAAAGATCATCCAACATCAATCTCAAAACTAAAAGGTTTGCAGCAAGGCAAAATATATAAAAAGGGACTCTGCTGAGAATCTACTTGGATTGATGAATAGTTCTCAAACCCTGTTTGACTTCCTGCTCATATGTATATGGACAGACCATTTTCTTGCACCTTCTGTCAATATTAGTTGAATTACCTCTGGCTTCTGAACCTATGCTGTTAAGATAAACCTCCTCTGATCAACTAAGGATTGGATTTGCGACAAAGTGGTTTTAAGTAGGAAGTTGACATTGAAATAGCAAAGTTGGATGTGTATACCAGTGCATGGACCAGCAGATGAAAGATATCACGCTGACGATATTAAATATATCTTCATTTTTTGGGGGCACGAAAGATGTTGCCTGGATTATGAGAATGTGCATGTCAGGATGGGGTCTCTTGCCTGGTGACTGTGTCCCATTTTTGCACATAATAGATTAATGTGGAAGTCAGTCGTATCCACTTTTCTTTAAGTTTCAGGGAAGGTTTGTTATTTGTACCAAACCCGATGAAATGCGGCGACGAACAGTAGCCCTTAATTCATGGCTTTTCTGGACAGCTCTGGAGCTCTCCCCTTGAGGACATGAATTCCCTGCCTGTGAGATTTCTGAATTGGAGAAGGTAATCTAAGGCAAGGCCAATCAGAGTCAACTCGCAAACCAATCAGCACCCTTTACTCCTGTCGTGTAAATTGCTGTGATTGTTTGAAATTTGGCATTCTTGCATTTGGCCTGATAAGTGCAAGGTGAAAAACTTCAACAACCAATCCTTCTTTTTGGCAAATTACAAAAGTGTTATAGAGTCACTGGAGAAAGGTTCAGAAGGATAATACTAGAACTGAGAGGTTTTCTTTAAGTCCTTTCATGGGCTTTGGGCATCGCTGGCTAGTCCAACATTTCCC
Organism: Scyliorhinus torazame; assembly: GCF_047496885.1. Classification (NCBI taxonomy): domain Eukaryota; kingdom Metazoa; phylum Chordata; class Chondrichthyes; order Carcharhiniformes; family Scyliorhinidae; genus Scyliorhinus; species Scyliorhinus torazame. Next base: position 9,475,606 of record NC_092734.1, read on the forward strand.
CTAATTGCCCTTCTTAAAGTTGCCACGAGGGGCTTTTCACAGTAACTTCTTTGCAGTGTTAATGTAAGCCTACTTGTGACACTAGTAAAGATTATCATTGTGATGTCAGATGAGGGATGAATATTCACCGAGAAACCTATAGTAACTCAGAGGAAAGCAAGTCATCAACAAAGATGGATTTATTTATATATTTACAATAGTCGACGTAATGCAGCCTCTCACTCCCAGTGTAATCCTAGCTGGGAGGGCCTATCTCACCAGGCCCTGATCTGGGCCTGCTTTAATACTTTGCTCATATCGGGCCCCGGGTGGTACGCCTCCATCCCCTACCTGGGGAGTTTGTAGTACACGAGTCCCACAGGGAGATCAGGGGTGATTTCCCCGTGGTTCTTGTGACAATACTGGAGATAACTGCCCTGCTTCCCTTCGAAATAGTGCCATGGAATCCTTTACACCCACTTGAGAGGGCAGCTGGGGCTTCGGCTGCACTTCCCACCTGAAAGGGGGTGCTTCCAGCAGAGCAGCCCTCCCTCAGCCCTGGCTCTGGGCCCCAGCTATCTGGAATTTGTGCTCAAGTGTCTGGAGTGGGCCTTGAACCCACAAACGTCTGTGTCAGGGAAGAGAGTGCTACCCGTTGAGCCCCAGGGTATTTAGGGTAATGGCATTTTAAGTGGGCAGCAGTTGACTTTAAGCTCTGTCTGTGTTTCAGTGCAATCTTTAACCATTTCAATAGAGCTGACAATGCAAGTACTATTTACATGCCCTTTGTAGAAGTCAATATTTTTCCTGCTTCTTTGACTGTGGTAAAGACTCAACAAGAGTTTGTTATGGTAAAATGACAAGCCTTTATATACGAAAAGACCACATGCAGTTTTGGCTGAAACTTGAGGTTGGAGAGCAGTTACTACCACTGCTGATTCCTTCCCATGTCCATGCTTTCACAGAGAATCAGCTCAGTATTTATACATTATCATTATCAAGATTGCGTGACTACAGCTTAGTCAGGAATTCGATCGGAAGTAGAAACGTAAGCAATGTCATGAAACAGGCATGACCTGTTGATCTTCTCGGACTCTTTGTCTCATCCCTCATACTATTATCTTGTCCTTTGATAGAACATAAAAAGGTCGGAGGAGACTCATCCATTCCTTATCTTGTCTTATTCATACCGCCCTGGGTTATGACAAGTTAGCCTTATCAGAAATTACAGAGGTCAGGCATTTTGGAATAGCTTGACCTTCTCTGATCTTATTCATGCTTTAGGTTATGCGGAGTCAGCCTTATTGGTCTTACAGGGGTCTGGTATATTGGAATGGCTAGATCAGCATTTCCTACACAGGGGTCTGGTACATTGAAGTGGCTCGGTCAGCTTTTCTTACATTGTACCGAATAGTTGACCAGTTTTCCCATCATGCCGTGACTTAATTCGTACAACATCACACCCTCTGTGTGTTTGGTCACTGCTCATCATGATCTTAATAGAGTGTGAGACTCCAGGGATAGAAATCAGGGAGAAATCTGATGATCTCAGAGAATGGCCCTACGCTAATTTGAAAACCTTTCCACAGCCAATTCCCGATGAGAATTGTGCATTTGGGCCTGTCCTGATCGGAGGAGATATTAAGATCTTTCCCAATCTGATGCTGGAAGTGATCCCTTTGTGCTGGATGGGGATTCACGACTATCTTTGACTGCATTGAATGAGAATTATTTTCATTTGCAGACTGTATGAGTGTTTCTCCGATTTTACCAACGACCTCTGCACCCCCAACCCCGTACAGCAATTCGCTGTCCAAACGCTTCCCTGAAAATTGTGCTCCCCACTTAAAAGGGAAATTCGGTGTGTGTTTGAGCAACTGTTTAATCTTGTCCCGAGTTGTTTATGTATTGGCATAATGTGCTGTGCTAACTGTGTGTTTAAGGAAACTAGACATTGGGTTACAACTGGAACAGGTGGGAAATGTCGAGGGAGAGGTGCACAATCTCAAAATGAGAGTTAGGTCGTGTGGGAGAGGGCAAGTACTTTTCACACGAATAGAGCCAGAAATGCGGAATTCCCTCCCACAAAAAGCACAGATGCTCGCTCAATTCATGTTAAATTTTACATTGTGTAATGATTATTACTAGACAAGGACATGAAGCCAACGAGGTGAAGTTACAGTGTAGCTGAGAATGGGTGAGGCCAGAGGGGAAATCAGCCATCTTTCCTCCATCTGGTATCTAGGGCAGCAAGGTAGCACAGTGGTTAGCACTGTTGCTTCACAGCTCCAGGGTCCTGGGTTCGATTCCCGGCTTGGGTGACTGTCTGTGCGGAGTCTGCACGTTCTCCCCGTGTCTGCGTGGGTTTCCTCCGGGTGCTCCGGTTTCCTCCCACAAGTCCCGAAAGACGTGCTGTTAGGTAATTTGGACATTCTGAATTCTCCCTCTGTGTACCCGAACAGGTGCCGGAATGTGGCGACTCGTGGTTTTTCACAGTAACTTCATTGCAGTGTTAATGCAAACCTACTTGTGACAATAAAGATTATTATTATCTGTCGTTAATTCTGCAAAGCTTGTACAACACATGATGGGCAAAATCACGATGACTGAAAACTGTCAATGGTCTTAGAACACGCACCAGCCTCCCCGAACAGGCGCCGGAATGTGGCGACTAGGGGCTTTTCACAGTAACTTCATTGAAAGCCTACTCGTGACAATAAGCGATTTTCATTTCATTTCATTTCACTGCTTACAACTGAAAGAATAAGAAGGCCATATCTTGACAAATATATGAATAGGATGGGAATAGAAGGATACGGACCCAGGAAGTGTAGAAGATTGTAGTTTAGTCGGGCAGTATGGTCGGCACGGGCTTGGAGGGCCGAAGGGCCTGTTCCTGTGCTGTACATTTCTTTGTTCTTTGTTCTTTGTTGCCATAAGGTTCTATTTATATTTGACTATAGTATAACCGGGATTTGTGAGATGAACCTGGCTCTGGAATCTCTCAGTAATACCATTTGCGCTTTGATTTGTGATGAAGCAGTACCTAAACACACAGGGTCATGGTGTGTTGTAGATCACCCAGCGAGTCCACGGTGCTGTGGCAACACATGTTTTTTACACGCACCTTGTAGTCGGGAACTGTGGATAGTGATGCTAGAGGCTCCAATGTCCTTTCCATCTCATGACAGACCAGGAATCTCTCCCGCTCTTACCACCACCCGCCATTGTTGGACAGATTTCCACATTGACACTCAACCAGATTGGTCACGTTCTGAACACACCTTCCGTGGCCATCAAGTCCCGGGGTGGGACTCGAACCGAGAGCTTCTGGCTCAGAATCAGGGAATGCTACCCATTGAACCACAAGACCACCATCAAACACGCAGAGGGTGTGTACCAATTAAATGGTACTTGTATTTGCATATCTATGGTCAAGACATGTTTCCCATTGGATGAAAGCTTGTGCAATGAGTGGTGTTCAGCAGGCAAAACAGCGGCAACATCCCATAAACAGCAAAGAGATGAATGATCAGTCAAGCAGCGAGGGGGGGAAGTTGATGGTAACACTGGCTAGGATATTACTGGAGCTGCTTTTCTGCTCCTCAAATGGGACCAGGAGATCTTGAGAAAGCAGACCGGCCCACAGTTTAATATTGGAGTAAACGCAGCTGCTCAGAACGTTGTGCATTCCCTCAGTGTTGTGATGGAGCATTACCCTGTTCACCATGTCCGAACCCCTGACCGCATTCCTCCCTCATCCCATGGCCCCCTCAGCCAGGACTAAGGGATCTACCAAACTGAGCTCGGCTGACGCTGCCTGTGAAAAAGACGATTGTAGGCAACAGATTTTGTCAGGGATTGTGCCACGGGATCAGCGAGCTATTTCTGACCCCGTGCAGTTGAGGCTGCTTAGACATTAACTGACAAGGCAGACAGAGTGATTGCACACCAGAGATTTGCAGCCACTCATTAAACAAAACCTTTGACATGCGCAGGAGGCTTTAGAAAGGCAAGTTGGTATATAAGTGCTGATGGGAGAATGTGGTCTTGCTTGACGTCGCATCCAAACCTTACTACCTCTATTAGTAAGGGATAGGTAAGTAGCTATTTATATGTCTGCTGGAGAATTGACTTTGCAAAGTGCATCTCTGAATAGCACTCAACAGTTGTGACTCCCTTTAAGTCAGTGTTTTGATGCATAAATCCCTTTGTTTTTTCTTTGTAAACTTTGATAGTTTATCCTTCTGTCCAGCGCTTCCCAATTTTCTTTATTGTTTAGTGAGCTAAAAACCCCTTAGGAACGGGTTTACACTAATACGGGGTCTGACCTTCTTTCCCACCCTGCCCTTCTCATTCCATTCGACCCCCTGAACCCCTGCTGCACCGATCTCCCCCCCCCCCTATTACCATGAGGTACACTTCAGTGAGCTTCCGAGAGCGTGCTGCACTGTCAGGGGTGCCAATTGTACACTCAGACCTTAATCCCCCCACCCCGGGTCTGGTCCCAGATTACTATTGACAGAAGTGAGACACCTGAGGAAGGAGCTGTGCTCCGAAAGCTAGTGATTCGAAACAAACCTGTTGGACTTTAACCTGGTGTTGTAAGACTTCTTACTGTGCTCACCCCAGTCCAACGCCGGCATCTCCACATCATGACTATTGACAGAAGAGTGACGTTTGCTGGGCAAGGGCAAGCCCCCCCGCCCCCTCCCCCCCCCCCCACCCCATGCCGCCAAAAATGCAGCTTTAGTCGTTTCATGCGATTCCTCTTTGAGGGATCTTGCTGTGTATTTGATGACAGCCGATTTCCAAGATAACAATCGCTGTAATTTACAGGAGATGAATATGATGCAGTTTCAAACGGAGACACGGGAACAGAGAGATTTGGAGGTTCACGTAAGTAAATGGCAATAACCAGAGGCCATAGATGTACGGTAAGAGGTTGAAGGCCAAGAGGGGAGTTGAGGAGAATCCTTTTGACCCGGGGTGGGGGGGTGGGGGAGTCTGGAACTCACTGCCTGAACGGGTGGTTGATTCAGAGACTCTCGTAGCATTGACAAAGTCTTTAGATATTCACTTGCGCTGCCGTAACCTCCAGTGCTATGGGGCCGTGCGCTGGGAAATGGGATTAGTGCAGTCAGAAACCAGGGGCTGGTTTAGCACAGGGCTAAATCGCTGGCTCTGAAAGCAGCCCAAGGCAGGCCAGCAGCACGGTTCAATTCCCATACCAGCCTCCCCGAACAGGCACCGGAATGTGGCAACTAGGGGCTTTTCACAGTAACTTCATTTGAAGCCTACTTGTGACAATAAACGATTTTCATTTCATTTCATTTTCAGATCATGGATGACTGGAATGGACACGATGGGCCGAATGCCCTTCATCTGTGCTGTAAACGCCTACGAATCTGTGAAAAGTCTTTAATGCTGGAAAGACTAGTCTGTGAGGCTGGCTAAAATAATATATGGATACCTGACTTTATAAATAGAGACAGGAGCACAAAGGGTTATGTAGAATCCGTGTAAATTACTGGTTCGGAGAATTCGGAGGAGATGTACCAGGGATGAGAGACTGGAGCAGCTTGGAGTGTTCTCCTTCAAACAGCGGAGGATAAGCTGAGAATAAACAGCGATGTCCCAAATAATTAATGGTTTTACCTGAGCCAATGGGAGGACAGGTGGGAACCAGAGGTTTTAAGCTAATTGGGAAAAAGAACTTGGGCGGGATTCTCCTTTTTCTGGTGCGGAGCACCCCCCGCCAGCAGCCGGATCCTCCATCCCACCAGCCGACCAATGGGGTTTCCCATTGTGGGCACCCCCCACGCCGTCGGGAAATCCGCGGGGAGTGCGCTGCCGGCGAAACGGAGGACCCCGGTGACCGAGAATCCAGCTGGTTGAGAGTTTCTTTTGACTTGGCAAGTTACGAATGCAACGCTTGATAAAAAAGCAAAAATCTTACACGGTTGGGCGAAGGAGCAAGGAGGGCAGTTGGAGCAATTAGATAACTCTTTCAATGGCCTCCTGGGATTGGAATATGTTTCTGAGAGATGTGAAAGTTGACATGCCTTTCAAGGCCTTTCATGAACCTGAACGGGCCCATTGTAATGTTATTAAGCCACGCAAACACATTAGAGCTCCACTTATTTTAGACTGTGATCTGACACTCACCACAAGGCGAGCATCCTTGATGACATAGTCAACAGTGAGCTCATAATGGGAGGTTACTATACTGCCCCTTGTTTGGGGTAATCTGAAATTTAGAATTACTGGCATTATTCAAAGCAAAGTTTTAGTCAAAAATGAAGACTGACAGACTTACTCACCTACGCAGCACTGATGGACTCTGTGTTATCTCGTGAATATTAACGAGCCCATACTAAATTATGCATTTGCACAGGAAACCATTAGGTTCACTGGCAGCAGGGTGGATTCCTTAAATGGGCAATTGAGAAGATTTTAGCTTTGTCTCCTATTGCGAACACACCAGCTCTTATCAGACCCTCGCGCTCAGTACAAATGTCAGCCTTCTACATGTCAAAGCCCAACAAAGAAGGAAAAGTTGTAAAAGGTCATGTTTGATTTTGAGTCAGTTGTATTCTTTAACATTTTCATGTGTTGTTCCGAAGCTCAATGCCAAGCTATATTAATGATATGACCCTGAGAAAGTATTCCAGATCATTTTGTAGATTGATGTTGGAATGACGATCTGCAAGTCGTCTCGTCCAATCAGGAGAATATAATCGGATAAAACCAAGACGGATATTATTAAGTTGATTGAGGGAATATGATTGGATTGGATTTGTTTATTGTCACGTGTACCAAGGTACAGTGAAAAGTATTTTTCTGCGAGCAGCTCAACAGATCATTAAATACATGGGAAGAAAAGGGAATAAAAGAAAATACATAATAGGGCAACACAACATATACAATATAACTACATAAGCACTGGCATCGGATGAAGCATACAGGGTGTAGTGTTAATGAGGTCAGTCCATAAGAGGGTCATTTAGGAGTCTGGTGACTGTGGGGAAGAAGCTGTTTTTGAGTCTGTTCGTGCGTGTTCTCAGACTTCTGTATCTCCTGCCCGATGGAAGAAGTTGGAAGAGTGAGTAAGCCGGGTGGGAGGGGTCTTTGATAATGCTGCCCGCTTTCCCCAGGCAGCGGGAGGTGTAGATGGAGCCAATGGATGGGAGGCAGGTTCGTGTGATGGACTGGGCGGTGTTCACGACTCTCTGAAGTTTCTTGCGGTCCTGGGCCGAGCAGTTGCCATACCAGGCTGTGATGCAGCCTGACAGAATGCTTTCTATGGTGCATCTGTAAAGGTTGGTAAGGGTGAATGTGGACATGCCGAATTTCCTTAGTTTCCTGAGGAAGTATAGGCGCTGTTGTGCTTTCTTGGTGGTAGCGTCGACGTGGGTGGACCAGGACAGATTTTTGGAGATGTGCATCCCTAGGAATTTGAAACTGCTAACAATCTCCACCTCGGCCCCGTTGATGCTGACAGGGGTGTGTACAGTACTTTGCTTCCTGAAGTCAATGACCAGCTCTTTAGTTTTGCTGACATTGAGGGAGAGATTGTTGTCACTACACCACTCCACTAGGTTCTCTATCTCCCGCCTGTATTCGGACTCGTCGTTATTCGAGATCCGGCCCACTATGGTCGTATCGTCAGCAAACTTGTACATGGAGTTGGAACCAAGTTTTGCCACGCAGTCGTGTGTGTACAGGGAGTAGAGTAGGGGGCTAAGTACGCAGCCTTGCGGGGCCCCGGTGTTGAGGACTATTGTGGAGGAGGTGTTGTTGTTCATTCTTACTGATTGTGGTCTGTTGGTCAGAAAGTCGAGGATCCAGTTGCAGAGTGGGGAGCCAAGTCCTAGGCTTTGGAGCTTTGATATGAGCTTGGCTGGGATTATGGTGTTGAAGGCAGAGCTGTAGTCAATAAATAGGAGTCTGATGTAGGAGTCCTTGTTGTCGAGATGCTCTAGGGATGAGTGTAGGGCCAGGGTAATGGCGTCTCATGTGGACCGGTTGCAGCGGTATGCGAATTGCAGTGGATCAAGGCGTTCTGGGAGTATGGAGGTGATGCGCTTCATGATCAATCTCTCGAATCACTTCATGAACACTGAAGTCAGGGCCACTGGACGGTAGTCATTGAGGCAAGTTGCCTGGTTCTTCTTTGGTACCGGTATGATGGTGGTCTTCTTGAAGCAGGTGGGGACCTTGGAGTGCAGTAGGGACAGGTTCAAGATGTCCACCAATACCTCTGCCAACTGATCCGCGCAGGCTCTGAGTGCACGACCAGGGATCCCGTCTGGGCCCGTCGCCTTCCGAGGGTTCACTTTCAGGAAGGCCAATCTGACTTCGGAAGCTGTGATGGTGGGTATGGGTGAATTATGGGCTGCTGGAGCACTCGACAGCGGATTGGTGGTTACCTGCTCGAACCGAGCACAGAATGCATTGAGTTAATCGGGGAGGGGTGCGCTGCTGCCAGAGATACTGTTCGGCTTCGCTTTGTAGCCCGTTATGTTGTTTAGTCCTTGCCACAACCGCCGAGAGTCTGTCTGTGACTCTAGCTTGGTTTGATATTCTCTCTTGGCATGTCGGATGGCTTTGCGAAGGTCGTACCTGGATTTCTTGTATAGGTCAGGGTCGTCTGCCTTGAACGCCTCAGATCTGTCCTTCAGTAGGGAGTCAATCTCGCGACTGAGCCATGGTTTCCGGTTGGGGAACGCACGTACTGCTTTCTTTGGCACACAGTCGTCCACACATTTGCTGATGAAGTCTGTGACGGTGGTGGCATACTCATTTAAGTTGGTCGCTGAGTTCTTAAATATGGACCAATGTGACCAAATATGAAGTTGAGGCTTGGAGCTCAGGTGTAGAACAACTATGAAATGATAGAACAATGAAGCAGGTTCGAGGGAGATCGGATCTCCTCCTGTTGCTGGGTAAGGCATTTCCCCCCAAAATGAAAAATGAAAAACAAATGAAAAAACTGCACACCTTCTTGTTACTTATGGCACAAAATCCCATTGCATAAGGTGTGAAAGGTGTATTCCCTTCCAGCTGAATTGATTTATAATAATAATAATCTTCATTGTTGTCACAAGTAGACTTACATTAACACTGCAATGACGTTACTGTGAAAATCCCCTAGTCGCCACACTCCGGCGCCTGTCCGGGTACACAGAGGGAGAATACAGAATGTCCAATTCACCTAACAAGCACATCTTTCGGGACTTTGTGGGGAGGGAACCGGAGCACCCGGAGGAAACCCCACGCAGACACGGGGAGAACGTGCAGACTCCGCACAGACAGTGACCCAAGCCGGGATTTGAACCGGGGTGTCCCGACGCTGTGAAGCAACAGTGCTAACCACTGTGCTACTGTGCTCTCTAAGATCTGGTCACTCATCACCATGGCCTTGAAAGTCTCCGTGAAGAAACTCAACCTCAATCAAAATTGGGCCCCCGCGTGATTTTGGACAACTCTATCAAATCTGCTCTTAGCCTTCGTCTCTCAGAGGAGAACAGCCCCAAATCTTCCAGTCTATCCTCATAGCTGAAGTCCCTCATCCCCGGTTTATGGGGAGAATTCCCCAATATATTATGCCAAATTATTTTCCATTTGCTCCAATAATATAAAATGGCATTCCAAACCATTCTTGTAAACCTCTTCTGCACGCACTCCAATGCATTCACATTCCTCTCGTAGGCTGGCACCCAGAATTGTGCACAATCTAACTTGTGCATAACTTCATTGCAGTGTTAATGCACGCCTGCTTGTGACAATAACGATTATTAAAGTTCAGCATAACCTCTATGTTCTTGCACCGTATACCCCCATTAACAAAGCCCAGGATACTGTATGCTTTACTTTACTTTGTTTCCACGACTTGTCTCCTGCATGTTGCCTGATCACCGTGAAACAGTTTGCAGTCTCTCGGTACATTGAAGGAGCTTTCTTGTTGCCTGTCTCTCGAGTATGGCACAAAAATCAGATGTGATTCAACAAACAGATGGTGAAAGGAAAATAAAAACACATTTATCTAGCACCGTTCACATCCCCGGCGTGACCCAGAACATCTCATGGCTAAGGAAATACTTTTGAAGTGTAGTCACTGTCGTTAGGTAGGCACCCACTCTCCAGGCAGTATGATCATAGAATCATAGAATTTACAGGGCTGAAGGAGGCCATTCGGCCCATCGAGTCTGCACCGGCTCTTTGAAAGAGCACCCTACCCAAGCCCACACCCCCACCCTATCCCCATAACCCAGTAACCCCACCCAACACTAAGGGCAACTTTGGACACTAAGGGCAATTTATCATGGCCAATCCACCTAACCTGCACATCTTTGGACTGTGGGAGGAAACCGGAGCACCCGGAGGAAACCCACGCACACACAGGGAGAACGTGCAGACTCTGCACAGACAGTGACCCAAGCCGGGAATCGAACCTGGGACCCTGGTGCTGTGAAGAAATTGTGCTAACCACTGAGCTACCGTGCTGCCCATATGCTTGTATCATATATGATTTATGATACAGTAAACATGCTAACGTCAGAATCAAATTCTGTCAGAACAGATGTGCATCGTCTAAACAATTTAACATTGCCATCTGCCACAGATTGGGTTCCCGTAGCGAGAGAAAGAGAAGTTGGTGATCAGTCTTCTGTCATTCTCCAATAGCTCTGATGGAGCTCTGTCCCTTGTGTTGTTGGGTCATTCTTCCTTATGAAGTTCACCTGATCTATAACTTTTATGTTGAATTTGGCTAGGATGAGCACAAGAGCCTTCACTTCAGGTGTGATTCATCAGACTTCCTATGTGCTTTTATCAAGACAAAGTTTATTATAAGAATGTAGTTAACATATATAAAACGCTTATCAAGAATTTGTTATTAATTACAAACATGAAAAAACACTCAACAGCTACAGTAATCTATGTATAACTCTTAATGAATCCCCCTTAGCTGTTCCAATTCAATACAACATCCAATAAACCAAAACCCCTTACAAGGGCGTGGCTAGCACACTGTAGTTTCACTTGAATGGGACTGGTCCTTTCCCAGAGATTCTAGTCCAGCCTCTAACCAGCAGGTTCAAAACTCCTTCCAGAAAGCAACTCTATCTTTAAAGTTACCACGGCATTTTGCCGCACCCAATGTGCTTTAAGTTCACTGGAACAGCTTTAAAATAAAAACAGAAAAAACAGGGGAATTTCCTGCAGACCAAACCAACAAACCAAAACTGTAACCAAAACACTAAAACCCCCTCTCACCTGACAGCCACAGCCCAGCTCCACCCACAGAATGACATCACTGCAGCCGTGCTACACACCATGTGATAAAACAAAACCTTTCTTAATGGGACAGTCACATGACATACTTGTTATCCAAAAGCATTGTGGGTTATTTGCCTTTTAATCTTCAAGGTAGCTTAACTAGCTGGGAACCAATGCTTTTGTCCACTTTGGCAATTCTGGAGAGGTGTGACAATATTCAGGAGTGTTTGCTGTTTGTTCTCTGTGCAGTTCACAAGATCAAAAGCCACGTTTCCGAGGAGGACGCATAGTGTTCCTCCGCTGTTGCAATCAAAGTCAACGGAAATGGGCGGCACGGTGGAGCTAGTGGTCAGCACTGCTGCCTCACGGCGCCGAGGACCCGGGTTCGATCCTGGCCCGGGTCACTGCCCATGTGGAGTTTGCACATTCTCCCCGTGTCTGCGTGGGTCTCACCCCCACAACCCAAAAGATGTGTAGGGATGGGCCAAATGTGTTATGTACATTGGCGAGACCATGCAGACGCTGCGACAACGAATGAATGGACATCGCGCAACAATCACCAGGCAGGAATGTTCCCTTCCAGTCGGGGAACACTTCAGCAGTCAAGGGCATTCAGCCTCTGATCTCCGGGTAAGCGTTCTCCAAGGCGGCCTTCAGGACGCGCGACAACGCAGAATTGCCGAGCAGAAACTTATAGCCAAGTTCCGCACACATGAGTGCGGCCTCAACCGGGACCTGGGATTCATGTCGCATTACATTCACCCCCCACCATCTGGCCTGCGAAATCCTACCAACTGTCCTGGCTTGAGACAATTCACACCTCTTTAACCTGGGGTTACCCCATCTCTGGATCTGTAAAGATTTAATCACCTGCTAATGCTCGCATTCCAAGCATTGTTTGGCATCTTTGAATTTGTCTATATATGTGTTTCTGGAACATACCTCTTCATTCACCTGAGGAAGGAGCAGCGCTCCGAAAGCTAGTGACATCGAAACAAACCTGTTGGACTTTAACCTGGTGTTGTAAGACTTTGTACTGTGCACAGAGAACAAACAGCAAACACTCCTGAATATTGCCCCACATTGGGGGCAGCACGGTGGTGCAGTGGTTAGCACTGCTGCCTCACGGTGCCGAGGACCCGGGTTCGATCCCAGCCACGTCACTGTCCATGTGGAGTTTGCACATTCTCCCCGCATCTGCGTGGGTCTCACCCCTACAACCCAAAAAGATGTGCAGGGCAGGTGGATTGGCCATGCTAAATTGCCTCCTAATTGGAAAAAGAATTGGGTACTCTAAATCTTTTTAAAAGAGTGAACCACATTGTTGTGGGTCTGGAGTCACATGTAGGTCAGACCAGATTTCCTTCCCTAAAGGGCATTAGTGAACCAGATGGGTTTTTACAACAATTGACAAGGGTTTCATGGTCATCATTAGACTTTTAATTCCAGAGTTTTTATTGAATTCAGATTTCACCACCTGCCGTGGTTGGATTCAAACCCAGGGGCCCAGAGCATTACTCTGACTTTGGATTGCTAGTCCAACGTCAATACCACCGTGCCAGCGCCTCCCATTTCCAGGACGTTGCATGGAGAAACAAGTTCACTGAGGAAATTGAAAACGAAGGAGGCGGAATAAATATAATTATTGGCTGAGGGAAAAGAATGTGTGCGGGGAGTTAAGACTAATTGATTAGTTCTTTCGAAGACACAGGGCCAAAAGACCTCCTTCTGTGCTGTAAGATTAGGTGAGCTGAATGTCTGATGCTGAGGGTGGTTCAGTGTGTAAACGTATATCAATGGGAGCGAGACCCAGAGGCCAGGGGGAAACCCATTTTCACACACGACCTCTGCTTTGTTAGGCACTCCCAAATGAAAAGTTGCCGATAAATTGACCTTGAGCGATGTCTGGCTTGGAAAGATCGAAAACAAACCCGGATCCTCCTCAACCTGAATTTCCAAAATCCACCATGAAGCATTTTGTTTTCTAACGGGGCAATTTAGCATGGCCAATGCACCTAACCTGCGCATCGTTGGACTGTGGGAGGAAACCGGAGCACCCGGAGGAAACCCACGCACACACGGGAAGAACGTGCAGACTCCGCACAGACAGTGACCCGAGGCCGGAATCGAACCCGGGTCCCTGGCGCTGTGAGGCAGCCGTTATACATCATGAAACAATGAGAGTGGAAAAGGGTTTGGGGAAATGACTGGTCAGATTTTAAGTTGGGTATTCGTGAAAATAACTCATTTTTGAAAGAGAGCGATATTGAACTCAAAGCGTGAACTCTGGGACATCCTCTCTTCACAGAAGCTGCCAGACCTGTTGAGAATTTCCAGCTCTTTCTGTTTTTATCCTACTGTGAACGAGCAGCAAAAAAAAAAACATCTTACCCACCTAATGATTCTGGAAATGAAAATTTGCGGAGGGCTGGGTGGTGAGGGGGGGGGGGGGGAGTTGGTGACATGTTAAATACAAGTTTTCAGCAAAGCAACAATAACAACCTTGTCAAAATACAAACAAAGTGGA